>NW_027397069.1:53221808-53449805 GCF_003265705.2 Callorhinus ursinus | reverse complement strand
GGGGGGTGGGAGGGATGGGGTGGCTGGGTGATAGGCATTGGGGAGGGAATGTGCTATGGCAAGTGTTGTGAATTGTGCAAGACTGTTGAATCACAGATCTGTACCTGTGAAACAAATAATGCAATATATGTTAAGAAAAAAAGAAGAAGAAGATAGCAGGAGGGGAAGAATGAAGGGGGGGGAAATCAGAGGGGGAGACGAACCATGAGAGATGATGGACTCTGAAAAACAAACTGAGGGTTCTAGCGGGGAGGGGAGTGGGGGGATGGGTTAGCCTGGTGATGGGTATTAAAGAGGGCACGCTCTGCGTGGAGCACTGGGTGTTATGCACAAACAATGAATCACGGAACGCCACATCCAAAACTAATGATGTAATGTATGGTGATTAACATAACAATAAAAATTTAAAAATAAATAAATAATGTTAAAAATAAAAAAATTAAAAAAGTATATTTGAGTTTTGAATATACTTTTCTCTGAAATTTTGAAAGCAAAGTATAAAAGTGATGATAAAAAAATAACAGGAAAAATGTTAGTATCTGGAAAACTGCATGCTATAATGCCTTGGATGTTAGCCTCCAAAATAGTAAATAATCAATTAGAAGATTCACAGTGACCACAAAATTAAGTAAATTAGTTCTCAGAAGAAACCTAGCTGCTCTTCATTCAGAGATGAAGGTTAAATTCCTTGCATGGGTCCTTAGGAAGAAGAAAATACACTGCAGTAAACAATATTGGCCAACAATGAAAACCTCCATGAAGGAAAAGCAATTTAAAAGCAGGCAGCCCAATTATTTACTATTATAATAATTACACTATATATAATTATATATTAGACCTATCTGAGTATTTCATGATGAAAGTTCACAATTAACTTTAATAATGTTATCTGATATACATATTAAATATAAAGCATTAAATGGTGGAAAAAATAGGAAAGAAACAGTTTAGGAAAGAGAACAGAAAAGTGAAAATCAATGAAACCAAAAACTGGTTTTTTTTTTTTTAAGAGATCACCAAAATAGAGAAACTTTTAGTTCGACTGACCAAGACAAAAGAAAGAAGGCTTAAATCAGTTACAATTAAGAATGAAGTAAGGACATAAAGACCAACCTTACAGAAATAAAAAGAATTATAACATGAATGCTTATAACAGATGAAATGGACAAATTCCTTAAGAGAGACAAACTACCAAAACTGACTCAAAAAGAAACAATCTGAATAAACCTATAGCAAGAGATTGAACAGTAATTTTAGAACTTCCCAGAGAGAAAAGTCCAGGCCCAGATGGCTTCACTGGTGAGTTCTACCAAACATTTAAAGAGAAATTAGTAACAATTCATCAAACTCCTCCATAAAAAGTGCTTAGGAGGGAAGATTTCCCAACTCACTCTGTGAGAAGCCAGTATTATCCTGATACTGAAATCAGACAAAGACAATTATAAGGAAAGAAAACAGAGATAAAATCTCCTATGAGTATATGCCAA
Organism: Callorhinus ursinus; assembly: GCF_003265705.2. Lineage (NCBI taxonomy): Eukaryota > Metazoa > Chordata > Mammalia > Carnivora > Otariidae > Callorhinus > Callorhinus ursinus. The sequence continues at coordinate 53,448,318 of NW_027397069.1, read as the reverse complement.
AAATCCTCAACAAAATACTGTCAAACCAAATTCACAAACATATAAAAAAGATTATACACCATGATCGAGTAGGATTTATCCTAGAAGTTCCATGCTGGTTTAAGATCTGAAAATCAATTAAAGTAATACCAATAAGAGAGAAAAAAAAATCATTATATTAATAAGCACCGAAAATCATTTGACAAAATCCAAAATCATCTGATAAAAACACTTAATGCAAGAGGAAGAAAACGGAACGCTCTTTCTCTCTCTAAAAATAAATAAACAATTTTCTAGCATTAAATATTCACTAGGGGAAGATTATAAAATACACCATTTTACATACAGAGAAACAAAGATTTGGATGGTAGCAGACTTATCTTTGGAAACAATGCAAGCTAGAACATAATGGGACTTGGGGAAAAAAAGCCAAGCTACGGTTTTTTTACATTTATTTATTTATTTATTTGAGAGAGAGAGAGAGAGAGAGAGAGAGAGAGAGTGAACACAAGCAGGGGGGAAAGCAGAGAGAGAGAGGGAGAAGCAGACTCCCCACTGAGCAGGGAGCCTGACTCAGGGCTCAATCCCAAAACTCCGGGATCATGACCTGAGCCAAAGGCAGATGCTTAACCAACTCAGCCACCCAGGTTTCCCCCAAGCTACAATTTCTTAACCATGAAAATATCTTTTAAAAACTAAGGCAAGGGGCACCTGGGTGGCTCAGCCAGCTGGGTGGCTGCCTTCAGCTCAGGTCATGATCTGAGAGTCCTGGGATTGAGCCCCACATTGGGCTGTCTGCTCATTGGGGAGTCTGCTTCTCCCTCTACTTCTCCCCCAGCTTGTACGCTCTTTCTCTCTCAAATAAATAAATAAAATCTTAAAAAAAAAAAAAAACTAAGGCAAAATAAAGACTTTCAGATGTGTGAATGCTGACAGAACTCATCATCAGACCTGCACTGTAGAAAATGTTAAGGAAAATCCTTTAAGGAAGGAAAGTGATGCCAGATGGAAATCTGGACCTTTATAAAAGAATGAAGAACACTGGAAATGATAGCTACATGGCTAATAAAAAGACTTTTTTAAATTATTATTTAGATTTCTTTAAAAAATAATTGTTTAAAGCAAAACTAATAACACTATATTATGGGGTTTCTATCACATGTACAAGTAAAATGTATGACAACAGGATAAAAGCCATGAGGGAAGAAATGAAAGCATACTGACATAGTTTTTATACTGTACATTTAGTAATATAATATCATTTGAAAACAGACTGTGAAAAGTTTCAAATATATGCTATAAACCCTGAAAGAATGATTAAAATAACACAAAAAAGTTATAGCTTACAAGCCAGCCAACAAATGACAAAAAAGGAATCATAAAAAAATAGTCAATCCAAACAGAGGCATAAAAAGAGGGAAAAGCAACAAAGAAAAGATGAGACAAGTAGAAACAAATAGCAAGGTGGTAGATTGAAGCCCAACCATTTCAAAAATCACATTAAATGTCAACAGTCTAAAAACCCTAATTAAGAGGCAAAGACCAACCCAACTATATGTTGCCTATAAGAAACCCACTTTAAATACAGTTGACCCTTGAACAACATGGGAGTTAGAGCTGCTGACCCCTATGAAATTGAAAATCTTTGTGGGGCGCCTAGGTGGCTCAGTCAGTTAAGCATCCAACCCTTGATTTCAGCTCAGGTCATTTATCTCAGGGTTGTGAGATGGAGCCTCACGTTGGGCTCCATGCTGGGCTTGGAGGCTGCTTAAAATTCTCTCTCTCCCTCCCTTCTCTCCCTGCCCCCATATCTCTCTCAAGAAGAAAAGAAAAAAAGAAAGGAAAGAAGGATGAACTAAAGAAAATCCATGTATAATTTTGATTCCCCTAAAACTTAACTAATAGCCTACTGTTGACCAGAAGCCTTACCGATAATATGCACAGGTGATTAACATATATTTTGTATGTTACATGTATTATATACTGTATTCTTACAATAAAGTTAGCTAGAGAAAAGAAAATGTTACTTAGAAAATCATAATGAAGAGAAAATACATTTACAGTACTGTACTGTATTTACTGAAAAAAAAATCCGGGTGCCTGAGTGGCTCAGTCCGTTAGGCATCTGCCTTTGGCTTGGGTCGTGGTCCCGGGGTCAAGTCTCGCATTGGGCTCCCTGCTCGGCGGGGGTCTGCTTCTCCCTCTGCCCATCACCCCACTCTCGTGCTCTCTCTCTCTCAAATGAATAAATAAAATCTTTAAAAAAAAAATCCATGTATAGTGGACCCACCCACTTCAAACCCATGTTGTGCAAGAGTCAACTGAATAAAGACACAAAGAGGTTAAAAGTAAAAGTATTTTTTTAAATGGTATATGATACAAAATATTTATCAAAAGAAAGCTTACGTGTCTGTATTAATATTAGAAAAAGATTTCAGAGCAAAAAACATGAGGGATAAGGAGATCATTTCATCATGCTTTATACTAATAATATATGATACATACCATGTAAGATACAATAGTGAAGTTTACTAAAATAATATTAAGGTATAATAAAGTATAATAATAAAAGAACATCATAAACAATTTTATACCAATTCAACAAGTTAGATTGACCCATTCCTTGAAAAACACACACCGCCCAAGCTCGCCAAAAAAGTAAGAAAACCAAAAAAAAAAAAAAAAAAAAAGGACGCCTGGGTGGCTCAGTCTGTTAAGCTCAGGTCATGATCCCAGGAGCCCTGCATGGGGGCTCCTGCTCAGCGGGGAGCCCGTTTCTCCCTCTGCTGCTCCCCCTGCTTGTGCAAATGCCCATGTGCGCTCTCTCTCTCTCTCTCTGGCAAATAAAATCTTAAAAAAAAAAGGTAAGAAAACTGAATTGCCCATATCTATTAAAGAAATTGAAATTGTAGTTAAAAACTTTCCCACAGAAAAAAACCCTCGAGGCCCAGATGGTTTTACCAAACATTTAACAAAGAAATGATACCAATTTTACACAAACTCTACAAAAAAATTAGAGAACAAAATATTTCCCAACTCATTCTATAAGGCCAGCATTATTCTGTCACAAAATCTAACAAAAATTGAAGGAAAAAAAAAACACTAAAAATAACCTGTAACCAAAAAGAGAAAACTAAAGACCCAATATCCATCATGAATATATATGCAAAAATTCTTAACAAAAGTTTAACAAATCAAATCCAACAATATATGAAAGGGATACTGTATCATGATCAAGTGGAATTTATACAGGAATGGAAAATTGCTTTAACAGTCAATATTATTCATCACATCAACAGTCTAAAAAAGGAAAAATATGATCATCACAATAGATGCAGAAAAAGCATTTAATAAAATCCAACATTTATTTGCTACAAAAAAAAAAAACTCTGCAAACTGGGAATAGAAGGAAAATTCCTTAATCTGAGAAAGGACATCTAAGAAAAACCTACTCTTAACATTACACTTAATGGTAAAAGACAGAATGATTTCTCCATAAGAGTAGGAATTCTTACCACTTCTATTCAACATTGTATTGAAATCTTAGCCAGTGCAACAGGCAAGGGAAAAAAAGCAAAAGGTTATAAAGGAAGAAATAAAGCTGTCATTATTCACACATAATTGTGTACATAGAAAGCCTATGGAAACTCAAAATGGGCAAAAAACATTAAAAACAATACACTAATGATGATAAACAATGGCAAATAAGCACATTTAAAAGACCTTCAGCAACTATGGACTTCGGGGGATAATGATGTGTCAGAGTAGGTTCATCAACTGTAGCACTCTTGTGGCAATGTTGATAACGGAAAAGGTTAATCATGTGTGGGGGCAGAGGGTATATAGGAACTCTCTGTACCTTCTGCTCAATTTTGCTGTGAACCTAAAACTATTCTAAAAAGAAAAGTCTATTTTAAAAAATATCCTCTATCACTAGCCATCAGAAAACTGTGAATTCAAACCACAATGAGGTATCACTACATACCAAGAAGAATGGCTAATTTAAAAAAATAGTACCACCACCAAATGTTGGCAAAGACGCAAGGAAACTGAATCACCCATATATTGATGGTAGGAATATAAACTGGTACAGCTGGAACAAAGTTTGGCAGCTCTTAAAAAATTAAACACATATGACCATACCATATGACCAGCAACTGCACTCCCCCAGAAAAATGAAAACTGGTATCTACACAAAAACCTATACACAAATGTTCACAGCAGCTGTATTCATAACAGCTAAAACATACAAATGAGGCAGACATCTTTCAATGAGTGAATGGTTAAACAAACTGCAGTCCAGTCATGCCATAGAATACTACTGAACAACAACAACAAAAAATTGCAGTGGGCTGACTTGTGCCCCCTGCCCAACGCCTGAAAACTCATATGCTGAAGTCCTAACTCTAAGTATCCAAAAATGTGACTGGTTTTGAAGACAGGGCCTCACAGAGGTACAATAAAGTGAGGACATTTGGTGAGCCCTAATCCAATCTGATTAATGTCCTTATAAGAACAGGAAATTTGGACACAAAAAACACACCAAGGATGCGTGCACATAGGAAAAGCATTCCAGAGTGCAAGGAGAAGGTGGCGATCTGCAAGCCAAACAGAGAAGTCCCAGAAGAAACAACCTGCTGACATCTCAACTTGGACTTCTAGTCTCCAGAAATATGACAAAATTTATTTCTGTTGTTTAAGCCACCCAGTCTGTAGTATTTTGTTATGGCAACCCTAACAAACTAATATATTGATATACAATTTCAATGACTCTCCAGGGAATTACTCCGAGTGAAAAAAGCCAGTCCCAAAGGTTAAATACCGTACAATCCCACTTAGATAACATTCTTGAAATTATAAAATGTCACATTATTGAATAAAGATCTTATTAAATATCTATGTATAGCCAACCTGGTCTACTGGCACTGTCAACATAATATTTGGAAAGATAGATTACAATCATTGGTCATCTTTGGAGAATCTTACAGAACAAATGTGTTAGTTTAAAAACTAGTCAATAAAAGCAAAGCATAAAGCACTTATCCTTCCTTTCCTGATGAACTATACTTTAGAATAAGAACAGTTAATGAGGGGCGCCTGGGTGGCTCAGTCATTGAGCGTCTGCCTTCGGCTCGGGTCATGATCCCGGGGTCCTGGGATCGAGCCCCACATCAGGCTCCCTGCTCGGCGGGAAGCCTGCTTCTCCCTCTCCTACTCCCGCTGCTTGTATTCCCTCTCGCTGAGTCTCTCTCTGTCAAATAAATAAATAAATAAATAAATAAATAAACCTTTAAAAAAAGAACAGTTAACGAAAAAAGTTTCTCTCAATTATTACAACTAATAATTGAAAGAGGAATGATAAAGTTATCAGATTACCATTTAGCAACCCCTATGGATCCAGTCAATGGTCAACAGTAATCGCTTATAACAAAAAAAGAGACATAACAAGATGTTTGCCTCCCAATGGGCATTCACAAAAATATCTCTGAAGTATTTCTTCCAGGCCTCTAGGCCTGATCTATTTCCAGAAAATACAGAGAATTAGACAAATATGTTAAACAATGAAGGAGATGCAACCTGCAGAATACACACTGTAGGAAATTCTACAGAATAAACCATCCAGTTTCTTCAACAAATAAATTATAAGAAAAGAAAGGGATGGGGGACAGAAGTAGAAGGTAAAATCTATAGATTAAGAGATTTAAGACATAAGTCAACAAATTACAATATACGAACCTTATTTGAATCCTGATTACAATGTGTGAAAAAATTTTATGAAATTGAAAAATTCTGAACACTGGATATTTGATAATAAAAAACTGTCACTGGGGGGCGCCTGGGTGGCTCAGTTGGTTAAGCGACTGCCTTCGGCTCAGGTCATGATCCCAGGCTCCTGGGATCGAGTCCCACATCGGGCTCCCTGCTCAGCAGGGAGTCTGCTTCTCCCTCTTGCCCTACCCCCTCTCATGCTCTATCTCATTCTCTCTCTCAAATAAATAAATAAAATCTTTAAAAATAAAAAAACAACTGTCACTGGGGGCGCCTGGGTGGCTCAGTCAGTTAAGCATCCAACTCTTGATTTCAGCTCAGGTCATGACCTCAGGGTCATGAGATCGAGCCCAGCAGCAGGCTCTGCACTGAGCACGGAGCCTGCTTAAGATTCTCTCTCTCCCTCTTCCTTTGCCCCCCCATGAATGTGCACACTCTCTCTCAAAAAAATTAATTAATTAAATATTCTGGGGTTTTTTTTAAGGTTATTAAAAGAAGAACCTTTTGCAAAGGAGAAGTTATTTGCAAAAGAAGGACTTCAGCCCTGCATGAAGAACCCTGCATGAAGAGGTTTCATAGGACTGTAGTACTGTGTAACTTACATGGAATGCCTAGTATTACTCCAATTCTAAACTATTCCTTTCAACTATCTTCCTACACATAATGACCCATATCACAAAAACAAATGCCTCTAACAAGGGCAATATATTTCAAAGCTCTTGAATATATATACACACACAAAACCCTAAGAGGTTGACATTCAGATATCATTTCTGCTTTACAGATAAACAAACTGAGACTTGGAGAATTCACCAATTGACCTAAAATCCTATGGCTAAAATGCAACTACTATAATCAAAAGTTTCCTGCCTCCAGGTCCAAGGCCGTTTCCATTCACCACACAGTCATTTAAGATGCAGAAAGAAAATCAAAATTCTAACAACTGATTCACTGTAAGTCACAACATAACAGCACTCCTGGCCAATTTCTTAATGGAAAGTCCCTTATTTATATGCTATATGCAGTATGAACACCATCTAATATAATGACAGCAATTACATATTACATGCTTATTAAACATTTATACGAAAAGGGAAAAACACTTTTCTAGACAAAATACCACAAACCTTTCCTTAAATTTTAGAAAAAGTACCACATCAGAATCATTACACATACATTTATAAATTCAACTATTTTCAAGGTTGCTTTGGCTATTTGGGGCCTTTTGTGGTTCCATACAAATTTAAGGATTGTTTGTTCTAAGCTCTGTGAAAAATGCTGTTGGTATTTTGATAGGAATTGCATTGTGTAGATTGCTTTGGGTAGTAAAGACATTTTAACAATATTTGTTCTTCCAATCCGTAAGAATGGAATGTCTTTCCATTTCTTGGGGTCACCTTCAATTTCTTTCATCAGTGTTTTATAGTTTTCAGAATACAGGTCTTTCACCTCTTTGGTTAGGTTTATTCCTAGGTATTGTTTTTGGTGCAATTGTAAATGGAACCAATTCCTTAATTTCTCTTTCTGCTGTTTCATTATTGGTGTATAGAAATGCAACAGATTTGGGGCGCCTGGGTGGCTCAGTCGGTTAAGCGGCTGCCTTCGGCTCAGGTCATGATCCCAGGGTCCTGGGATCGAGCCCCATGTCCAGCTCCCTGCTCAGCAGAGAGCCTGCTTCTCCCTCTCCCTCTGCCTGCCACTCTGCCTACTTGTGCTCTCTATCTCTCTGTCAAATAAATAAATAAAATCTTTAAAAAAAAAAAAAAAGAAATGCAACAGATTTCTGTATGTTGATTTTGAATCTTAAGACTTTACTGAATTCATGTATTAGTTCTAGCAGTCTTTTAAGTTTTCTATATAGAGTATCATGTCATCTGCGAATAGTTAAAGTTTTACTCCTTCCTTCCTGATTTGGATGTCTCTTATTTCTTTTTGTTGTCTGATAGCTGTGGCTAGGACTTCTAGTAATAACAGTGGTGAGAGTGGACGTCCCTGTCTCGTCCCTGACCGCAGAGGAAAAGCTCTGTTTTTCCCCATTGAGGATGATATTAGCTGTGGGTTTTTCTTATATGGCCTTGATTATGTTGAGGTTATGTTCCTTCTAACCGTACTTTGTTGAGGATTTTTATCATGAATGGATATTGTACTTTGTAAAATGGGTTTTTTTTTCATCTATTGAAATATTCATATGGTTTTGATTCCGTCTTAAAAAACAAAGCTGGAGGCATCACAATTCCAGATTTCAAGTTATATTACAAAGCTGCAGTGATCAAAACTATGGTACCAGCACAAAAATAGACACAAAGATCAATGGAACAGAAGAGAAAACCCAGAAATGAACCCACAACTACATAGTCAGTTAATCTTCAACAAAGCAGGAAAGACTATCCAATGGGAAAAAAGTCTCTTCAACAAATGGGTCTTGGGAAAACTGGACAGCAACATGCCAAAGATGAAACTGGACCACTTTCCTACACCAAACACAAAAATCAACTGAAAATGGATTAGAGACCTAAATGTGAGACCTGAAACCTTAAAAATCCTAGAATAAAATGCAGACAGTAACGTCTTTGATACTGGCCATAGCAACTTCTTTCTAGATATGTCTCCTGAGGCAAGGGAAACAAAAGCAAAAATAAACTATCGGGACTTGATCAAAATAAAAAGCTTCTGCACAGCAAAGGAAACAACAAAACTAAAAGGCAACCTATGGAATGGGAGAAGTTATTTGCAAATGGCATAACAGATAAAGGGTCAGTATCCAAAATATATGAAGAACTTATAAAACACCCCCCAAAATTAATAACCCAATTAAAAAATGGGCAGAAGACATGAATAGACATTTTTCCAAAGAAGACATACAGATGGCCAACAGATACATGACAGGATGCTTAATATCACTCATTATCAAGGAAATACACATTAAACCTGAGATATCACCTCACATCCATCAAAATGGCTAAAATCAACAACACAAGAAATAACAGGCATTGGCGAGCATGTAGAGAAAAGGGAACCCTCTTGCACTGTTTGTGGGAATAAACTGGTGCAGCCACTCTGGAAAACAGTATGGAGGTTCCTCAAAAAGTTAAAAATAGAACTTCCCTATGATCCAGTAATTGCACTAGTAGATATTTACCCAAAGAATACAAAAATACCAATTCAAAGGGATACCCCAATGTTTATAGCAGCATTATCTATAATAGCCAAATTATGGAAATAGCCCAAGTGTCCACTGACTGATAAGCAGATAAAGAAGATGTGGAATTTATACAATAGAATATTATTGCCGCCATAAAAAAGAATGAAATCTTGCCATCTGCAATGACATAATGGAGCTAGAGAATATTATGCTAAGCAAAATAAGTCAGTCAGAGAAAGACAAATACCATGTGATTTCACTTATTGTAGAATTTAAGAAACAAAACAAATGATCATAGGGGAAAAAAGAGAGAGGGGCAAACCAAGAAGCAGACTCTTAACTACAGAGAACAAACTGATGGTTACCAGATGGGAGGTGGGTGGGGAAATTGGTGATATAGGTGATGGGGATTAAGGAAGGCACTTGCTGTAATGAGCACCTGGTGTTGTACGGAAGTACTGAATCACTATCCTGTACAGTAAACTAACATTACACTGTATATTAAATATTACTGAAATTTAAATAACTTTTAAAAATTCAAGGATTTTTAACTGATTAACTTCTCCTAAAAAATTATATTAATATAAAATTTTCCAGGGTAGTTCTTAAGTCAAATTATTCTGGTTGCATGATCTAATATAGGCATTCATTTACACTAATAAGTGCTTTATGTGCATGAAGTTAATCTACACTATTAACTCCAAGATCCAGAAATTATTGTTAGTCATTTTTACAAATAACAAAACTGAGGCTTGGAGATTTTAGGTAACTTGTTTAAGATCGTGGAGCTAGTAAACAGTAGAACTGAGACTTGAGTTAGTCTGTCTGATGACAAATCCTTGCTCTTAACCCACCCTCTATTCCAATAAACATCATCTACTTCCAGTTGCCAAAAAGAGTTCCCTTTGCTACTACATTTTTCTTCTTGTTTAAAAGAAGATAGCCAACTGTTATCTAGAATAGCTAGAATGGAATAGCTGCATCAGAAATGGGTTTATTTGTCCTAACATTCACTTCTCTGCACAAGCTCTGTCACATTCTCCCTTAGAAATGACTGTATAATCAGAGGTTAAATGCTCAGGCCAACCCTCAAAAACTTAACTATCATTTAAAATAATATTTCTAGGTAAATGTCTGGTAATTATAATAGGACAATACCACATCCTCCTCTGTCATACACCCCTGGAAAAAACAGGTACCCAATATCCCAAAGATGAAATTCCTTCCTTGTCTTCCTCCAGCTCCACTAGGAAATGAGATTTAAACTGTGCCAGTTACTATGGAAGGTAAGGATAAAGCCAGGGTAAAAGCATAGGATAAGAAAGTAGTAACATTTATTCATACTTGTAGTCAAGTCTGAAGACACTATTACTGTTACAGTTCAGTAAAAAAACAGTTTTGTGTGAACTAGCCTGGAAGCCTAACTACTATATTGTACTTACAAAGAGATTGGGAACATAACCCACTCATAAATTGGAAACTACCAATATTCCCCAATACTCTCTATAATCTGCTGCTCCTTCCCAACTTTCTGAAAACTAAAAGCCTAGCATTTGTGAGCAAGAGGTGAAGGAGCTATGACTCCCTGCAACTGCATATGCACAAAAAAAACTTTGTACATGAAGTACCCAAATCAATGGAAGTACAAATGCTTTGGGAAGATAATACCAAAGTCATTCATCCAAGATACTTCAATATTCCTCCCTTTTTAGTAAGGAGTTCCAGATTATGTTCAGGTCTTTGAAATTGGATTCATTTTCTCTTTTTTATTACCAGAGGTTATGCACTGAATGCTTGTGTCCCCCAAAATTCATATGCTTAAAACCTAATGCCCAATGTAAAGGTATTAGGAGTTGTGGCCTTTAGGAAGTGATTAGGTCATGAGGGCTCTGTCCTCATAATTGGGACCAGTGCCTTATAAAAGAAGCCTGAGAAAACTCCCACCCCTTCTGACTTGTAAAGCCAATGACAAGGTGCTATCTATGAAGGAGGAAGCGAGCCCTCACACAGACACAGAATCTGCCAACACCATGATCTTGACTTCCCAGCCTCCTGAACTGCAAGAAATAAACTTCTGTTGTTCATAAGCTACCCAGTCTGTGGTATTTTGTTAAAATAGTCCAAATGGACTAAGATACTAGAATTTTTTAATGGTTTTAAACATTTTTATGGGATGTACGTTAACATATTTTGCTGTGTTAATCTGATCAGTAAAAACAGACAGACATGTACAATAATACAATGCTAAAAAGAAAGTAAATTCATTAAAAGTGTCTGTCTGGAGTGTAATTTAACAATAATTCCCAAAAGATACATAAATGTTCATAGCTGTTGACTCAGTAATTCAACTTGTAAAAATGTATTCTAATAATCAGATTTATTCATTAATTTATTTAACAAACTATCAAGGACTTACCTTGTGCCAGGCATTATTCTTATGAATAAAGACATTTATCACATCATTTTACAGTGCCAAAAAGTTGTGGGGAAAAAAATGTCCAATAATAGTAAGAGTTTTAGCAAATTAAAATATATCTAATGTATAAAATATTAGAGTACCATTGGAAACGACATTATCAAATACCAAAAAAATATTTAACAACATAATAAAATACTCATGAAAAAAAGAGAAAAAATTTAAAACAAGATACAAAACTATTATATGTAACTATATGTAATTACATGTATGATCCCAAATCTGTGTTTTAAATGACCAAGCCAGGGACCTCGATCGAGTTACTTAACCTCACTCTATTTCAGTATCTTCTAAAACATCAAGATTTTACATTTTACATGTAAAATAAAGATTTTTTATTTCATATCTCAATGGATTGTTGAATGAGTTATTTTTTTAAATGTTTATAATATTCCCCCAGTACATATAAAGCACTAGTAATTATTTGCTGGTGTTATTAGTAGTAGTAATATTACATATACACACATATACTTATGCAAAGAAAAAAAGGAAAGAAATATATCAAATGCTATCAAAGATTCTAAATTCTAACAAAACTAATTCTGAAACAATCAGGAATTTTGAACACTACACATTATAAGATACTAAAAATTATAAGGTATGGCTTTGTTTTTCAAAAAGTCTTTGTATCAGAGTGAAGTATGTATGAATAAAATATGATAGCTAAGATTTACCTTAAAATACTTTGGAGGGGTTTACCTGTGGAGATTTTTAAAAATTTTTAATGCTATCAGATGTATGTTATTTACCTCTGTGTAACAAAATTATTACTTGCTTTTCTTTTCTTTATGTTTTTCTATTTTCCAAATTATCTAGAGTAATTCAAAATTATTTTTTTAAATGAGAAAATTTTGGGGGCGCCTGGGTGGCTCAGTCGGTTTAGTGTCTAACTCTTGGGTTTTGGCTCAGGTCATGATCTCAGGGTCCTCAGATCAAGCCCTGCATTGGGCTCTGTGCTCAGCAGAGTCTGCTTAAGATTCTCTGTCTCCTTCTGAGGGTTTTAGAGGGGAGGGGGTGGGGGGATGGGTTAGCCTGGTGATGGGTATTAAGGAGGGCACGTATTAAATGGAGCACTGGGTGTTATACGCAAACAATGAATCATGGAACACTACATCAAAAACTAATGATGTAATGTATGGTGACATAACATAAGATAATAAAATAAAATAAAATAAGATTCTCTGTCTCCCTCCCGCTCTGCCCCTCCCTGTGCTCAGGCTCTCTCTCTCTCCCTCTAACATAAATAAATAAAATTTTCTTTAAAAAAATAAATAAATAAAATGAGAAATTTTTTCAAAAAATGTTAAGGAAATCCTTACCAATACTCCATCCACAGACGAAACTTTCTCCCAAGTTAACCAAGCTCTTTCTCTGACATGATCTGGTATCTTTAATTTCTGACATAACGCAGTAAAATCAGGTTCTTCGGTTTCTTCAAACACAAGCCTACCAGATAAAAATAGACATATAATAGGGATATACTTACAAATCAAACTAATTAAGTAAACATTTCTTTCAATGGTTTGCATATAACAGCACTGTTCTGAAAAAAAAAAGCATCACTAAATACTTTAAAATCTTATTTATCCTTGAAAAAAATTACAGGTAGAATTTAAACATGTTTATCTTTTTCATAGTGTTTCCAACAAAAATACAACACAGTGAAAGATGTTTGCTGGCCTGGTGAATCACATACAGTTCAAAAAGCAAAATAGTTTTGTAAAAGTAAGTATGATAGCTAAAGCTGTATAGGAAAATTGGGATGACAATAACAGCACAAAGAAGAAAGCCCATATATAACATGACAGAATCAATTTAGTATCAGGAACTTTGCTAAAATGCAGTCTACAACTTATCAATGTCTCACATAATCTCTCTACCTACTAGCATTTCTTACATGATGATTAACTTAACATAAATTACTGCTATGCTTATTTCAGCCTTTTCTCTTTGATCCTCCTTACCCAAGATAGGTAGTCAGTAATTTCTTGTTGGCTAGTTCCTTTTCATTCATTTAATGCCTATTTCACACCTAATAATAATAATATGAGGAATACTTAATAATTTTTGAGTATTTATTCTAGTCCTGTCTGTACAAAGTACCTTAGATGCATAGTTTCAGTGGAATCCACACATCAGCCTATTAGATAAGTATTCTTACTATCCTGTTTTACAGATAAGTACCAAATCAGAGAAGTTAAAGTACTCACTCGAGGTCATGGCCAGTAAGTGGGAAACCCAATAGTTTAATTCCATAATCCATGCCCTTGACCACTATTCCAGACTGCCAACCCTCCTTCAAAACATAACTAACTTTTGATTATGTCAACAATGAAGGTGAAGTGCTGTTCCTAGTGAAGGTTTTCCTTCCAACTTCACCACTTAGGTCAGATATAATGCAACAGAAAGAAGATCTCAACCTTCAAGGTAGAAACACACTGTCACTGAAAGTGCAGGTGGAGTGGGCCCTGAATCCATCCCTAAGCAAGTTGCTAGGCTTCGGATTGCCTGGCACTAGTTTTTACCCTTGCTAAGCAGCTAATCTACAGAGTTCAACTGCCCATACTAGTGAAACCTTTTGTGGGTATTGATAATCAAGAGTAGAGTGTATCTTGTATGCTTTTGACTTACAGGAGATTTTTTGATAGTTCCATCATTTAAAAGTATGTAACATAATGTTGGGGTGGGGAAGAAAGGCATTCTTTTCCCAGGTGATGGCCATAATTTCAGTATTTCTGGGTTACCCTATAATAACTGGATAACATGGAATTCTTTAGAGTAAATTTACTGCTTTTTCCAAATGAAAACTTTCAAGTATTGGATACATCAGAGCTTATTCAGAAATTAAATGTCTTCTCCCAGAACATCCTAGACTTTTTTTTCCTGTGAGTGTGATTTTTAACTCACCCATAAGACAATCCATTTAAACATATGTATTTTTAATAGCCTTTCACAGGCCATCCCAAAAGCCCATTCCAATTTTTTTACAATTTGTCTGAACTCTGTTAGTGTCTGGCAAGTTGAAAGAATAGGACTTGGTAACGGGCTAGAACAGGGGAGGAAGAGGTGAGGGACTGAAAGGAATCCCATTCCTCCGAAATCGATATGTAGTCTCAAAGTAGAACCAGTACTGACAATAATAATGGCAATCATACTCTTTCAACCTTAGCTTCTTAACTATAAAGTCTCACAATCAAGAAAAGTAGAAATGTTGCAATGGAATAAATACCCCCCGTCATGTTCTACTACATTATCATGGACTCGCCTAAAGTTAGATACCACTTGGGGGGGAAAAAAGTTTCATGTGAGCACAGGAACATCACTAATTTTGTACCCCCCCAAAAAACAAAACGAGAGGACACAAGGTTGTTTCCTGGCTCAAAGGCAAAATGAAAGAAATAATGAAAAATGCTGAAGATTAATAATATACAAGAGTTTTATGCGACGGGAATAAAAGAAAAGTTGAGCAACTTTTAAGCACTTAGACTAAACGTCTTACAAAACTTTCTCCCACACACCAGTTCCTCTCAAGAGTTATGTTCCTCCAGTAACTACCCATGGCTCTGAATATAAGGGAGCGCCACAAAAACACCTCAGCCGAGTACCCTAGGGGCAACTGACACGCAGGACCCTGGACTTCACGTCCGATGGCTTTCCTGGTTGGCCTCTCCCAGGACTGGGCTTCAGATGCAGTGCACGCCCAGAGGAACACTTTCAGCTGTTGCATCGCAGAATACCAAAACAGAAAGTCAAACGACCACCGAAATACTACAGATCTCAACAGGAGACAAAATCTCCAGCAGACACTAGTCAGTCTTTTTTCTTTTTTGCCTTTGATGGGGCCTCTAAATCACCCGCCGCCTGCAAGCTTTTCCGCCTAGAGGAGGAAAGGCGGCACCTGTCACTTTGCTCAGGGACCCGAGCCCCACCCGCCCGACACCTGTCAAGCTGGAGCCGAGACCCTTCCCGGCTTCCCTCCCCTCGTTCCCGAACCCAGACCCCTGTCACCCTCCTCCAGGCGCTCTGCGGTGGTGGGGGACACGGGAGGACCCTCCTCCAGCCCGGAGGCGGCCGCCAGCGGAGACGCGCCCCCGCCTAGACGCCGGGGCGCCCGCCCCGACGCACTCTCGGGGCGCCCTCCTCTCGTGGCGGCCGCCGCGGTTCTGCTCGCTCACCTGGGCAGAGGCAGGTCCTCGGGGCCACTGTCCTGCTCGGGGTCCTCCTCGGGAGGGGGCGGCGGCGGCGGCGGGGGTTCGGCGGCGGCGGCGGCGGCGGCGGCGGCAGCGGCGGCGGCTGCTGCTCTCCGGGGGGTTTTGGGCGGCATGACTCCCCCCCAGGGCAGGCGCCAGTGAATGGTGGCGAAGAGCCGGGGAAGGAGGACGCGCGCACGTCGGGGCACGCCCCGTCCTCTCCCGACTCCCGTTACAAAAATAATTTGAACGTCCCCTGAGAAAAACCGGACGAGCCCTCCCCCGCCCGGCAACCGAGCCCCGCGTCCAACCGCGGGAAAACGTCACTTCCGCCCGCGGCGTCACGTCCGCGAGGCTCCCGGGCCCGCCGGCATCGGGAGGGAAACGGGGCGCCGAGCGGTGCGCTGGGCGGGGGCGCGAGGTCGGGCGGGCTGGGCGTGTACCCCCGGCCTGGGCCAAGGCACTCTCCCTGAGGCAGCCGCCGCCGCCCGGACGTGTCTCCGCTCCAAACTCTCCTTTTCAGGCCTGGGTGCCGGTAACGGGGCACCGCACGGTCTGGTGGGTGAGATTGGGCCCCATTTTTATCTGTGGGCTGATCTGGGGCTGCAGCTCTGGCCCCGCCGGGAATATCGAGCGTGAGCACCCTGGGCGGTCACGCCCCTCTCCCTCCGTGGGCGGCGCCCTCCCTCTCTAGCACGCTCCTCCCGCCCAATCCGTTGGGCAGAATCGGCCAAAACAAAAACAAACGTTTGTAGAGCACCTAACAGAAAGTGAATTTTGACGATCACTGAGAGATATAAGGTGTAGAACAATTACTGGCCTTTTAGGGTCACTGTTCACAGAAGGGGAGTGGGGGAGTGGGTAAAGAACAAATTATAGGGTGATAAATGTTCTAATAGCGGTGTCAAAACGGGAGGCACCAACGAAATGTCTAAGGGACATCTTCAGAGAAGCAGTGGCAGCTCAATAGAAGTTTGCCAGGCACACCTAACATGTAAGGAGGGCTTACTATGTACCAGGGATTGTGCTGGCCATTTTAACTACCTTAACGCTGGGTCCCGCCCCCCACCCCGTCCTGTAGTGCTCACTGCTCAGCGGGAAGCCTGCTTCTCCCTCCGCCTGCAGCTCCCCTTGCTTGTCCGCTCTCTGTCAAATGAATAAATAAAATCTTTAAAAAAAAAAAATGCACCAAGAAAAGAGGAGCATGCGCAAAGGCACGAAGACCTCAGAGAAGAGCTTGCCGGAAGAGCTTACACCACCGAACGTTGGTTTAGAAACTACGTGTCTTCTCTTGTAATATTTACTATAATAATAGACTGTCTAGTATGAATACATGTTTTTCTCTCTTTGGCAGATCCAGCGGATTGCCCGGTCAGAACTTCCCAACTGAGGCACTGTGAATAAAATATAGTTGTGTTCTTATGTGAACCCTCTCATCCTTGGAAGAGCTGACCAGGGTTGAGACCGCAGGAGCCTTCAGTCAAGTCAGGGTTGCAAACCTCTTGGGTTTATCTTAGCCAGTTGTACAGTGGATTACCATTTTCTGTATATACCATGATACACATGTCAGGATGTGAAAAGAGTTGGCAGTCATTGGCCTACTCAACAGCCAGTCTTGCCTAAGTTCAGAAGCCATCTCTTGGGGGCCAAAAGTTTGTCAGGAAGTAGGGCCCAAACCCAGCCCCAGCTCCAGAGAATGAACAGCATCAAAGTGGGAATCCTCTTCACCTTGCCAGGGATTAGCGTAGGCAGGAGCTCAGGATGTAGTTTTGGTCTTTGCAACATCAAAGATTGTCTGCTGGCAGCCTGATAAAATAAGATACAGAGGTGACATGGTTCTTCTACCTTTACCTATTCTCATGAGATTGTGACACCGAAACAGTCGCCGCAGCCATTGTGATTTCAGGCAAGCTGACCTGAGGATAAGGCAGAAATGTTAATGATGTTACAGTAGTAATATGAAAAACATCTGCATCCTCCACGACAAATGAGTCTCTGATTTGGCCCACCCTGGAGCTGACCTCAACTGAGCTGGGGTTTTCAGTTGTTTACACCAGAAAGCATTATGACTAATAATATGCGTCCTATGAGCCCCTTCAAGGGTAGAGACCAAATCTTAGGCTTTGTTGTAGCCTTATAGTAGCCAGCAGGGTTAGGCACACAGTAAATGCTTGTTTGCTAACAGCAGAGAGGCCAGGAGAGCGGAGGAAAGTTCTGGGAACTGAAGTAAACTCTATATGTAGATCTGACTTTCTTTAAACCCAGTTTATCAAGCTCTGGATTTACCACAGTTGTGATAAATCAAAGACAGATTTCTCAATTTACAAAAGGTTGTGTGTCTTTACCATGGATTAATTTAACTATGTTTCTCTAGTACATTTAAAATCCTTACACACAACTCAGAAACATTCAGTCGATCAGAAGTTTTATATCCCCCACATGGCTTTCTGTTGCACAACCAAAGAAATATTAAAAATTCTGCAGATTCTTAAAAGATGCTTTTCCTGATCCTCCTCCAACAGTGAAATCACTCTTTTAAAGGTTACCTATGTCCTACTTGTTCATTCAATGACTTCTTTCTGATCTTCATTCTACTTGACCTTTCTTGCAATTAACACAGTTAACCACTTCCTCTTTCTTAAAACTTCCCTAGTTTTCCACAAATCCATGGTCTCCTTTTTCTCCTCCTCCTCCCTCTGTTCCTTTGTTAACTCCCCACTGGTTCTTCTCCCTGTCTTCAGTGCAGGTTCCCTAGAGCAGCATAACTCAAAGTGTGTTCTTTAGACCACTGCCAGTTTGCTTGTATCTTATCCACAAGGAAATAAGCACAGAAATTAAGAGTAAGTGCTTAGCAACGTTTATAGCGATTTAATATTTCAGCTATATCCAGGCACATGATCTTTGAACACCTCTCATTAAACAGAATATGGGACAGTTCAGGTGTTTCGCAACTTGCGTGGTTGCAGGTGGCATGACTGTGTCCTTGTCCCGTGCAGTAGGACCACATTATTAGGAGTAAAATCTTCCCTGTGCAGTAGGACCACGTTATTAGGAGTTAAATCTTAAGGTTAGTTCGTTAACTGTAACCCCAAAGTGAATACAAATCTGTGAAACTGTAAATATCTGTTTACTTTTCTAACTTGTTATATTGACAGTCATTTTAATTTTTAATCAAGCCTTTTTTTTTGAAATTCATAGCTACATTAGGGAAGTAAAATTTGTGTCATTTGTTTTTAACCCTAAATTATAGATGGTGAAATAAGCCTTACTGTCCTGTTTTGTCAAGAAAAGACACATGTCAGTAGTATGTTAGTAATAATAGTAAACCAATGTCCAGAGAAGTGATTCTAAAGAATTAAAGATCCAAGTGTTTTTACTAATTTTATTCAGAAGTATCATCCCCCTTTTATTGAGTTCATAGCCAAAACTCATAGTAAAGTACTAAAACTGTAACTGACTGATGAAGGAATAAGGCCATCAAAATTCAGTAGCATTCACATATAAAATATAAAGAAACTAATTATGAGTTTGATAAAACATTTGGAATTTTTATTTTCCATGCAAATAATCTCCACACATAGGGAATTCATGGATCCAGAATCCATTTCTTTAACTGAAGGACACTTTAAATGTAACTATAACTTAATAGGACAAATTTTTGAAACTGATAAAGAATTGATACTATTAATGATAAGGAAGATGAATTTTGAAACAAGCATTATTTGCTCCATTTTGGGTAAAAATTAAAAGTGAATGTCCTGAGCTTGCTGAAATTGTTTTAAAATCAGTTCCATTCCCTTAAACATATCTTTGAGAGACTAATTTCTCTACTGTGAGTGTTACTGAGTAAAACATAGAAACAGTTTGGATACATAATATCTCCTGCTAGAGGCATTGTCAGCAATCCAACCTAATTTAGGTAGTTTAACACAAGAAACATTCATTTGTCATGTTAAAATCTGTTACTACTAACAAATTTAAAATGTTAAATATAGCATTTAATATAGGAAAATTGTTTCTTCACTACCAACCTTTTATTTAGTTGTTATGACTATGGAATGATAAAAAAAAAACCTAACCATGTATTAGCAAATCTTTATATTAATAACCTATATGCACACTTTCTGTGAACAAAGTAGTTTTTGTAGTTTCTTCTTTTATGCTATGTCATTTTTTGTTCTATGATTTTGAAATGTAATTTTGTATCTGTTGAAAATATTAAAAAATGTGAGTTTGGAATTGGTGTGCCTTTTTTGTTTTCATTTCATTTTTCAAGTATTTTTAAAGGTTTTATTTTCCAGAACTATCAATTCATGAAATTAGAAAGAAAAGAAAGGTCCTTCACAGATAGTGTGAGATTAACAGTGGCCTAAAAGATTCTCAGCTCTCCTCTCCTTTTCCTCTATTTCATTTCCATGATTTAAATCACCTCCATATATGTATGTTCTTAGATTCTTTCAGATTCCAAGAAACAGAGATCCACTTTGTTTACCTTAATTAATCAAGATTATTGATTAGTTTAGGGGGGTAAGTGAAAGAGACAAAAAAACTAAAAAATAAGAGTCCCTCATGCTACATTCATGTACTTTGTCATCCATCCAGTAGCTGGCTCCCGTCCTTCCTGCCTCTGTGAACGTTGTTAGTCTTCATCTCTTTATAATTTTCTCCTGCCACAATGACCCCCTCTCCACGTCACTAATTCACATTCCTCAGGAGAGAGAATATGATTGTTTCCCCTACTAAACTGTAATTTACATTAGCAGGACCAGATAACATAATTGGCAGGACCCAGTGCAAAATGAAAATGTAAGGCCCCTTTTTCACAAATTATTGAGATTTTCAAGCTAGTGAGTGTGGAACATTAAACAAAGCACAATGCCTTTCTAAATGGAGCCTTATAGAACTGCACAGCTCACCTGCCCATAAAGCCAGCCATGTCCATGAGAGTACATCTATATCTGTTCTGCTAACTAGGGTGTCCCCATGCCTAGCATGAGCCCTTGACACTGAGCAATCAACTGGGCTTGATACCAAGTGGTACTAGTTTGGGACTATATCATTGTTTTAGTTTTTGCTCCTTCCCTGCCCACTCGCCTTTGCCTTCACTCCTGTTCAAATTGCACTCAGTCTCTATCTTCTAGAGAACCAAAGCTAAAAGACTTGGCTCCAAAGTGTCCCGAAGACATTCAGGATGGGATATCAGAGTTGGCTTAATCACTGGTCTTAGACAGCAATAAAGACCGAAGCATGGTATGTGGGTAGTAAGTGGGGCCACACAGTGGTATCATAATTACTAAGCCTCCCCACCTGTGGCCAAACAGGATGCAGTGCACCTAGAAGGTGGAGCATTGGAATGTGTAGAGGCTGTGATGCTTGAACAGTATGGGAATAATAATTGTAGGGATTGGGATGGATTCCGTTACTAGAATTGTACACTTTGTAAAAGAAAATGATACCTCAGGGTAGTCAACTGTCACCTTAAGGCACACTGAGAAGGGCAGAAGGCTTCCACTGGCAGTTTTTTAAAAGATTGTGATTTTGATGTAAATTATTTTTGCATTTGTCTTTCTTGCCGAAGGAGACATAGCCAGAAAAATGTTGCTAAGGCCAATATCCAAGAGATTACTACCTATGGTTTCCATCTAAGGGTTTGATGGTTTCAGGTCTTACATTTAGGTTTTACTGCATTTTGAGTTTATTTTTGAGTATGGTGGTTCAGTTCAACCATTTTTTTTTTTTTTTGGATGTAGCTTTCCAGTTTTCCCAGCACCATTTATTGAAGAGACTGTCTTTTACCCATTGTATATTCTTGCCCCCTTTGTTGTAGATTAATTGACCATATAAGTTGTAGATTAATTGACCATTAAATGACCACAGATAATTGACCATACAGGTTTTATTACTGGCCTTTCTGTTCTGTTCCACTGATCTGTCTATTTTTGTGCCAGTACCAAACCGTTTTCATTACTATAGCTTTGTAGTATAGCTTAAAATCTGAGATTGTGATATCTCCATCTTTGTTCTTCTTTCTCAAGATTGCTTTGGTTATTTGAAGTCTTTTCTGGGTACATACCCATTTTAGGATTATTTGTTTTAATTCTGTGAAAAATACTATTGGTATTTTGATAAAGATTGCATTGAATCTGTAGATTGCTTTGGATAGCATGGACATTTTAACAATATTAATTCTTCCAATCCATGAGCATAGTACATCTTTCCATTTGTTTGTGTGGTCTTCAATGTCTTTCATCAGTGTTTCAGATACAGGTCTTTCACCTCTTTGGTTAAGTTTATTCGTAGGTATTTTATTCTTTTTGATGCAATTGTAAATGGGATTATTTTGTTAATTTCTCTTTCTAGTGTATAGAAACAACAGATTTCTATATATTAATTTTGTAACTCATTACTGAATTCATTTATCAGTTCTAATAGTTTTTTGGTGGGGTCTTTAGGGTTTTCTATGTATAGAAAAACCCTAAAACCTTTTTCTTTGTGAATCTAAAACACAAAACAAACAAAAAACCAGAAACAGACTCATAAATATAGAGAACAAACTAGTTATTGCCCAAGGGGAGAGATGTGGGGTGATGACAACATAGGTGAAGGGGATTAAGAGATACAAACTTCCCAGTTATGAAATAAATAAGTCAGGGATGAAAAGTACAGCATAGGGAATACAGTCAATATTGTTGTAATAATGTTGAATGAGAAGTCATGGTGGCAGTGATGAAAGTATTGCATGGGCCAGAAAATATGGACTCCTCACTAATTCTGATCTATCTAGATTAATGGCCATTGCTGAATTCCCAACTTGCCACTTGTAAATACTGAAACTGAGCCTTTAATATGCCATTACTTTTTGAGAAGACCAGTCAGCCACTTGATGGCAAATCGATTACGTTGGACCACTTCTACCTTGGAGGAGGTAGTAATGCATCCTTATCAGAACTGGTACCTAATCTAGTTATGAATTTGCCTTCCTTGTCCTCAGTGCCTCTGCTATCACCAATATTCAAGAATTTATGGAAGCTTGATATATTGACATGGTTTCTCTCACAATAATGGCTCAGACCAGAGAATATATGTTATGACAAAAGAGGGGAAACAACTAACAGAGGCCCATGGTCTTAACCATGTAACTCATCTGTATTAGCTAGATTTTTTTGCAAAGCAAAATATTCCAGACAGTGCAGAGTTGGGGAATGCCCTCCAAGATACAGTATATGCACTGAACCAACAGCTAATATATAGTACTATGTCCCCCAGTGACTAGAAATAGGGGTGCAAGAAAAAAAGAGTGGAGGTAGGATTAACCCCTTGTAGTGGAAGGATGCTGTTGGTGCTTTGCTTAAATGTTCTTTACCTACTCGCACACTCATCCCTCAGCTGCTATTAGTATTGACTGAGAATCGTCCTTAGCCAAATGGGAGCTGCCTCATCTATGACATCTACCCCCATCCCTGCCCCACTGCTGACAGACATTGGCCCATGATAGACTGACATGAGGGTACAAAAGAATAGAGGAGAGAGACTTGAAGATTATCAATTATGACCTTGATATTATCTTCATCAGCAGGGACTTGACCTTGTTTCATTAACCTTCTTGCCTTAAGTCCTCCCAGAAATGGTGGCTGGATATCATCTTGAACAAGACTCTGTGATGAAATGAACCTGTTCTTTCCCCCTTAGGGAGGAAGTGAAGGATCTACTCACAAAAACTGCTGCTTCTATTGTAGTATAGGGGTGAATATAATGGGAAGCATTAATGAAAATGAGTGGTGAAAAAGATGCATTTTATTAAACACTGTACTCAGATGCTCTTGGCCTCACCAGCCTCAGGGCCATTAGCCACTTGTTTTGTCCCAGACAACATTGTGATAGCCAACACCTGTTGGACTATGCTATTATGGCAACAGACTTCACATTAGCACAACTTGAGGGTCAGCTCATCTTATAGCCAAACAATATTGTGTCTCACCTCCTGCCCTGGAGTTTTTCTGTTGCTAAAAGACAAATGAGACGCTGCAGGACTTGTCAGTGCCTACACATGAACAACCCAGAAATGTGTGGGATTCAACGTCCATGAGGAAAAATTTTGACAAGGGAATCTAGCAGATAAATTCTCTGTCTTCTCAGAAGTTTGTTCTGGGATAAACGTCATTTATATTACCTCTTGAAAGATGCTCCCATGAGACTGAGCCATTAATTGCATTTCATACTGAGTGATGGCAAGTTCACAGAAGAAGCAGTGGAGTGCATATACATATAGAAAATGGTCACAAAGGATGAATAACAATGCAAAGATTTTTCTCCTCATTAATTTTATTTTTACACAATAAATCTAGGTTTGTACAATTGTACTATTATGACATTTAGTAATAAGAAAAAAATGATATGATTTGTAATTTAAAAATGTATACAATCACTGTTGTGAAGTTCTTACATTATATGTAAAGTTGCATAATATCAATTCATCAAAGATGCATATTATAATCACTATACCAAAAAACTCCAAAAAACCGAAAGAAGATATAATTGAAAAGCAAAGAAGCTTCAACTGAAAGGCAGTACTAATCAGGCTGGATAAAAAAGTAAGACATAATGATATGTTATTTACAAGAGATTTACTTTAAACACAAAGACATGACCAAGTTAAAGTGATGGACATAAACTGCCATGCAAACACTAATCATAATAAAGTTAGAGGACCTAGGACTTACAGTACTTTGTTGAATGACAGTGGTGAGAATGGACATCCCTGTCATGTTCCTGACCACAGAGGAAAAGCTCTCAGTTTTTCCCCATTGAGGAGGATATTAGCTGTGGGTTTTTCATAGATGACCTTGATTATGTTGGGGTATGTTCCCTCTAGCCCTACTTGGTTGAGGGTTTTTACCATGAATGAAATGTACTTTGTCAAATGCTTTTTTTTTTTTTTTTTTTTGCATCTATCGAAAGGATCATATGGTTCTTATCCTTTCTTTGGTTAATGTGGTGTATCAAGTTGATTGACTTGTCAAGTTGATTGATTTGTGAATATCGAACCACCCTTGAAGCCCAGGAATAAATCCCACTTGATCATAGTGAATGATTCTTTTAATGTACTGTTGGATTCAGTTTGCTGGTATTTTATGGAGGATTTTTGCATCCATGTTCAGGGATGTTGGCCTGTAGTTCTCTTTTTTAGTAGAGTCTTTATCTGGTTTTGGTATCAGAGTAATGCTGGCCTCATAGAATGAATTTGGAAGTTTTCCTTCCATTTCTATTTTTTGGAACAGTCTGAGAAGAATAGGTATTAACTCTTCCTTAAATGTTTGGTGGAATTCACCTGTGAAGCCATATGGCCCTGGAATTTTGCTTGTTGGAAGATTTTTTTATTATTGATTCAATTCCTTTGCTGGTTATTGGTCTGTTCAAGGTTTTTATTTCTTCCTTGAATTGTAAGTATTCTTTATGTGTTCTAGGTATATGATTTGCAAACATTTTTTCCCATTCTAAAAATTGTCTTTCCACTCTCTTGTGTTTCTTAAAGCACAAAAGTTTAATTTTTATCAGGCCCAATTAATTTTGTTTTGTTGCTTGTGTTTGTGGTGGCTTAGCTAAGAAATCAATCAATGCCTAAAGCAAGATCATAAGGTCCTATTCTCTTTTCCTCTGAGAGTTTTGTAGTTTAGCTCTTACACTTAGGTCTTTGATTCATATGAGCTGATCTTTGTCTATAATGTGAAGGAAGAGTCCAACTTCATTTTTTGTGTGTGGATACTAGCTGTCACGCCACCATTTGTGGAAAAGAATGTTTGTTGGTTTGTTTGTTTGTTTTCTATATTGAATTGTCTTCGCACCCTTGTTGAAAATCAATTGACCAGAAATGTGAGGGTTTATTTCAGGACTCTCAATTCTGGTCTACTGATCTGTATGTTTATCCATGTCAGTACCACACTATCTTGATTACTATAGTTCTATAGTAAGTTTTAAAGTAGGAAAGTGTGAGTGCTCCAGCTTTCTTCCTTATTTTTGAAGAATTCTTTGATGATTCTGAAATTTCATTTACATATGAATTTTAGATCTGCTTGTAAATTTCTGCAAAAAGCCAGTTGAGATATAATAGGGATTGCTTTGACATGTAGGCCAGTTTGGGGAATATTTCCAACTTAACTTTGCCATAGTAAGTCATATGACGCATAAACATGAAATGTCTTTCCATTTAATGAGGCTTCTTTATTTTCTTTAAGCAATGTCTTATAGTTTTCAAAATATAAGTATTACATTATTTAGTTAAATTCATTTATAAGTATTTTATTCTTTTGGTACTATTGCAAATGGACTTGTTTTCCTTATTTTACTTTATTTTTTAAGATTTTATTTATTTAACAGAGAGAGACACAGCAAGAGAGGGAACACAAGCAGGGTGAGTGGGAGAGGGAGAAGCAGGCTTCCCGCTGAGCAGGGAGCCCGATGTGGGGCTCGATCCCAGGACCCTGGGATCATGACCCAAGCCGAAGGCAGACGCTTAACAACTGAGCCACCCAGGCGCCCTTTTCCTATTTTATTCTTAGATTGTTCATTGTTTTTAAGGAATTTCCTAGGACTTTTTTTTTTTTTAATATACAAGATCATATCATTTGAAAATAGAGATCATTTTACTTCTTCCTTTCCAATCTGGATGCCTTTTATTTTATTTTCTTGCCTAACTTCCCAGGTTAGAACCTTCAGTACAATGTTGCATAGAAGTGGTGAGAACAAACACCCTTGTCTTGTTTCTGTTCCTTAGCAGAACACATCCAGTCTTTTACTGGTAAGTGTCATGTTCTCTGGAGGGATTTTCACAGAAGCTCTTATTAGGTTGAGTAATTTTCTTTCTATTCCTAATTTGTTAAGTATTTTTGTCATGCAAGGGTAATAGATTTAGTCAGATGTTTTTTCTGTATCTATTGAGATAATTGTGTGGTTTTTTCCCCTCCAGGATATGATACAGTATATTATATCAATGAATTTTTAACTCATTTAAAACTTTATTAATTTTTAATTTTTTTCATTTTTTTTCTTGACCAGTCTAAGTAAAGCTTTATTGCCTCCATTGTTCTTTTATAAGAACCAAATTTTAGTTACACCGATTTTCCCTGAACTAATAAGTGGATTCATGTTCTATTTTATTGATTTTCCTTAAATTTATTGTTTCCTTTTTTCAACTTCCTCCAGGTTAATTTACTCTTTTTTTTCTTTTGCTTTGTAAGGTGGAAGCTTCAATAATTTATTTTAAGTTGTAAGCATTTTAGATAAATTCCCTTTTAGGCACTGATTCAGCTGCTCTATCTCACAAATATGAGATGGTTTAATATGTTGTATTTTTATTAACGTTCAGTTCAAAATATTTTATTTTCCTTGTGATTTCTTCTTTGGGTCATGACCTCTTTTAAAATGTACCATTTACTTGTTTTATCAATTACTGAAAGAGGAATATTCTCACCAGGACAGCACTAAGCATCACAGAAAAATTGGTGAATCAAAGTTCATCAAAGTTAAAACTATCTGCTTATCAAAGGACACTGCTAAGAAAAAAAACCTAGGCAAGATGTAGACAGAGAGAAAATATTTGTAATACATATATCTATCAAAGGATCTTTATCCAAAATATATAAGGAACTTCTCCAACTCAATAATAAAAAGACAAACAAACAACACAACCTTTTAAATGGGCAAAATACATGGAAAAGGCATTTCCCAAAAGAAGATATATGATTGGCCAATAAGCCCATGGAGAAATGTTTAGTATCATTAGACATTAAAGAAGTACCAATTAAAACCACAATGGAAATAAAAGGCACAGCATAGGGAATATAGTCAGTGATATTGTAATAGTGTTGTATGGTGACAGATGGTAGCTACATTTGTGGTGAGCATAGCGTAACATATAAACTTGTCAAATCACTATGTTGTAAGCCTGAAACTAACATTGTGTGTCAGCTATACTCACAAAATAAGATAAAATAAAAATAAACCACAGTGGCATATTCTACAACAACTGGAATGGCTAAAATTAAATATATGGCAACACCAAATGTTGATAAAGATGTGAAGCAACCAAAACTCTCATTCATTTATGTTGGGAGTATATGGTACACATACTCTTAAGGTGGCCCCCTTTAATCCCCACCTTCTTGTACTCATGCCCTATGTGATCCCTCCCCTTGAGCATGAGTGGGAGTTACATTAAAATATGGCAAAGGTAATGGGATGTATATGAATAAATATATTTGATTACATGATTACATTTTTTAAGATTGTAGCACTCACCTTTTGGAGTCTCTTGCTCCTTTGCTGGCTTTGAGAAAGCAACTGTCCACCTGAAAGAGCCCCACGTGGAAAGGAACTGCTAGCTCTCTAGCAGCTGACGGCAACCACCAGCCAACAGCCAGCAAGAAACTGAAGTCCTCAATCACACAGCACAAGTAAACGAATTCTGCCAACAACCACATGAGTCTGGAATCGTGTCCTTCCCCAGTTAAGCCTCCATTTGAGAACCCAGTTTGGGTCAACACTTTGATTACAGCCTTGCAAAGGATCGGCTAAGCTATGCCCAGTCTCCTGATCCAAACTGGGAGATAATAAATGTGTTTTGCTTTATGCTGTTAAATTTGTGGTAATATTGTTAGGCAGCAGTAGATAACTAACACTGACCCTAAAATGTTACAACCTCTTTGGGAAACGGTTTGACATTTTCTTATAACATTGAATACACTCCAACTACATGACCCAGAAATTCCACACTCAAGAGAAACATAAGTCCACAAAATAAACCAGAATGTTCACAACAACTTCATTCAAAATAGCCAAAAAAAAAAAATCAGAAAAAACAAATTTCCATCAATATAAAAGTAGATAAAGAAATTATGGTATATTGATACAATGAATACTACTCAGCAACAAAATGGAGTAAACTTTTGATAGACACAAAACATGAATGAATCTCAAAACATTATGTTAAAGTAAAGAAGCCCAGACACAAAAGAGTATAAACTATGTGATCCCATTTATATGAAGTCCTAGGACAAGCAAACCTAATCTATGGTGAAAGAAATTGAACCAGGGGTTGGCGCTGGGAGTTAAGCGCAGGGGTTTACTTAGAAAGGGCATGAGATAACTTTCTGTAGTGATGAACGCGTTCTCTATCTTGATGAGGTGTAGATTACACAGGTGAATGCATTTATCAAAACACCTCTAACTGTGCACATAAGATCTGTGCTTATCACTATGTATAAATTATACTTTGATTTAAAAAAATTAAAGGACAAGAGAAATACTTGCTTGGTAAGGGATAGCATATGTCTCAAGCCAAATTACCCCATGATTCTTACAAAGATAAAGAGAAAAGCATAAAACATCTGCCATGTGTAGTCTGTAACAACACAAGTTTCCAGAGGAAAAGGCACCTTCTGCATGGTTCTCTCTCCGTTGATCTTTGTGCCTGGAGCTTCACTGACTAAATCCACCCAGAGAAGACAATGCCACCCAATGAATGCTGTGAACTCTCTATCCTATATTTAATCAATAAGTAGTCATAATATGACCCAAAACAAACAAGGCTGCTAAAATAACTTTATCATCCTTACCACGCAGCTACTTCAAACACGATTTGATTTTCACCAATTATCAGAGATTTTACTTATTTCAAAATAATATTTGTTGTGGTGCTCTGCCAAGCAATGTAGGGAGATTGAATTATCAAAAAACCTATGACTTCAAAACTGTCAAGGATATGAAAAACAAGAAAAGTCTAAGAAACCATCACAGTCTAAGGAGCCTAAGGAGAAATAACAACTAAATGTAATTTTAATTCCTGGATGGGATCCTGGAACAGAAAGGACATTAGGTTAAAAACTATAGAAGTCTGAATAAAGTACGGACCTCATTAATCATAATTTGTGAATATTGGTGAATCATACTATACTAATGTAAGATTTTTTTTTTTTGAGAGAGTGCGAGAGCACAAACAGTGGGGAGGAGCAGAGGGAGAGGGAGAAGCAGTCTCCCCGCTCAGCAGGGAGCACAATGCAGGGCTTGATCCCGGGACTCCAGCATCATGACCTGAGCTAAAGGTAGACGCTTAACCAACTGAGCCACCCAGGCGCCCCGTAAGATGTTAATAATAGGGGAAATTGTGTGCAGAGGGAGAGGGAATACATGGGAACTCTACTATTTTCTCAATTTTTCTGTAAATATAAAACTTCTCTAAAAATAGAATCTTTTTTTTTTTTTTAAGACCTATGAAAGCAAGCTGAGTGTAAATGGTAGGATCTGGGAAGCATACTAACAACTAAGAGAGGACAGATTTAAAACATGGGTGGGAAGAAAAGGGGCAGCACCCTAAGAATAGTCTAGGTGGTTTTCAATCTGTCTCCGTCACTTCCTGACTCTACAACGCTCCTCTCCTCCAAATAGCTGGCTCAAATGTAATCGGTGTCAACCAACCTCTCTTCTGGCAGCTGCTATTATTTCTATTTTCACTCCCTGCCAATCTGGACATGGGACATCTATAAGTTTCCCCATAGAAATTACTGGCAAAAAAATATTAATGAGAAACGTGGTTGCTTTTGATGATTTTGTGGGGAACATGGAAAAGGCATTTATGTTGAACACAGCAAACAATTTTAAAATCCCCCTTAAATTGGATATTTATAAGGATATCATTGGGACAATGGGGGAAATTTGAATATGCACTAAGTATTAGATATTGTATTACATCAAGTTTAGGTTCCTGAGTGGGATAATTGTATTGTGGTCATATAGGAGAATGGCCTTATTCTCAGGAGACACATACTGAAGTATTTAGTGGTGGAGTTTCATGATGTCCCACAAACAACTTTCACATGGTTCAGGAAAAAAAATACATATATATATATATATATATATATATATATATATACACATTTCTCTCTGTATCTACTTTTTTATCTGCCTATCTATATACAAAATGTCAATACACACATTTATGAGTATACTCTCTGTCCCTCTGTATACATGTATATGTATATGTAAGGGGTACACCAGTGTTTATTGTACAGTTCTTGGAACTTTTCTAAAGTTTTGGTATTTTTCAAAATAAAATGTTTATGGGAGCTGTTAACATATCTGTTCTTTGACATCCCTCTTTGGCTCCCCAGTACCAGAGATCTCTCTTTAATACCCCTTCTCCAACACTGCTCCATCTTTGATGGCTCTGGAGTTTTACACAAGATCTATCTTTCTCTCCTACTTCAAATATATTTCCTCTCTTTTTATGCAAAGCATTTGCCTCTTCTTGGCTTCTACACCCAAATTCACAATCCTAAACTCATCAAAATGTTCAGTGAAACCCAGAGGGCTCTAGTTGATTGGGCCTACACTCCTGAGAAGACAGTCTAGTGACCATCATGTGCAACCAAGCTGTGTTTTTGAGATTTCATCCCCACCCTACGTAGCATAACAAAATATTCCTACCAAACATGACTTCAAAAGAATTCTGGTGAATGGAATTTTCGTCTCATTTCACAACTAAAGGACTCCAACACTGTACTAAATCAAAAAGATTGCTGCTATTTCAGACTTTTCTGCATGTCATCTGAGGCGAGATTTAAAGCCTTCTCTTAATTCCCAGCTTTCAAAGAGTACTGACAAAGATTTTCACCCAGAAGTGCAAAACTTCCAGAGATGTCAGAAAGGAAGAACAATCAGTTGAACTAATATCCAGGGGCTTTCATGGTAAGGACAATAACTAAGAAGGATTTCTAGTGGTTGAAAGATCAACTCCCGGTTCCTAAAGCCCCAATTACTATGGTTTCTCCCTTTCTCTCTCTCTCTCTCTCTCTCTTTTTTTTAACTGAAGTAGATTGACACACAACGTTAAATTAGTTTCAGGTGTACAACATAGTGATTTGACATCTCTATACATTATGCTCACCACAGTGTAGTTACTATCCGTCACCATACAATGCTATTACAATATCGTTGACTATATTCCCTGTGCTGTACCTTTTATATCTATGATTTATTCATTCCATAACTAGAAGCCTGTATCTCCCACTCCCCTTTACCCATTTGGTCCATCCCCTCAGCCCCTTCCCAATTTCCATTAATTTTTCTTACTGAAGGCATGAGAAGTGATTGTCTTATTCTTTAAGTACAGGGCAGTGTACCTTATACTAACCGTAAGTAGATCTCTAAGCTAAATGAGCAAGAGACTCTACAGCTAAGCATAAGTAAAAAGAGTTTGATGTCATTACTAAATTTCCAGCATGATATCTGGGTTTGTCTTTGATGCCCATATAACTCCTTTCCTCCTTTTTCTCTTCTGGACCACTTTATTCCAGTAAGCCTGGTGTCCTTGTGTTGAACTATTTGTTCAGAGATCCCAGAATAGCACCCATCAGCTCCATGTGCCTTCACCACCTGCATTATCTCTCCCCATTGTCTCCTCCACCACAAAATGATGCCCCACATTGGGCAGTTTTGTACCATTTACAAATCTCTTTCATGTGCACTGACTCCGTTCTCTCAGTAATTCAATGGGATGTATTTTATTAAAACCCTTTTTACAGTTGAAGAAAAGGAAGTTCAAATAGGTTAAGGTATTGTCCAAAGTCACACATACATTAAACAGCAAAGCCAGAAATTAAATCTGGGTTGTGATAGTAAACCTAGCATTGTTTTCTCTATACCTCATATAACATTACAATTTCAGTAGTCTAGGTTAAAGTATCCTTAGTGAATATGTTAGAAAAACAGAAAATCCCATGAATTCAGAATGAATATCATAATGAGAACAAAAGAGATGTTGGATATTCATTTGCCTATTTTCTTCTCTTTCTTTTTCTCTTAATTCCCCCTCCTTCTCCTCCCATTAGAAAGAGAATCCTTTCACAACAACCCTCCTACCTCCTTTCTTCTTCCCCCAAACACCCCATATTCTCCTGCTAGTTCAAAACTAGGCAAGGGGTTGGCTATGAATTAAAGAAACATTCTGTTCACATAATAATATGTGAATGCAGAACATTAGCATTTCAAAAGAGGTTTGTGTTTTGGTTTCACTTTCAGCTCACAGCCCCAGCTGTGTAAGAAACAGTAAGTTTATTTTCCTCTAACTTATTTTCTATTTAGAGCCCCTGCCCTCTAAGTGGTAAAAATTTAAATTTAGTCAATATATACCAAAGGGATACATTTAATTTCTGGGGTGCTTGTGGAGTGTTAAAGCACTGGGAGATGTGGTGTCTGGTCCTTGACTGTCTGTCCTCATCTTCATTTAGCCACTTATCCTGTTTCGTATTTGTTTACTGGACATACAGGGGACTGATGCACCATCCCCATGATCACATTACAAAGGCTCCTATAGGTTTGACAACTACCCTTTTAACTTCTATACAGACTCTGAGGTATACCAAAATTCATTCCATTGCCAAGCCGGGTCTTGGAAACTGGGGTGCAGTGGGGTGCACGCAGGCCATAGAACCATCTGTCTGCTTGTAGGCCACATTGTGACACATGCGATGCTGAAAGCTGTCCCAGACTCATATGTGCCACACGGCCCTTTAGTCCCTGAGATCTTGGGTTTCCTTGAACTTCTATCTAAGATCACATCTAGATTGTCTCTCCTTTCAGTTCCCACAAACTTACCTGGTGCTTCTGTTAGTTTGTTCCTCCCCAGTGGGGCAAGATCAGTTCCCTCTTCAGTGATCCACTAGGATAAGTTCTCCTCTTGTTCATTTGCCATCTGGACTTGACCTTTCCTCTCAACCCAGAGAATCTTTAGTCTGAAGTCAGGAAGCTTTTCTCTGATTCACATTACCTTCTTCTACATGATTGCATATGCTCTAAGTCCTCCTCAGAGGGTTTATGAAATTCAATGAGATAATTTTTAAAAAAAGTTAATCATATATGAGTTAAAGTTGGCCATAATAGAATGTTTAAGCCACAAGGACTTTTTAATCCAAAGTAGGTTGTGAAAACAGTTTTCCATTAAGAAGATAATTTCTGACTCTGTCTTCTTTCTAGTTGTGAACAGTAACTTACTTTCACAGTTAACATGGCTTTTATTGCAACTAGCTAGAATACAGGTTTACCTTCTTGCTTACAGTCTTCATTTTCCTTTGTCGTGGGACATGAAATATAATTACAGAATGTACAATTTTGTAATAACTTCTAAGGATTAGTTCATTTTCTTTTCCTTTTCAATGTAACTTCTCTTTCTGAAAACAATTGGGAGAAATGTGCTAAGTACCTTTTATGCACCCGTACGGGTTGGGGAGAATATAAAGCAGAAGACCCATAAACTCTCTCCTCAAATAGCTTATGATCTTTTCAGAAAACAAAATCTAAACATAAGTGAAAAGTTAAATGGCCAGAAAAGAGTTTGAGTGAAACATGTGCTGTTAGAAAATAATTCCAAGGGCGCCTGGGTGGCTCAGTTGGTTAAGCGACTGCCTTCAGCTCAGGTCATGATCCTGGAGTCCCGGGATCGAGTCCCACATCGGGCTCCCTGCTCAGCAGGGAGTCTGCTTCTCCCTCTGACCCTCTTCCCTCTCGTGCTCTCTATCTCTCATTCTCTCTCTCTCAAATAAATAAATAAAATCTTTAAAAAAAAAAAAAGAATTCCAAGTGGTATGAAGTTTTTATTAAGATCCCTAGGAAATGAGACTTTTGAGAAATTTGTGAATCTCAAAGAAGGGTTATGTTATTATCTGACTAATATTATTTTTTAACAGAACAAGGCCAACTAATAGATCTCATTAAATAAATAAGGTGAAAACACATTTTTGTAGAATTCAAGAAGCCAGAGTTCTAAAGCTACCTTTGCCAGTTATATGCTGTGTCAAAATTGTGTGTGCATATCCGTGGGGGGCGGGTGCGGTGTCCACACTTGTCTGGTGAGTATTTTAGGTGAGCCAGAGGGGAGAAGAGAGAGACTGAAGGAGAAGAAACTGGAGGTAAATCCAGGTGTCCACTCCTGCAGCTGTCATAGAGAATATCTGCATGTCACATAGAAGGAAAAAATTCTTAGCTGTCACACATGTGACAGAACTACTGAAAGTGCATGAAGGTACTGACCTACATCTGTACTCACCAGCTGGTGGAGCCTATGATAGAAACATTCCATTTTTATTTTCATTAATTTAGTCTTTCAGTCAGTATTTATCAAGCCCCCACCATGTGGGTACGCAGGATCTAGGGGAAACCTTTGTAGACATAGAGTCTGCCTTCATGAAGCTTACAAGCCAATTAGGAGGAA
The DNA here is from genome assembly GCF_003265705.2 of Callorhinus ursinus. Lineage (NCBI taxonomy): Eukaryota > Metazoa > Chordata > Mammalia > Carnivora > Otariidae > Callorhinus > Callorhinus ursinus. The sequence goes on along the minus strand of NW_027397069.1, from coordinate 53,413,504 downwards.
GACATTCAAGATTACTCAGACTTACAATTACAAACTAGGAAGGAATGGAATTAGAGCTATAAAGGGAATAATGGGGGAGTGCATCTGCTCTGGGGCTTCAAGGACAGCTTCCCTGAGCAAGTGACATTTGAACTGAGCTTGGAAAGATGAGTGGGAATCACTAAGTTAAAGAGTCAAAGGGAACAGCATGTGGAAAAGCTCAAGGCAGGAAGGAGCATGGCATTTGAGGAACTAAAAGAAAACTGGCATAGGAAGAAGGTAGCACAAGGTGGGACTGGAGAGACTGTCAAGGGCAAGGGTATACAGGTGAGACAGGAAAGGGTTTTCAATAAAGGAAAGACACAATGAGATTTCCTGATTTCCACGTGGAGAACTGAAAAGAGGGAAACGTGGACAGGAGAAGACCACTTAGGAAGCCATCGCACTTCTGCCTGAGGTGATAAGAAGATCCTTGTGTTCTCATCTGGACTTCCAACCCCAAGGTATGGAGTATGGAACTCACCAGGAGAAAGCTCTTCGGGGGATCCTCCTGACATCAGGTCCGTCCTTATACTCACTAGCAGGCAGTCTTGCAGGGCAACAAAGTCCCCTGGTGCACCCAAATCTCTGATGAACTGTGTGGAATGTGAGAGTTCTGCTTATGGATTGTAGGGAACACGGTGCTTAAGATGAAATGGTTAGAAATAAGACAGGGACTCTTGCAGGTGGAGCTGAGACCATATGATGGAGACAGAGCTGGGCCTCCTCTGGGAGATGGTGCTGGGCTCTACTCACTCAATCCTGGGTGTCAGGTTTAGGGGATAGAATCCTTGGAGATGGAGGGGTAGGGATGTCAGTCTTGGGTACTTGAGATCCCTAAATAAAGGAAACTTGAACTGATATCAAACTTTCCCTCTAGTTGGTTTCATTGCCTGTTTAAGCTGGGGGAGTTACTGTCACTGCTGTGGATGGGACCCATGAATTACCACTGAAATTAGTCATATAGTAAAGTTTGTGCCAACCTCTGTTAGGGTGCAGATAGAAGTTATAGAATGCTGGTGAGTAGAACTATGAACTATTTATCAGTTCTGGTGGATCACTTAACTCCTGAGAAACCTAAGAAAAGTGCTCCATCAGGGGCTATAGTTATGTTCATAGGGAGCCAACAATCTTCCTTTCACTCCAACAGAAGACTGATTGTATGTGAGGTTTTGGCCACAGCGTAGGATACAGGGCCACATGTTAGCTAAATAAAGGAATCTCAGAGTATCCAACTGCTCAGTACTCTCCATAGGGTTTAGCTGTTAGTAGATCAGCCAGGAAGCCTTGTGTCAAAACCATGGAGCCTGTGGACAAGTCTTTTCTTTGTGCTAAAGAGATTTTCCAGCATGTAGGGCACTTAGATATGTGATTAGATTCTCCAGTTTCATCCAGAAGAAACCTGGGAGTTAGCTTCCTAGCAAAAAGCAGGAGCTGACAGCATGGAAAGCAGGTATTATAGACAGAAGCAAGTGGCAAGTGCAGTCTGTTATCCAAGAAGCAGAAGAGACAAGTACTACAGAACACTCTGAACAAGGGGTAAATAATTAGCACAAAACTATTTCAATTCCCCATAGCCTACCCTCTAAATTCAACTGAATTTACCACTTTAAACCACCAGCTGTTTTGAAAAATAAAAGAGATCTACTTAGTAGGTACTTGGGTAAAACCCAAAATCTAGAAAAGAGATCAACACATTTTTAACATCCCACTTGTTACTGAGGGCTCAATTAGATTTAAAACCAAGAAGGGGGATGGAGTAGATGACACAATGAATTCTTTCCAATTTCCTTCCCTGGGTTCTTTCAAGGTTCTTTAGTATTCTCTCATATGTACCACATTTGAATCAACTTTTATATTTATGTATTGAAATGGCCTTTCATTTAGCTTTCTACCCCATAAGTCAATGCTAAATTTTAAGAATCTCTGTAATTCCTTTTTTTTTTTTTTTTTTTGGCAAATGTCTAGCCTGCAAAATTTTAGTTAGAGGCTAGAGGGAGATAAAGGACCTTTAAATTTTTCCTTCCACAAAGACCATGAATTGATTTGCAGCTATATGACTCCTGATTCAACGATTGTCTGACAAATAGCATAAATAAGTACATGCATAATTGTAGGAAACATGAATTGATTGCATATTTCTGTTTGATTTTTAGATTACACATCTGTATTTAAGATAAATCTTAGTAGGATTAAAGTGATAGCACATGTTCTTTTATTTTTTAATTTGATAAAAATTACCCGATTTTTCCCAAATCCTCAAAGCTATATGGCAATGGTTCTCAAAGTATAGTCCTGGACCAGCAGCATCAGCACTACTTGGGAATTATTAGAAATGCAAATTCTCAGACTCCACATCAGACCTACTGAATCAGAAACTCTGGGGGTAGTCTGTGTTTTAACAAATTTTCCAGAATGAACTCTAAGTAGAATAAATTCAAAGAGACCCACACACCCAGACATCAAAATGTTGAAAGCCAAAAACAGAGCAAATCTTGAAGGCAGCAAGAAAAAATGACTCATCACATACAAGAGAATCTCAATAAGATTAACAACTGATTGAAAGCCAGCTTGTAGTGGATGACATATTCAAAGTGCTGAAAGAAAAAAAATTTGTGAGCCGAGGATCTTAAATCCAGCAAAATTATCTTTCCAATGTGGAGATGAATTAATGATAATTCTAGATAAATAAAAACAGAGAGAATTCCTTGCTAACAGACCACCATAGAAGAAATACTAAGGAATGTCTTCAGGCTGAAAGAAAGTGACAACAGACAGTAATTAAAATCCACACAGAAAAACAAAAAGTACCAGTAAACAGAATTATCTCTTTTCCCTTTCTCTCTTAACTGAGTTAAAAGTAATTTCATAAAACAATATGTATATGAATATATTATTGAGTCTATAACATATAGAAATATAAGACATTTGACAGTGACATCACAGAGGAGGTGGGTAGGAGCAAAGCTTTACTCTTTACTTTTAAGAGTAAAGAAATGACACCAGCTGGAACTAGAATCCACAAGAATAAATGAAAAGAACCAGAAACAGTAAATGAGAGCTTCTATAAGGGACATAAAACTATATGAAATAATGATTATAACAATGTACCATTGAATTTGTAACATACATAATAAATGTTTAATAATAATAGCACAAATGGGAGAACAAATCAAACTTTATAAGAGTAATGTCTTGTGTCTTTATATGTTTTATAGAACTAGAATTAAGCTAGTGTATATTTTAAGTAGATTCTAACAGGATATATAAAGTAAACTCTAGAGCTACTACTGAGAAAAAGTGAAAAAAATTAAAGGAATTAAAATGTTACACTAGAAAATATACATTAAATGCAAAAGAAAGCAGTAAAAAGAGGAACAGAAGAAGAAAAAAGACATGAGATGTATAGAAAACAAAATAAAAATGGCAGATGTAAATCCAACTATATTGATAATGATACTAAATGTGAATGGATTAAACTCCACTAGTCAAAGGCAGAGACTGCCAGATCAGATAAAAATCAAAATTCAATTATACCCTTATGTCCACAAGACACTTTCATTTCAAAATACAAATAGGCTGAAAGTAAAAGGGTAGAAAAAGATATATCATGCAAACAACAACCATGGGAATGCTGGCGTGATTATGTTAATATCAGACAAAAGAGACTTTAACCAAAATTATTTACTATTGATAAAAAGGACAATTTTGTAAAGATAAAAGGGTCAATCTGTTAGGAAGATGTAGTAATTTTAAACCTGTACACTTCTAATAGCAGAAACCCAAAATTCATGAAGCAAAAACTGACAGAATTATAGGGAGAAATAATCAATTCAACAATAATAGTTGGAGTCTTCAATACCCCACTTTCAGTATAAATAGAACAACTAGATAGAGGCTCAGCATGGAAATAGATTTGAAGAACTCTGTAAACCAACTAGTTCTACAGACATCTATAGAACACTCCACTCCAACAACAGAATACATATTCTTCTCCGGAACACACAGAACATTCTTCAGAACAGATCATACTCTAGGCCATGCTACAAACTCATTAAATTTAGAATAATTGAAATCACATAAACTATGTTCTCCAACAACAATAGAATGAAAATAGAAATCAGTACAGAACGAAATTGAAGATGCTAAAATTAAACAACAACCATCAAAGAAGAAATCATATAACCAATCAAAGAAGAAATCATAAGAAAAATTATAAAATACCTTAAAATGAATGAAAATGAAAACATATCATACCAAAATTTATGGGATGCAGCAAAAGCTGTGATTAGAGGGAAACTTATAGCTTTAAATGCCTATATTTTAAAAAGAAGAAGAAAAAAAAAAAGAAGAAAAATCTGAAACCAAAACCTAAACTTCCACTTTTAGATATTGGAAAAGAACAAATGAAACCTAGAGCATGCATTAGCCACAAGGGAAATACAAATCAAAGTCACAATAAAACATCACTAAGATGACTATAATAAAAAAGTCAGATAATAACTTGTGTTAGGGAGGATGTGGAGAAATTGGAATCCTTGTGCAATGCTGGTGGAAACATAAAATGATATAACTGCTATGGATAACATTCTGGCAGTTCCGGGGCGCCTGGGTGGCTCAGTCAGTTAAGTGTCTGCCTTCGGCTCAGGTCATGGTCCCAGGGTCCTGGGATCGAGCCCTGTGTCGGGCTCCCTGCTCCATGGGGAGTCTGCTTCTCCCTCTCCTCCCTGCTCATGCTCTCTCTCACTGTGTCTCTCACTATCTCTGTCTCTCTCTCTCAAATAAATAAATAAAATCTTTAAAAAAAAAAAAAATTCTGGCAGTTCCTCGGAAAGTTAAACATAGTTAACCCTATGGCCCAGAAATTCAACTCCTAGGTATATACCCTAGGGAAATGAAGACATATGTTTATGCAAAACCTTATACACAAATGCTCATAGAAGCATTATTCATAAAAGGCAAAATTGGAAACAACCCAAATGTCCATCAACTGATGAATAGATACATAAAATCTGGTATAACCACAATGGAATATTATTGAGTAATAAAAAGGAATGAAGTACTAATAGATACAACATGGATGAACTTTGAAAACATTATGCTAAGTGAAAGAAGCCAAACACAAAATAACACATATGATTCCATTTATGTAAAATATACAGATTAGGCAAATCCATAGAGATGGAAAGGAGGTCAGTGTTTACCTAGACCTAGGAGGGCAGTTGGGGGAAAATGAGAACTGACTGCTAATGTATACAGGGTTTCTTTTTGGCATAATGAAAATGTTCTAAAATTTATTATTTTGCCACAATGGTTGCATAACTGTGAATATGCTAAAAACTGCTGAATTTTATGATGTGTGTGAATTGTATGATATGCGAATTATAGCTCAACAAAGCTGCTACTTGAAAGTTGGACAAGTTTAGCAATTTTAACTGTACATGCCTAGTGAGATACACTTTAAGAACAAGGAAACTAAGAAAATATTTTGTGAACTGTTTTCGATAATCATATTGTTGATAGTAGTGTTGTTATTGTTATGCTGAGGTGTGTCTGTGCATTGTGGGTGGTACTTGGCCTTTTCATCCTTATGTTAGTCATAAACCTCTACCTACCTGGTAACATTCTTTCTTTTGAAATATATCTAGGGACGCCTGGGTGGCTCAGTCGGTTAAGCGTCTGCCTTGGGCTCAGGTCATGATCCCAGGGTCCTGGGAGCAAGTCCTGCATCAGGCTTCTTGCTCAGCGGGGAGCCTGCTTCTCTCTCTACCTGCCACTCCCCCTGCTTGTTTGCTCTCTCTCTCTGACAAATAAATAAATTAAAATCTTCCTTAAAAAAAGAACTCCTATAACATAAAAACAAAAACCAAGCAACCTGTTTAAAAACTGGGCAAAAGGACTTGAATAGACATCTCTCAAAGAAGATATACAAATGGCCATGAAAAGATGCTCATCATTAGTCACTAGGGAAATGCAAATCACAACCACAATGAGATACCGCCTTACACCCATTAGTATGGCTACTAATAAAACAAACAAAAACCCGTAAGTAACAGAAAAGAGCAAGAGTTGTCAACATTGTGGAGAAATTGGAACTCTTGTGCACTGTTGCAGGGAATGTAAAATGGTATGCCCTTAAGGAAAATGGTGTGATCATTCCTTAAAGTAAAATTAAAATAGAATTACCGTATTATCCAGTAATTCCACTTCTGGGTATACATCCAGAAAAACTGAAAGCAGGTATCAAAAATATATCTGTACATCCATGTTCAAAGAAGCATTACATAGCAACCAAGAGGTGAAAGCAACCCAACTGTCCAACAAGATGACTAGATAAAAAAAAAAAAAATGTGGTATATACACACAATAGACTATTATTCAGCCTTAAAAAGGAGTGAGATTCTGACACATACTACAACATGGACAAACTTTGAGACCATTATGCTGAGTGCAATAAGCCAGTCACAAAAGGATACATACAGTATGACTGCACTAATATGAGGTACTTAGGGTGATCAAATTCAATGAGACAGAAAGTAGAATGGTGGTTGCCAAGGGGCTGGGGAATTGTTTCAGTGTGGCAAAATACAAAGAGTTCTGGAGATGGGTGGTGGTGATGATCACACAACAGTGTGAAGGTACTTAACAATCCTGAACTATACATGTAAAAATGGTGAAGGTAGTAAACTTTATGTATGTGTATTTTACCACAGTTAAATTTAAAAGAATTTTTTTAATTTAAAAAAGGATTTCATAAACAGCCAACTGCAATGTATGGACACTGATTCAAACATACAAACCTAAAAATAAAAGAAAAACGTTTATGAGGCACGGGGAAATTTCAACTGTAACAGTGTATTTAATAGATTAAGTTATTTTTGTCCATTTGTTAGATGTGATAGTGTGGTGGTTTTTTTTTTTTTTAAAGAGTCCATGTTTTTTAGAGATAAATACTAAAATATTTGTGGATAAAATAATTTGATGTCTGGAATTTGCTTTAATATAGTCAGGGCTGGGGAGTAGACTGGGACAAACTAGATTGGTTATCCTTTGATAATTGTGAGGTTAATTGATGGGTACATGAGGGTTTCTTTTCCTCCATTATGTATTTTTTAAAGACTTCTTTAGCTTGAATGTGAATGGTATCTGATATTATTCTTTACTAGTGGCTATGCATATAGGAAGGATACTACATTTATGCCAATTTATTTTCAGCCCACAATGACATGCTTATTTTCAACCTTGTCTAGCAAATCTGTTCCCTTCTGTCAAGTACCATGGAACTAAATAGTTCCCTGCATTCCAATTGCTTAGAAGCCAGAATAAATAGCCATATACCACATGGCACCATCAGTCCCTGTATGCAGTCCAGAAATATCATCATAAAATGGATGACTAATGCACATGTCTGTCTGCTGAAGGATATCCTATAAGCCACAAAGTGTCAAAAACCTGTGTACTGATTATTGCCCTACAAACAGGACAGCACTGGAGACACTGACTGATTTTTAGGTTAAATTTATCCATGAAGGAAACAGAGAGGCAATGTTTATACAAAATGGTAGGAAACTGGATACTAAACACATCATCTAGCTGCTTTAAACCATTGTCCCCAGGGCTTATTACTCAGTGAACAATTAGCTCTTTCCTGCCATTTATTTCTCTTATGTATGCATTTTAAGTTAGCATGGTGAAAGATTTTGCTTCAGTTTTCCCTAACAAGTTTTACGTATTTGTACTTTTCTATATGCAAATATTTCCACTTTAAAAAAAGCATGACCAGTAATACTACAAACAAGCTTATTATTTTCCTACCTTTATTTTGGAATTAAACCTATTCAGTGTCTCTAAAAGATACATTTATTTAAACTTTTCCTGCAGAGGATTAAAGAAACTCTAGAAAATATAATCATGCCCTTATTTCAAATGTGTTTTCTCTCCCTGTCTGAAGTCCCTCTTTGTACCCCAGCCCTCAGCTCTCACAATAGTAGGAAACCACTCTTGGCACGTATTTTTATGACTGTAGGACGTGCTTCTGAGTCTGGTAAAATCAGTACCCACCCCAAGTATAACGAAAAGATTGTTTAAACATTTCCTTTGGTTCATCCAGGGAAATTTTCTCAATATGGGATAAACTCACACAATGGCAATATATAACTGAAGGTCAAAGATGTTGAGTTCAACTCATGACTTGATATCAAAGTAATTGAGTTACCTGAGGAAAGGCACTGAACCCATTAGGGCTTTGGACTTTTCATTACATATTGAGAATGTTGTAGAAGATGATCTTTAAAATACCTTCCAGTTCTAAAATTCTGTGCTTCTTTGATTTAACTCATGCAATGAAGAATTGATATGACACAGGATTTATGGATAATCTAAAACCCTAACTCCTCCATCACAGGTTTTTGTCCTCTTTTTCATTCCTTTACGTACTTGAAGTTAAAGGCTCTAAGTGCCAGTATCGCAAGAAAAGATAAATAGTAAAGATGAAGTAGAACATGGAAAACTTGCAAAACTATTTTTCAGTCTCTGAAAAATGGAGAACTTTCTCCATTTTCTTTTATTATGTTCAGTTAGGCACTGTATAATGCGTAATTAGTCCTTGATGCAGTGTTCAAAGATTCATTAGTTAAATGTGTGCTCATCACAGCACGTGCCCTACTTTATTTTCATACACTTAAATGAGTTTGCCTTGCTGACTATCAAATAAAATCTCTCAAGCTTTTAAGCAACTATGAGGTTTTTTCATACCATCAAGTACATTCTTAACCGATTAGATAGAATGCTCCTATTTGACCAGTACCACAAAACTCAGGAAGAAAATTAGTGTTAGGACTTTGGATTTGGAATTAAAAGACTTCAAGACTCTTTGAACTCAAAGACTTCAAGAGGTCTGAGTCTCCATTTCCTCTTTTATAAAAGGGGAATATAATACCTTTCTGACAAGGTCATTGTGAATATAAGTAAAAACTAATGTAAAAGCAACTGCTACAAGGCATATGCTCAAATTGAACCCTTCCTCCCTGTCTTCCTTCTTTCTAGTATCACAAAAATGTAACAGGCACCCCAAAATATTTGTTAACTAAAGGACTTACTGGGTGGTATTTTAAAAGGCAGCATAAGTCCAATAAGGGAGAGAAAGGAGAAAGTTTCAAGATTATTCAACCAAAATGGAAGAAACCAGGAAAGATATACACCAAATGTAAACAGTAGTCTTTAGAATGTAGGAATACTCTTGCTTTTTATTTTCTTCTTGATTGTTCTCTGTATTTTTCAAATTTTCTACAGTGAATATGTTATATACAGAATTAAGAATTTTAAATAAAATTATATCAACCTAGCTGAACCCATTAATCAAGCTTAATATCACTTTCTACTAATGTGATGCAATAGGAAGGTTAAAGCATAGCCAATGAGTATTGTTGCCTAAATCAATCAATCAATCAGTCACCTGAATTGATTCCTCCTCCAGATCTATCAGTTTATAGAAAATACAGGGGATACAGGAAAATTTTTGAACGACATCATAGAAAATCAGAAAAATCCAAAATTTAGGGAATTCTATAGGACACATGACCCAACTTTTCAATCACTAAATGGTAGAAGGGTGGAGAAGGAGAGAACTCATAAATAAAATAGACTTAAGGAATATAACAACCAAATGCAAAGTGTGTAGGTTGCTTGAATCCCAATCCAAACAAAACAGTTTTGTATAAAAAGCTATTTTGAGCCAACTGAGGAAATCTGAACATGGATTTAGATGTCTACTAGGTAATAAAAGGAATTGATGTTAATTCTGTTGAGGATGGGGATAAGAGTATTGGGACTTTATTTAAAAAAAAAAGACACATGAACTGCACTAATTAAGGGAGAAATGGTATGTTTGAGAGCTGCTTTAAAATACTCCAGCAGAAATAAAAATAAAATCCCAGAGACCTGGGATTTTAACAGTCATTCCAGGAAGCCCATGGCTTCTGGTAAAGTATAATTCACAGAAGGGAACTTACATTTTCTGGCAAAGGGATTGGCTCTTTATGAGAAACAGATAAATATATTACACCCACCTTGTCTTAGACTGTTTTAAGTGAGTGGTATTGACAAGAGTCATCCGTGATCAACTAGAGCTGGCCCTCCTTATCCTTGGCCAAACCCCTATGCCTAGACTTGATCTAAACCAAACTTGTTTATTGTTATTTATTTTTAATTTATTTAAATTCAATTAATTAACATCTAGCATATTATTAGTTTCAGAGGTAAGAGTTCAGTGATTCATTAGCTGTATACAATACCCAGTGCTTATTACATCCTCCTTAATGCCCATCACCAAGTTACCCCATTCCCCACCTGCTCCCCTCCAGCATCCCTGTTTGTTTCCTGAAATAAAGAGCCTCTTATGGTTTGTCTCCCTCTCTGGTTTTGTCTTGTTTTATTTTTCCCTCTCTTCTGCTATGCTCCTCTGCCTTGTTTCTTAAATTCCACGTATCAGTGAAATCATATAATTGTTTTTCTCTGCTTGACTTACTGTGCTTAGCATAATACACTCTAGTTCCATCCACTTCATTGCAAATGGCAAGATTTCATTTTTTGATGACTGCGTAATATTCCAGTGTGTGTGTGTGTGTGTGTGTGTGTGTGTATCTCACCTCTTCTTTATCCATTCATCTGTCAATGGACATATGGGCTCTTTCCATAGTTTGGCTATTGTGGATATTGCTGTTATAAATATTGGGGTACAGGGCACCTGGGTGGCTCAGTTGGTTAAGCGACTGCCTTCGGCTCAGGTCATGATCCCGGAGTCCCGGGATCGAGTCCCACATCGGGCTTCCTGCTCAGCAGGGAGTCTGCTTCTCCCTCTGACTCTCTTCCCTCTCGTGCTTTCTATCTCTCATTCTCTCTCTCTCTCTCTCTCTCTCTCAAATAAATAAATAAAATCTTTAAAAAATAAAAAATAAATAAATATTGGGGTACAGGTACCCCTTTGGATCACTACATTTGTATCTTTGGGGTAAATACCTAGTAGTGCAATTGCTGGGTCGTAGGGTAGCTGTATTTTTAACTTTTTGAGGAACCTCCATAGTGTTTTCCAGAGTAGTGGCACCAGCCTATTGTCCCACCAACAGTGAAAGAGGGTCCCCTTTCTCTGCATCCTTGCCAACATTTGTCATTTCCTGACTTGTTCATTTTAGCCATTTTGACTGGTGTGAGGTGATATCTCATTGTGGTTTTGATTTGTATTTCCCTGATGCCGAGTGATGTTGAGCACTTTTTCATGTGTCTGTGGCAATTTGGAAGTCTTCTTTGGAGAAATGTCTGTTCATGTCTTCTGCCCACTTCTTGATTGGATTATTTGATTTTTGGGTGTTGAGTTTGATAAGTTCTTTATAGATTTTGGATACTAACCCTTTATCTGATAAAACATTTGCAAATATCTTCTCCCATTCTGTAGTCTGTCTTTTGGTCTTATCAATTGTTTCTTTTGCTGTGCAAAAGCTTTTTATCTTAAGTCCCAATAGCTCATTTTTGCCTTTGTTTCCCTTTCTTTGGAGACATGTCTACCAAGTTGCTGCCGCTGAGGTCAAAGAGGTTTCTGCTTGTATTCTCCTCTAGGATTTTGATGGATTCCTGTCTCACATTTAGGACTTTCATATATTTTGAGTCTATTTTTGTGTGTGGTATAAGAAAATGATCCAGTTTCATTCTTCTGCATGTGGCTGTCCAGTTTTCCCAACACTATTTGTGAAAGAGACTGTCTTTTTTCCATTGGACATTCTTTCCTGCTTTGTTGAAGATTAGTTGACCACAGAGTTGAGCATCCATTTCTGGGTTCTCTATTCTGTTCCATTGATCTATGTGTCTGTTTTTGTGCCAGTACCATACTGTCTTGATGATTACAGCTTTGTAATACAGCTTGAGGTCTGGAATTGTGATGCCGCCAGCTTTGGTTTTCTTTTTCAACATTCCTCTGGCTATTCAGGGTCTTTTCTGGTTCCATACAAATTTTAGGATTATTTGTTCCATTTCTTTGAAAAAAGTAGATAGTATTTTGATAGGGATTGCACTGAATGTTTAGATTGCTCTAGGTAGCATTGACATTTTCACAATATTTGTTCTTCCAATCCATGAGCACAGGACATTTTTCATTTTGTGTCTTCTTCAATTTTTTTCATGAGTGTTCTATAGTTTTCTGAGTACAGATCCTTTACCTCTTTGGTTAGGTTTATTCCTAGGTATCTTATGATTTTTGGTACAATTGTAAGTGGGATCGAGTCCTTGATTTCTCTTTTCTTCTGTCTCATTGATAGTGTATAGAAATGCAACTGATTTCTGTGCATTGATTTTATATCTTGCCACTTCGCTGAATTCCTGTATGAGTTCTAGCAATTTCGGAGTGGAGTATTTTGGGTTTTCCACATAGAGTATCATGTCATCTGCAAAGAGTAAGTTTGACTTCTTTGCTGATTCGGATGTCTTTTATTTCTTTTTGTTATCTGATTGCTGAGGCTAGGACTTCTAGTACCATGTTGAACAACAGTGGTGAGAGTGGACATCCCTGTTGCGTTCCTGACCTTAGGGAAAAAGCTCTCAGGTTTTCCCCATTGAGAATGTTATTTGCTGTGGGCTTTTCATATATGGCTTTTATGATATTGAGGCATGTTCCCTCTATCCCCACACTGTGAAGAGTTTTAATCAAGAAAGGATGCTGTACTTTGTCAAATGCTTTTTCTGCATCTATTGAGAGGATCATATGGTTCTTGTCCTTTCTTTCATTAATGTAGTGTTATCACATTGATTGATTTGTAGATGTTGAACCACCCTTGCAGCCTAGGAATAAATCCCACTTGGTTGTGGTGAATAATCCTTTTAATGTACTGTTGGATCCCACTGGCTAGTATCTTGGTGAGAATTTTGGCATCCATGTTCATCAGGGATATTGATCTGTAATTCTCCTTTTTGGTGTGGTCTCTGTCTGGTTTGGGGATCAAGGTAATGGTGGCCTCATAGAATGAATTTGAAAGTTTTCCTTCCATTTCTATTTTTTAAACAGCTTTGGAAGAATAGATTTTAAATCTTCTTTAAATGTTTGGTAGAATTCCTCTGGGAGGCCATCTGGCCCTGAACTCTTCTTTGTTGGGAGCTTTTTGATTACTGCTTCAATTTTCTTGCTAGTTTTAAGTCTGCTCAGGTTTTCTACTTTTTCCTGTTTCAGTTTTGGTAGTTTATATGTCTCTAGGAATGCATCAGTTTCTTCCAGATTGACTAATTTGTTGGTGTATAATTGTTTGTATTTCTTTGGTGGTAGTTGTGATCTCTCCTCTTTCATTCACGATTTATTTGGGTCCTTTTTCTTTTTAATAAGTCTGGCTGGGGGTTTATCAATCTTATTAATTCTTTCAAAGAACCAGCTCCTAGTTTCGTTGATCTGTTCTACTGTTCTTTTGGTTTCTATCTCATTGATTTCTGCTCTACTCTTTATTATTTTTCTTCTCCTGCTGGGTTAGGCTTTATTTGCTATTCTTTCTCCAGCTCCTTTAGGTGTAAGGTTAGGTTTGAGGCCTTTTGTGTTTGTGTGTTTGAGACCTTTCTTGTTTCTTGAGAGAAGCTTGTATTGCTATATACTTCCCTCTTAGGACTGCCTTTGTTGCATCCCAAGGTGGTAAACTATTGTTTTATCATTTGTTTCTATGAATTTTTTAAATTCTTTAATTTCCTGATTGACCCATTCATTCTTTAGTAGGATGCTCTTTAGCTTCCATATATTTGAGCTCCTTCCAAATTTCCTGTGACTGAGTTCAAGTTTCAAAGCACTGTGGTCTGAAAATATGGAGGGAATGATCCCAATCTTTTGGTACCAGTTGAGACCTAACTGATGACCCAGTATGTTATCTGTTCAAGAAAATGTTCCATGTGCACTTGAGAAGAATGTGTATTCTGTTGCTTTAGGATGCAATGCTCTGAATAAATCTGTTAAGTCCATCTGGTCCAGTGTATCATTCAAAGCCCTTGTTTCCTTGTTGATCTTCTGCTTCGATGATCTGTCCATTGTTGTGAGTGGGGTGTTAAAGTCCCTTACTATTATTGTATTATTATCAATGTATTTCTTTAATTTTGGTTTATATAATTGGCTGCTCCCATGTTAGGGGCATAAATATTTACAACTGTTATATCGTCTTGTTGGATAGACCCTTTAAGTATGATATAGTGTCCTTACTCATCTCTTATTACAGTCTTTGGTTTAAAATCTAATTTGTCTGGGGTGCCTGTGTGGCTCAGTCAGTTAAGCGTCTACCTTCTGCTCAGGTCATGATTCCAGGGTCCTGAGATTGAGCCCCATGTTGGGCTCCCTGCTTATCGGGGGGAAGTCCCACTTCTCCCTCTCCCTCTGCCCCGCCCCCCCCACTCATGTTCTCTCTCTCCATCTCAAATAAATAAAAAATATTTAAAAATAAAATCTAATTTGTCTGATATAAGGATTGCTACCCCAGCTTTCTTTTGATGTCCATTAGCATGACAAATGGTTTTCCACCCCCTCACCTTCAATCTGGAGGTGTCTTTGAGTCTAAAATGAGTCTCTTGCAGATAGTATATTGATGGGTCTTGCTTTTTTATCCAATCTGTTACCTTTGTCATTTGATTGGGACATTTAGCCCAATTATATTCAGAGTAACTATTAAAAGATATTAATTTAGTGTCTTTGTTTTACCTGTAAAGTGACTGTTTCTGTATATTGTCTCTGTTCCTTTCTGGTCTATGTTACTTTGGGGCTCTCTCTTTGCTTAAAGGATCCCTTTTAATATTTGTTACAGGGCTGGTTTAGTGATCACAAATTTTTTTAGTTTGTTTGTCCTGAATGCTCTTAATCTCTCCAATTTTGAATAACATCCTAGCTGGATAAAGTATTCTTGGTTGCTTACTTTTCTCATTTAGCACCCTAAATACATCACACCAGTCCTTTCTGGCCTGCCAGGGCTCTGTGGATAGGTCTGCTGCCAGTCTAATGTTTCTACCCTGAAGGTTATGGAATTGTCCTGAGCTGCTTTCAGGATTTTCTCTTTGTCTCTGAAATTTGCAAACTTCACTATTGTATGTTGAAGTGTTGACCCATTTTTATTGATTTGGGGGTGGGGGACTCCTCTATGCCTCCTGGACTTGAATGCCTGTTTCCTTCCCCAGATGAGAGAAGTTCTCAGCTATAATTTGCTGCGATATATCTTCTGCCACCCCCTCTTTCCTCTTCCTCTGGGACCCCAATTATTCTAATGTTGTTTCACCTTATGGTATCACTGATCTCTCGAGTCCTCCCCTCATGATCCAATAGTTTATCTCGCTTTTCCTCAGTTTATTCTCCGTAATTTTTTTAAAAAGATTTTTTTCCATTCATTTGTGAGAAAGCACAAGCAGGGAGAGCGGCAGGCAGAGGGAGAAGCAGGCTCCCCATTGAACAAGGAGCCCGATGCGGGACTTGATCCCAGGACCCTGGGATCACGACCTGAGCTGAAGGCAGATGCTTAACTGACTGAGCCACCCAGGCATACCTGTTCTCCGTTAATTTTACCTTCTAGATCACTGATTCTCTCTTCTGCCTCACTTATCCTATAAGGGCCTCCATTTTTTTATTTCACCTCATTAATAGCCTTTTTTATTTCAACCTGATTATAGTTCTTTTATTTCTCCACAAAGGGATCCTTCTGTATCTTCTATGCTTTTTTCAAGCCCAGCTAGTATCTTTATAATCATTATTCTGAACTCTAGTTCAGACCTTTTACTTATAGCCACACTAATTAGGTCCCTGGCAGTCAGTACTGCCTCCTGTTCTCTCTTTTGAGGTGAGTTTCCATCCTGTCATTCTTGCAAAAAGTGGTCGCTTTTCTATTTGTAGAATTGCAGCAATTCTTTTCTTAGGACTCAACTGGTTGAGTTCACAGGTGTTCAGGATGATTTGATAGCTATCTAACTGAATTCCAGGGACCAGATGAACCTAGAGTCCCCTACTCCTCCGCCATCTTCCTCTCTACCTTTGGAGAGAAGCAACTACTGATGTTAAAGCTGGTTTTCCCACAGAAACTCCAGAAAAATGCCAAGCTAAGAGTTACCAAATACAAAGAGGAGTCAACAACCAGATGAAAAGATGCATAGAGCCAGATTGGGGAAAGGGTGCAGAGCTTCTGTGCCCCCTCCAAGGGTGCCACTGTCACTACTCTTCCACGCATTTACCAACCAGGGAGCTCCTGGAGCTAGCACTTTGGGTTTTAGGGAGTCTTCATTGCATAATCCTAAACCAAACTTGTTTAGTCATTCACAGAAACCACATGAATTTTTTACCTTGCAGATTGTTTTTTTCTATTATGTGTCTTCTTTAAAAGCTGATTACTATGTTTTCCATAGTTATCATTTCTGATCAGAATTTGGTGTGGAATGCCCTTGTTCTTGCAAGAGCCGTAGTAGCCATCTTCCTGACCATGGCATGGTTTTGAATATTTGGGGAGGATGATACAAGATTCACAACCCTCCCAGGCACAAGCCCCACCTTCCACTACAAATCAAGCTGACATACAGATATTCGGTTCAATATTATGTCAGTATCAAATATTCCCTCAAAATTTGCAAAACAAATTTTAGTTATTTCCATATTATGAAAAGAGATGATCTATAAAAGTTTAGTCAGTCAACATTCAACTGGAAGCAATGAGACTTATAGGGAGGTCAAGCTTATTTATTATTCTCCTTTCAACCACTACCCTTGGGCAGACAGAAACTGCAAACTCCTTTAGGGCAGAGCTTAGTCCTGTAATCTGCACATATGGGCGCTCAATGAATATTACTTATTGATCACCAAGGAGTTGCATTTTCTGGGTCATCTAATAGAAAGTATTTTACTATGGAAACAATGTTGACTTTTTGAAAAAACAGATCACAATTAGGATTACATATTTGAGGTATCTGATATTCTAAACACTTGATAAAATTATTTACTGGAATGAATTGGTAAGAATCTACAATTTCTATTTCAAGTCTCTGTACCATTCACACCACCCAGACCCCAAAATGCAGATTTTTCAAAGATGCAGGCCCTTTCTCAAAATGTTATTTCCAAGGGTCTTTACTTGTGAATCAATCTGAATTTCAATCCAGTCTTTGCCATCTTTTATTCTCTGGTGTGATTCAGCATTACCACATTCAAGAGATCCCTGTATTAGAGGGAATTTGAACTTCAGCTATTAATACAAAGAATAGATTTTTTTTTTCTACTCCAGCTACTAAAGACACAATTCCCAGCTCCCTTTAACATGGCAACAAAACTTGTACCAAACCTGAGGTGTATGCAACTTGCATTCCCGTGGCCATTCCAACCTCTAAATAAGATTCTGGAACTAAAAGTAAAGAGAAAAGCAAAAAGGGAAGTTTGGTTTGGTTTGACATTAGTAGCCACTTAAATCTATAGAATGATGCCAATTTTTTAGAAGGAGACTACATAAAACCATGTTAAATACATTGAACAAAATTAATTCAGTAAATATTTACTAAGTATTTATTCTGTGTCAGGTGCTATTCTATTAACAAAAAGTCTGTGTTCTCAGGGAATTTACATTTTACTTGGAGAGACAGACAATGAACAAGCACGAAAAATAAGTATGTAATAGGTCAGATGATGATATGCACCATGGAGAAAATAAGGCATTGTGGTAGGTTATGGCCAAGAGGGCCTATAAGGGAGCAGACTGCAAAACTCTTAGACCCTACTGGAGTGCAGGTATAGATAATGGGAGATTGTCAAAGCCACAAGGACTTCCACCCAGCTATGAGGCCTTGTTGATCAGGCTCACTGTGCAGCAGAATAAGATAGTACAGGTTGTTTCTGGTTGTTGAACAGCTGCAAGGAAGTGAAGGGACGAGGCAGAGCCCACAGTTCTAGGCTTCTCTACCCTGGTGAACATCTCACTCCATGTGGGGGCTGTGGAGACCATCAAATCCCAGAGGAGCCTCCATGAGAAAACAAGGGAGGCTTTGAGAAAGTATCCTCAATCACTTTGTTCTTCTTTGCATTGGATAGTAGCTGTTTCAGGAAACTTGAGCCAAGTTCTCATTGGCATTTCTGCCCATCCTCAAACTTGAAGCAGTCTTCAAGGTCTGGCCTGGGTGGGGCTAAGTAAGAATATAATACAAACACAAACAGCTGGCTTTGGGGCTGGAGGTGGGACTCACATTACAAAGGTGATCGGGGAAGACCTACTGAATGAAGCAACAGTGAGTCCAGACAAGAA
This sequence comes from Callorhinus ursinus, assembly GCF_003265705.2. Taxonomy (NCBI): domain Eukaryota; kingdom Metazoa; phylum Chordata; class Mammalia; order Carnivora; family Otariidae; genus Callorhinus; species Callorhinus ursinus. The sequence continues at coordinate 53,395,223 of NW_027397069.1, read as the reverse complement.
TAGAGTAACGCGGTGTGCCTTGGGATACAGGCTAGAGGGGAGTGGGATTCCCGACTCAGAAACAAGTACAATGTCTAAGGCAGGATTGCTCTTGGTCAGTGCAAAGGAAAGTGAGACTGCTGTGTGACTGGCGAGGGGCAGGAATGGGGGAGAGCGGTCAGAGGGATGTGAGGAGAGGTTCTGGGAGGCCACTTATGGCCTTGTAGACCACCGCTCAAGAAACTTTGGTTTTTATTCTGAATGGGAATGCTGGATTTTGAGCAGGGTGAGCTGATGTGACTGAGAGTGAGAAAGGATCCTACACCAGCTCTTTAGAATAGGCTTTAGGGGCCAAAGACGGTGGCCATGGCACCAATCCGAAGAGACGATAGTGGCTTTGACGAGCATGTTAGCATTAGGAAGAGTGAGAAGCGCATCCCTAATAATCTGCATTTTGAAGGCAGAGTGCACCAGATTCGCTGATGGATTCCATGTGATGTTTATGAAAAAGAGAGGAATCAAGGATGAGACCACATTTTCAGGCTGAGCAACTGAAAAAGAGTTGAGATGAGGAAGCCATGGGAGGGTTAGGTTTAGGGAAAGAAATCAAGTTTGGCTTTGAATACAGTGTCTGACTACCGGACTAGGAAAAGGGGGATTTGAAAAGATAGCAACCTATATTTTATAAGGGATCTAAATGAGAAGTTATCCAAATTGTATCAGTTTGTTTGAAGGGTTAAGTTACATATCTGCCTTGGCCTTCAATTCTAAAACAATGGGAAACTGGGGCACCTGGATGGCTCAGTCGTTAAGTGTCTGCCTACGGCTCAGGTCATGATCCCAGGGTCCTGGGATCGAGCCCCACATCGGGCTCCCTGCTCAGCAGGAAGCCTGCTTCTCCTTCTCCCTCTGCCGCTCTCCCTGCTTGTGCTCTCTCGCTCTCTCTCTCAAATAAGTAAATAAATAAAATCTTTAAAAATAAATAAATAAATAAAAAACAATGGGAAATTGATATTGGTACATTGTTTAGTGTTTTAAGTTAATGACTATAAATCTAATCATAGGGGCCTGCTATATTTTCATGTTATTGTATTTACCCTCACTCCCCCTCTCATAAAGATAAGGTGTATAATAAAGATGCTTTCACAATAAAATTAAACAAAGATTTTCGAACATGAGCTGTCCACCAAGAATTGCACAAGAATGTTCGAAACAACTTTATTCATAATAGCCAAATATTAGAAACAACTGAAATATTCATCTGCAGGAGAAATGATCAACAAATTGAAGTATATTTAAGAGCGAAATACTACTCAGTAATTAAAAAGAACTACTGATTCAAGCAACAGCACAGAATGTCAAAAATGTTGAGTGGAAAAAGCCAGACTAAAATGATTCAAGTAAAGTTCAAGAACAGCCAAAAACTGATCTATGGTCACAGAAACCAGGAAGTAGTTGCAACAGAGTGGACACTGAGTGCAAAGGGACACAAGCAAACCTTCTGGGGTGATGAAAATGTTCTGATCATTGTTAACACTGACATTTAAAATTGTTAAAACTCATTGAACACATGTGCATTTTCTATCTAAAATATGCAACAAAACATAAGCCAGCTACTGAAAAGGTTATATACAGGAAAACTTAGGCTAAAAGCAATTAATCTAATTGAGCAGTTTTGTTCAGAGTTTCCCAGGCACCAAGGCAAAAGGGAAACAAACTGCTTGGCTCTATTATCTAATATTAGTGTGTATCAGAAGAGAAAAAAATTTTTCCTAACACTAACTTTAAGAGTATTTGGATAAGAAACACTAGATATTACATAATACTTTAGGGCTTTTATAAAAGCAGAACCGTTTTTGGTTCATTTTTATTTCTATCAGTCCTCAATAAAAATCAAGAGGATGATACTAAGTTATGATTCTATGAAGGCATTTCTACAGGGAGTTAAAGGAAGGTATTCACAGTTTTCTAGAGTGCCCTACCTGCAGGGATAGAATCTGGACTCATTCCCAAGGAATAGAGGATTCTCAGATTTCCCAGGCCTACCTTCCTGCATGCCTCAGCTGGGTTTGAGACAGGAGTTGGGTATCAGATAATTAGGGGCTGACTAAAGTGCAATATTCCCTGGAGATGATTAAAATTAGATACATGGGGTTTAGCTACTGAACTTGTATTTGGCTAATTATATGTTTTGTTATAAAAAAAAAATGTTCTAAGAAACCGCCATATTCATGCCCAAAGGGGAAACTACGCCTGGCTTTACTGAATCAGGGGCTTAATGGATGCCTTTATCCCTGGTATTCAAGAAACTCTTCTGAGTATCCTTCCAAGCTTCCCAGCAGGGGTATAATTGACAAATTAGGCAAGGCAATACTTTGTTGGGTAGGACTCCCTACTTTTAAGTCACTTAGCATCTGTGGCCCCACCCAACAAATATAAACAGCCTATCTCCAGTCCTGTGACAACTAAGTAGTGTGCCTACATTATTATTTTTATTTTTATTTATTTACTTTTTGGCCTACATTTAAAAACTCAGTTCTACCTCCTATTGGTAATCACTGGGCCTAAAAGAATGTTGGTATCCTTTTGAAGATGGAAGAATCTGGCCTCGAGTTCCATGGAAGGACATGGCATGGAAAAAGACAATCTTGGTTTGAAACATTTGAGGATAAATAGTATCAGTTATCACTTCCATCCTATAAAAACCTTAATATGGCTCCCACAGCACATTTTATTTAGAACAAGCTTGTGTCTGCACAGTGAGCCAGCCAGGATGAAGTAGCCTCCAAGTAAAACCCACATCAGCTCTATGAATTGATCCACAACATGTAGCTCATTCATTATTAACTGAATGGTCCGTTCAAATGCTGAAGATCCTCTGCCAAAAAATATTTTGGCGTTAATGAAGTTGATATTGAACTGTTTTTGTTTTCCTAGCTACAGCTGACCAAGAAATTATTCTTTCATTCAATGTTAGACCTATTATGTGCCAGATAGAGGACACCATCGTGCATGAGCTTTGCTAGTAAGTCTAATGAAAGGTTTCAGGAGACAAATAATAAAGTAACACGGGAGTTAAAAGAAATAGAGAGGTATGGAAGCCTCTCTGAGGGAATGTTTAATATGAAAGCTGAAGAATGAGTGGGAGTTAACTCAATGTTTTGTTTGTGGGAGCGGGGGTGGGGACAGGCAGAGAGAAGACAGTTTCAGGGAGGGCCATCAGTTTACATGAAAGCCAGAGCAGAGAGAAGAGGTTAGGAAACAGTTAAGTGGTCAAGAAAAGTTTAGCCAGGGCAGAATTTGGGGCTTGGAAAGAGATTTTGTCCCCAAGTGCAGCAGAACACTCATGAACATTTATAAAAAAACATAATCAGATTTATATTTAAAGAGTAAGAAAGCCAGCAAAGATTCTGGAAGACACATATAGACAACTGGTTGGGAAAGGCTGTACTATCCAGAATAAAGCTGACTGTAGGCAAGACTAGGGTGGTACAGGAAGGAGTGTTTTAGATAATGAAAAGCTCCAACTATGTGCCAGCCATCCTATATATATGTTGAGGAGTCTAGTGGGGGAAATATATTAATCAAACAAGCAAGAATGACAAAATATAAAAAACAGAACCTTTCCTAATGCTTCAAGAAAGGTTTCTCTTGAGGAAAGCACATCTGAACAAAGCTCTGCAAGATGACTAGAAGCCAACTGAAGGGCACAGTGAGGAACGGATGGGAATAAATTTCAAGGGAGGGAAAATTCCATTTATCAAGGAACGAGTGTAGCCACTGTGGCAGAACGCAAAGAGCAAAAAGGAGTGCTAGAAAGTGAGGCTGGAGAGGTGGGTTGGGACTAGATCATGCAGATTAAGTAATCTGGTCTTTATCCTAAGAGCCAGGGGAAGACATGGAAGTGCTTTAAGCAGGGGATGTGATAAAGAAAACATCAAATTTGTGTTTTGAAACCTGTGGTGGCTGCGGCATAAAGAACGGATTGCAGGGGGCATGGAAGTGGATGTGGTTAAGTGGGTTACATACACCATGACTGCAGAAGGCCAACCAGAAGACGCTGGGAGGTGGATGACTTGGAGGCTGTGCAGAGTACGGAGGAGTTTCTGGCCTGGGCTTCTCACACAGTTCATGACACGTAAGACCACATCATCTGACCAGAGGAAGGCATTTTCTTCTTCTTACTCACTAGGGTAAGAACCAGGTCACCTAAAAATTATGTTACACATTAAACTATTAACAATGGTTTCCCTTGGAAAATGGGACTGGAGAGGAGGATGGGAGAAAGAGGAGGGCATTCATTTTTGACCATCAACACTTGTGTGATTTTGTACAATGAAAATATGAATACAAATAGAAGTTTAAAAAAAAGAATATAGAAATCCCATCAGATTATTTACAAACGTAAGCAGGAAAGAGCTAGGACTACCTTGCTTTCATGCCATTTAGGAATGGAAATCAATAGAGAAAAGTCAACAAAACCAAAAGCTGGTTCTATGAAAAGATCAAGTAAATCAGTAAGTGCCTACCCAGGCTAACTAAGAAAAAACAAGAGAGATACAAATTACTAATATCAGAAATAAAAGAAGAGGTATCACTATAGATCCCATGGAAATTAAAAGGATAATAAAGGATAACTATGAACAAGTAGGTCTGTGCCCACGAATTTGGGCAGAAAAAATGGACCAGTTCCTTGAAGACACAACCTACCAAAACTCACACAAGAATGAGATTATCGGAATGGGCCTACATCTATAAAAGAAATGGAATCAATAATTAACCTTCTGAAACACAAAGCACCATGCCGAGTTCACTGTGAATTCTATCAAACATTTAAGGAAGAAATTATACCAATCCTCTACAATCTCCTTCAGAGGACAGATGCAGAGGCAATACTTCCCAACTCGTTCTATGAGGCCAGCATTACCAAATACCCAAACCAGACAAAGATGTTATAAGAAAACTATAGGCCAAATCTCCCTTGAACATAGAGTGAACAAATATTAGCAAATCAAACCCAAAAAAGTATAAAAAGAATTATACACCATGATCAAGTGAGATTTATCCCAGATACTCAAGGCTGGTTCAGCATTCAAAAATCAATTAATGTAATCCATCATCATCAACAGACTTGAAAAAAAAAAAATCACATGATCTTATCAACAGATGGAGAAAAGGCATTTGACTAACTCCAATACCCATTCATGATAAAAACTCTCAGTGAACCAGGAGAGGAACTTCCTCAACTTGATAAATACTGTCTACAAAAACCTACAGCGAACATCACACTTAGTGGTGAGAAACTAGAAGCTTTCCCACTCTCAGGTACAGGGCAAAGATGTTGCCTCGCAGCACTTCTCAACATCATACTGAAGTCCTTATTAATACAAGATAGAAGACGACAAGAATAGGAAATAAAAAGTATAGACAGGGAAGAAAAACTTAAAGAGATATTAAAAATAGCGTAACAAGTATGAGGATAAAAGTAGAAATAAGTATCAGAATTAACAGTTAAAAGAATTAACAATTAAGAGTCTGATCTGGGCATAGGGAAGGAGATGGGAGACTGTTTTTGTTTTTTTTTAAAGTTCCTTCTGATAGTACTTGATTTCTATTTGCATCTATTGAATAATTTTTTGAAAAGCAAATGAAAAAGGAAAAATAGCGAGAACAGATGGAAAGAATCATGGGTATGTATATAAAGCTTATTAAAAGGAACACATCTCAGTGTTTTTATTGGCAAAAATGTCTTAAAATTACCAAAATGTCCAATAAGAGAGAATTCATTAAAAAAATTATGGTATATCTACAATAAATATAATGCAGCCTTTAAATATAGAATTTTCAGGGCGCCTGGGTGGCTCAGTTGGTTAAGCAACTGCCTTTGGCTCAGGTCATGATCCTGGAGTCCCGAGATCGAGTCCCACATCGGACTCCCTGCTCAACGGGGAGTCTGCTTCTCCCTCTGGCCATCCCCCCTCTCATGCTCTCTCTCTCTCTCATTCTCTCTCTCAAATAAATAAATAAAATCTTTAAAAAAAATTTTAAATGTAGAATTTTCAATGATATGGGCAAGTGTTTATGATGTATAAGTGGAGGGAAAAGACCGTAAAACAGTAAAGAAATGTTAAGAAGTCAAGTGTACATACCCAAATAACCAAAACAATAGTAAGTTCTTGGTAGGGAACAACTTTTGTTCTCCTTTTATCTGTTTTCCAAATCCACCAAGAACATGTCACTATTGTAGTAAGATAACAAGTTTTAAACACACACACTCAAAATTTTGTTATGATTTCTGTGTTACGGAACCGCGGATGATCTTTATTTGCTATTTTTTTCACTCCTTTGTTCATTCACTCAAATTGACCTCGGTGGTAAAGACAATGCTGTATGTGCAGTAAAACATTATGGTTCTCTTTATTTACACACAGGATAACTACATTTCCCCATCTTCCTTACCATTGGCCTGGGGTCATATGGCTGGGCCCCGGTCAGTGGATAAGGAGAGAAATGATGTATGCCTATTTGTCAGGTCCAGCCATAAAACCCTGCAGGATCTACCCCTCTAGCTCCTCTCCTTCCACAGATTTGAGGAGTCAAAGCTGACACTGTTACAAGATAGAGAAATCTGGATCCCGGAAGCCTGGAGCCTTCCTGCCACAATGGAGTATGATAGAAGCAGATAAACTCCTACTCTCTGAAGCCACGGGGATGTTGGGGGTTGTTACAAGCAATTCACCTATCCTAACTAATAGAGCATTACTATTATCTGTGCGAAAACAGAAACTAAAATGGTCCTCCCAAAATATAAACCTTCAACAGCAGCTCATGATCTACTGAAGTCCTCGAGATGACATACAAGGTCCTCCATAAGCTGGCTCCATGCGCCTCATATCCCAAATATCTCATTGTCCCTCCTGAATGCTCCCAAAGTTCCTAGACCTGTTCTTCCCCATCACAGTACTGATCACAACTGTATTATAATTAGGTATCTATTCACCAGTTCCTTTCCCCAGATTGTGAGTCTCCTCTAAGGCAACAGCTGTCTTTCTTCTTCACAGACAACGCTTAACACTATGTGCTGGGCATGTAAAGGATGCTAGCAAGTATTTGCTGAAATAATGTTTTCTTAAATCTTCATAGCCCCCCCAAAAAAACATGAAATTTTAGAACCTGGAAGGTAGGGAAAAACAATTCTCATTTTATCAGGATATATTTTCTTCTAAGATAAATTCTCAACCTCTGAATATCTGACTAGCCTAAAGCTCTTACAATATTACTGATATAAAACCAGGAGCCAGGAATTAAATGCCTTTTTAGACTAGAACTGGTTCCTAGACCAAGTTGTGTATGGGTTTGTGAAACTAAAAATTCTTAACTTCCTAAATTCAGAATTGAAATTTGTCTTAGGAATTTAGTGAAATTACTTATATATACACACACATATATATATTTTTAAGATTTATTTTATTGAGAGTGCGCGAATAGGGAGAGGGGCAGAGGGGGAGAGAGAGGGAGGGAGGGAGAGAAGCAGACTTCGCATTGAGGCTCTGCATTGAGCCCGACATGGGGCCCAATCCCATGACCCCAATATCACAACCTGAGCCAAAACCAAGGAGTCAGGGGGCTCAACCAACTGAGCCACCCAGGCACCCCAAAATTATCTTAAGATATTCTAAATGGTGGTGGATTCTAAATTATTTCAGATAGGAAGTAACCTTGGAAATCTAAGAATCACCACTGTAACGTGAAATGACCCATTTGTGAGAGAGACATTCACAGAAAAGCAATATATTATGCTCCTTGGAAGAAACTTTAGGGTTAATGATAGCCCTTCCATTAACTACAAAAACATTAGTTTAAATGTATTACACAGCATCTGTCTAGGTTGAGTCTTAGATGTTACTTCAATAGTATCCACGAAGAATATAACTTACTGTAAAAGTCTGTTTTTATTTTTAGAAAAATCTACAATTTTACCCACTGCATATAGTGAACTGAATTTTTAAGAAACACTTCTTTTACATGGATTATCTTAAGATATAAAGAACCAAATAACTCTTTGGTTTTGTTATATGGGAAAAACAACACACAGTCCTTTAGTCAAACAACTTTGTGGTATTTATATTCCATTGCACAGATATGGGTTATACAAATTAGTAACACAAGTTATTTCTTAAATTCCAAACATTTTCTAAAATATTATTACAGCAGATGTCTAGGACATTAAAACATCAAGGTGGAAATCATACTCTAAATAGTTAAATATGACACTGAAAATACTGCACATTTTAATTAGAGGAAAATTAAAATGTGTGTTCAAATGCTCTAACTAAGTAGCAGGGCAACTAACAACTACTAGTAAGTCACTGTGGTCCATTTTTACGTATGCATATATATGATTATTCTTTAGATAACCCCTCCTCTGGAAAATGCATAATTCAAACATAAAAATCTGAATAAATGATTTAAAGAAATTTAAATTCTTCCTAACACATAAGATCTATGGTGAAGTGTATCAATATCTATGACTTCATACAACTACTAATTCAAGATAAAAGACACCACACTTGGAAAGAAGAAAAGATTTTTAAAAGGTAATGGTTTTAATTGAATTAATGAGATGAAAAGAGAGTGAAGCCCTGTTTGCTACTTACATGAAAGAAGATCTTAAAAAATAATCACTGCACAAAATACAAAGGGTGGGGTTATGCTGCGATATTAAATTTTTCTCCCGTAATGTTTTTCTTGACTGTTCAAGGACAAATTACAGTTTCCACAGCAAATTTGTTTTCAAAATGCCGAATTGTAACACAATTGCTGACTTCACGTTTCTGAATACCTGTTTGGAATGAGGAAAAAATTTTTAAATTTCTGGTTCTTTAATAATTCATACTTATCATCAGTTATTATTAATACATATAAAAATATTTTACTCTATATTCCATGAACTTCTATAGTTTGATTTTTTAACACTGGAGAAGATAATTTTCCTCTCTTGTCTAACCTAAGTATCTTAACAGATCTTAGTAACCAATAATAATGCCACATATAAATTTATGACCCTGAAAGTACTGGAAATATTCTCTGTCTTGACTGTGATGGTAATTTGTTGAAACTCAGAACTGCACACTGAAGAGGGTGAATTTCATTATATGTATAAGTCTGGCTTTAAAAAAAAAAAAGATCAACTATAAAGCAAATGAAAGGAAATGGGGAGATACTGTCATTCTTGCTTTTCAGGTAAAAAAAAAAAAGTTAAATGATTTGGCAAAGCTACAGTACTTATGTCAATGCTCTCAATTCTTCAGCCAAATCCCCTGCTAATTATCCTGACTGTGACTGTCTTCAATGTGATCCAAAAGGCAAACTCTCTGTTTAGAACTCAGGCCCCTGAGCCACACACCTGCAGAGCTTCTCTAGAGACTGTTTGTACAAGAAGAACTCTTGCACAGTGTGACTGAACCAAAGTGGTGGGATGGAAGGTTGGACTGGGTGACTACATGCAAAGTAAGGTAACAGCATCTCAGGGCACTGACACTTCACATTCACCTAATTCTATCTGAAAAGAGCGGATTTAGAAATTTAGAGGATTCTCTGGAAATCTAGAAATACTGCATAGTGATACATATGGTTTTACCTCCTTACTCATGGCAAGCATATTGAGAACAATACCAGCTTACATCTCAATCTAGTTCAATAAATTAAGTGAAACAACAGTTTTCTGCCAGGATTCTAATGGTAAAAAGTATTACCTCTGATGGTTTCTCTGCGTTGCAGTTTGTAAGTTTCCTTGTCATGGCACAGTCGGTAAATAAAGAAACCCAGGTGATCGACGTTTTCAATGCGATCAGTGATAACCATGTGTTCATGAATGAGATAGGACTGAGGCAAATAGGTTCCAGCCTACATTTAGAAGATATACTATATGAATACCTCAAAGCACTGAAGAGATGAGGAAAGGCAGGGAACAGAGTTTGGCAAACTACTGCCCAAAATCTGTTTTCATTAATAAAATTTTATTGCAGTACAGTCATGCCCATCTGTTTATATACTATCCATGAGTTCAATAGTTTGCAACATAGATCTTATTTCTTGAAAGCCTATTCTTTATTATCAGGCCCGTTAGGAAAACTTAGATACTACTTTAACAGACTGTATATTTTATTTCAAATAAAATAATAAAAGGAAAAAACCCAAAACTGCGAGTCTTAATTCCTCTTTATAAAACTCTTGGCTTTATTTCCAGTAAGGTGGGCACTTATAGGGCTAATATCTCAACTGGGAATTCTAAGATGCTTTAACAGCATTATTAGTAAGAAATATTTGAACAGGGGTGCCTGGGTGGCTCAGTCAGCTAAGCCTCTGCCTTCAGCTCAGGTCATGACCCCAGGGTCCTGGGATCTCTGCTTAGTGGGAAGCCTGCTTCCTCCTCTCCCCCTCCCTTTGCCTGCCACTTCCCTTGCTTGTGCGCTCTGTCAAATAAATAAAATCTTTAAAATATTTGAACATCTTATACCTTTATGTTAATAAGTAACTCCAGCAGGTTTCTTGGTGGCATAACAATGGAAGTGTTCAGTGGAATCACATAGCACTTATCCAGATTAAGATCTAAATAGGCTGTGAGTTTCTGGAAAGAGAAAGATACATTTTCATTAGATTAGTATTTGTAACACAGGCAGCACCTGGAGTTTTAAGAATAATTTGTATTAAAATGGGTTGCCTTTAGAATATGTAAATCACCTGCATTTCAACAAATGAAGTATTTGGTGGGATAGGAACAGAAGGTAGTAATGAGAAGAAAAATTACTGCTACTAGTAAACAAAATTCTTATCAGGGGTTTGCTTCTATAAATGGTTATCAATAAACTATTAAAATTAACTGCAAATAGCCTATCACCTGATTGAAATAGTTCTCTTACTTTTAAGCCCTAACACCCTCCAACGTATCCATGTTACATGTAAAGATTTAATTTCTCTCCTATGCACCTAGAATGGTACTAGTTACTACCATCCTTAGAAAAACTGAAATAAGTCAATTAAATGATTTTCTGTATTCTTGTGGTTCAGATGGGAGACTATGGTTAGAGAAAGACTGTCTCATAGGATGGCTTTGAGGATTAAAATGAGTTAAATCAAACCATGTAAACACTTAGATTTCTAAGAGCTCAGTGTTAGTTATTACCTACTATTTGCTTTGGATAGGCTTATTATCTTGAAGCACATAATTTTTTAACTACTTTATAAACATTTATCAGATGTATTTATCAGGCATGAAATATTTGCAAAGCTAACTTTAGTGATATGCCCAAATGTTCCAACTGGCCAACTTACATACAGGTGCAAAATCCACAGATAATATGTAAACTTCTGAATTTCAGAATCCTGGTTTAAGAAAACAAAACATTCTTGGGACAAAAATTATTGGGGCAATTTAAATATCAACTAGATATTAAATAGTACTATATTATCATGTTCATTTTCTTAGATGTGATAGTGATATAGGAGTTACATAGAAGAGACAACAGTTCAAATATGCAGGGGTCAAGTGTCAAATAGGAGAAAAAGAAATTATTATGGTAAAATTTTGGAAGTAGGTGGAGGATTTGGGATAGTCACTATTTTCTCACTTCATCTTTCCTGCCTTGCATAACAATATCCAATCCTAGAAGGAAATGTAGAATGAGAACTTAAAAACTGATTAACGAAATGATGCAGAACTAAAATTACTTATTTCTGAAAAGGTCACACAGAAATGGGACCATGAATCACCTCTTATCTAAGAACACAGGGCATGTAAGAAATAGCGATTTACTAGCAAAGGAACAGAAGCCAGAAGGTGAGCCCAACTTCAAATGTTGGATAGTTTATCTTGTGAGGCAGAAGAAATAAGCAAATACTGAAATTAAAAATGTAAAAAGCATTAATTAAAGAACTTTCAATTTTTTTTCTTTTTACAGTTCCAGGCACCTGGCTCACCTTGTTAAAGTCATGAACAATGTTGGCAGGATCACTATCTGCAAATTCTGGGACAGGTACACTGATGAATTCAACCTCTTCTTCCTCAAAGATCTTAATATTTTCCTCAATTGTCTGGTAGCGAGCAGCCGGGGCATCTGCAGAAGGCTCGTTTAAGATGACATCATCTTTGATATACTTTATTCCACAGTAGTACACATCATCGGGCTATAGAGAGTTTAAACACTATTTCAGCAATTCAGTGGGAGACAGGTTCTTAAATATAAGCATTACTTAAGCTGCTACTGCTATCTAAATAGCATTTTGCTTGCAAACTCTTACTTTTAGATGACACGTCAGACAGTTTAATTACAGAGTTAACATATCCCTTAAGATGGAGTTTTGAAGTATTGTGAAAAAATGGTTTCAGAAGGAGAAAAGCAGCTAATTTTTTCCATTACTTTTTACAGTCGACAAAAATAGAATTTAAAGCAATTATTCATCTGGTGACAAGTAAATCTGAAGAAATACATAGGCCTATTTCCACCTGTAGGCATTATTTTTATGAAAGAATATATTCAGAAATGAATAATGTTTTTTTCTGAAAGAAGATACTTTTAAGACTTTTTGATGTGATTCACTGATTAGATGATTTTTCTCTTGTTAGCCAAAAAAGGGATAGTTTTTCTGTAATTTTTACAGGAATACAAGTATAGTTGTGATTTTTTCCTTAAAATATATTACAATCAAGTGGAAAATACCAGATTACAGCAATCATTATAAAGATTGTTTTTTAAAAGCATACATAAAGGCTAGGAGTATATAACAAAACATGAAGGCAAAGATGTTATTTCTGGATGGTGGAATTACAAATTGTTTTTTTTTTTCTGTATCAACTACATTTCTTGTAAAAAACTGCATTAAAAAAGATGACTAACGGGGCGCCTGGGTGGCCCAGTCAGTTGGGCATCTGCCTTAGGCTCGGGTCATTATCTCAGGGTCCCTGCTCTGCAGGGAGTCAGCCTCTCCCTCTGCCCCTTCCCCTGCTCATTCTCTCTCTCTCTCAAATAAGTATTTATTTAAAAAAAAAAAAGATGACTAGTATTTCAGTAATGTCTATCAACATGCAAATGAGCATGAAATGTATATTTCCTCTGAGAATGTTTCATTATTTTAATAAAATCTATGTCAACAAATTCTAAAATGTTAAAAAAATAAATAAACTTACTAAATTATTGTCAAGAGAAGTGTATCACAAAACAGAGATCATAAATCATGATTTTCACCAGAAGACAAATCCGTCTTAGCCCACTGGGATTACGGATTACTATTAAACACTTTTAAGTTATGTAATGATGTTCATCCCAAATTACTTCAACATCACTGCTGAAGTTACACAATCCTTAAAGAGAAACCAATGGCTGGGGAAAGAGGCAGAGAGACATGGTGCCAGTGAACTCGGGTGTCCAGGAGTAAAGGCAAATTATAGACGAGTCCAAATTGGCTATCAAGTTAAGAGTCCATCAATATGACAACATTTGATGTTGTCTGATGTTATTTACTCAATTGGCAATTAATAATAATGTAACTTAGCTACTAGAGTAGGAAAATGAAGGTTAGTCAATTTTGAAAAATCATCCAATAATCCAACCTCTTCAGTCAGCAACATTTCAAAACAACATTATTCTGCTTTTAGTGACTATCCAATAGGCTGAGCAAACTTACGTTCAGATTTTTAAACACAACTTTAAAATAGGACCACCACCCTGGCCAAAGGCCATAGGCAAAAAATGCAGGCTTAGAACAAATTTGGGCCAATTTTCCAATATGCATGAAAGGAAAGGCCAAAAAAGTCCTTAGCATTTTTCTACTTACTTGAAGTGCAAAATATTTGTACAGGTATGCTCCTCCTAGAATAACACCTGCAAGCATAAATGCTAGTCCAAAGCACATGCACCAACACCAGGCTCTTCTTTGGCCAACTGGTACCACTTCATCTGGGTCCTAAAATATGAAAAAAGACCAACAACGGTCAATACTGTACCTCCCGTCAGAACCACAGAAAGGTCAGGATTCAAAGAAGCCTAAAAAGGATTATCACTGTATAAACAAAGATAATAAAGACCAATGGACTCAGGTCTCTAATCAAAATTAACCCAGGAATTATTAGGTGGTGGTGCCGGGATTCACCACAATGTCTCTTGAGCTGAGCCATCAGTCTCTTGGGCAAGTTTTGCCTTCTTCTAACTCAACACCTTTGCTACTCATACCCCCAAAATAATAACATACTACGTAATTTCTATTTTCTGTGCACAACTTTGGTGATTAAGATATCTTCTAACATTTAAAAATTCAGAAAAGTCGGGCGCCTGGGTGGCTCAGTTGGTTAAGCGACTGCCTTCGGCTCAGGTCATGATCCTGGAGTCCCTGGATCGAGTCCCGCATCGGGCTCCCTGCTCGGCAGGGAGTCTGCTTCTCCCTCTGACCCTCCCCCCATCTCATGTGCTTTCTCTCTCATTCTCTCTCTCTCTCAAATAAATAAATAAAATCTTTAAAAAAATAAAATAAAATAAAATAAAATAATTCAGAAAAGGCTACAACACAACTTTGTCAGGCAATACTATGGTGCTGGGCCTTATATACTACAACCTCAGTGTATATTACATTGTATCATAAAATTGTTATTAGCGTGCTACAGGTAGTTCATTATTTCAGAACAGGTATCAAACCACTCCTACCAATACACAAGAAAAAGAAACAGGAAAATAAGGGACAGAACAAATAATATGAAACAAATTCTTTAAACAATTGGAGTCTTGAAATAATCCTTTAATTTTACTGCCCTACCCTAAAAACACATCCCAGTTTGACAAAGGTCTTCATTTTTAAGACAGAAGCAACAGAAAAATGAGGAAAGATTAAACAGGAAAAAAAACCTTGTAAAGTCAAGAGACATACAGTTAGTTAGAATTTTGATCCACTCTCAAGAAGTAATTTAGCCTTAGAATGTCAAATGGGGTCACAATATTCAGTCCTTTAAAAATACTCCCATTGCCCTTCTAACTCACACTACTCTGTCACTTCAGATTTACAGCTCATTTCTGATTTGTACCCAGTTTCATGTCAAAGAGCTGACAAATGAGATTAGCTGCTCCTGTTACCTAACTCATGGCTCAAGATATATTGTACAGACAGAAAAAGAAAGGCTCCAATTGACTTGAAAACAATGTAATAAAAGATGTTCTCGTTAGTAGTATATATGTACAGCCTCTCGAGTATAGGACTCTGATCTTTGCTTGGAAAATTCAATATAGGATGTATTAAGGGAGAATCGCTTCTCGGCCTTTTGTCTAAGATCAAGTGTAGTATTAAGGGAGAAAGTAGATTTGATCCACACCTCTACAGATAAATAGGATATACTTAAAAAGGAAGAAAACTTGTATCAACAATGCTGGATATGGTTGAAGCAAGAATACAGTTAAAGAATGAAAGCTAAGGTTACGTTTTCAATGCTAAGATGAGCAGTTAAGAAAGAATGAAAGCTAAGGTTACGTTTTCAATGCTAAGATGAGGAATTTCAACTTGATACTACTGAGAAAAAGCCCAATCCCAGATGTCCCAAACAGCCAAGAACACTTTAGAGCTAGACAGTGTGCGACTAGGTTAACTGAGGTTTTAAACATAGAATTTAACACTGTAGAACAAATGCCTTTTGGGCGCCTGGGTGGCTCAGTTGGTTAAGCGACTGCCTTCGGCTCGGGTCATGATCCTGGAGTCCCGGAATCGAGTCCCACATCAGGCTCCCAGCTCACCAGGGAGTCTGTTTCTCCCTCTGACCCTCCCCCCTCTCATGTGCTCTCTCTCAAGTAAATAAATAAAATCTTTAAAAAAAAAAAAAAGAACAAATGCCTTTTAACTTAAGGATTGGATCAGACACTGTGAGGGCATTTACACTTTGCTGTAGTGGATGATCTTGCCAATGTACTGTACATGTACTTAAGACAAGTGTACTACAAAGCAGTATGTAAAAAGAATAAGCCTAGAGTAATTTATCAAGTCATTTAAGATATTCCATCTGTAAACAGAAAGTTACAAGAATTCCATGGAGTCATAAGTAATATGAAACTTGGATGATAAAGTCTAGTATTTTGCTTGAGCCCTTGTCTGATATAAACACCTAAGGAGATAAGAAACAGTTCCTAGCATAATTAATTTTAGGGTGGAGGCAGGGTGGGGGGGATGGAGATGACAGATGGAAACAGTCATTTCCAAACATTTGGTATCAGCTGCTGAGACAGTCAAATGTGAGTACAACACCCACCCTGTTTGGCAGACTCCCTTCTCTAGTAGCACATAAATGAATATCCAAAGACCATGGGCACACACTTATAAAAAAATATGCAGCCCCAACTGTCAAACTGATGACAAGTTTCCAGGCCTTTTAATATATTATTTTTAACTGGTCAGCAAATTTCAAGAACAAATTATAAAATGTCTACTATGTGCCAAGAGCTGTGCTAGGCACTGGTATATAGCCCCTACCAAGAAAGAGATCATTCAGATCAGCCTGGAAAATAAATATACAAAGAGAACATAAACATGATATGGACTCTTAACAGAAGAATGTAGAGCACAGAAAAAGGGATAGTGTTTGAAGTAGGTCTCCCAGAGGAGAAAATACTAGCGTGGAATGTTGAAGGACAAATGCTCATTACCCACACAGAAGACAGAGTTAAAGGGCTTTATGTTGAAGGCAAAGAATGAATAAAATCATGGAACCAGAATGCATGACATCTCCAAGGGCCACATGTGCTGTTATGGCTGGCGTGCCCAATATGTGGGAAGGATACAATAAAAATGGAGAGTTAACTGGGGCAGATCACAAAGGCCTTTATATACCAAGCTATGGAGTTTGAATTCTCATGTTTATTCAAAAATCACACTTCTGGACAATGACAATTTAAAAAATTAAATTTCTCTAAGAATTTAATTTATAAAATGCTTCACTTATCTACAGGTCATTTGTTTGGCACTTCAACAATATGAACCATGGCTTAAGAATCAGAAACTAAGTCTTCAAATGACCACATTATAGACCCAAGTCCACGCACCACAGTCATGTACTTCCTACTTCCTAAAAGAGCTATCGGGTCTCCAAAATCTACCTAATCTCTTTTTTTTTCTCTTAATTTCTAATGATCATTTCCTACCTTGCATTAGAATAATTCACATACACATCTTCTCTCTCCCTACTAGGCTATAAGGTTCTTGGGACTATCCATTCCTATTTATTTTGCATTACTGGTAGCTCCAAGCCAAGCTTAGACCTTGGTTGGCACTCAACAAATATTTGATGAATGAATGAAATTTAGATTTTTAAAGCTTGGTTACTTATTTTTTTTAATGACCCATAAAAGTTACATCAAAGCCAGCACGATAACGAGGGGTGGGGGCAACGTAAGAATTCACAACACACAACAGAGAGCGGCTATTCAGCCAAGAACAGCAGCCCTAAGTAGCCCAGTTCAACATTTGTTAGGGATACTGTGCAAGATCCGGTGGGAAATCCAAATGTGATTAAGGCATGGCTCATGCCTTAAGTAATTTACAGTCAAAATTAACGTTATTCATGACAGATAAATGACATACCGTATTACAATCTGACTCATGGAGAAAGCATTAAAATATATGGAAGACAAAGTTTTTAATCTAAGTGATTTATTAAAAGTGTATTTTAAATGAAATGATTAACACTGGAAAGAGTAAGCTTAAAGAAAAGGCCACATATTTAAGATTTAAGAAGAAAAGCCCCATGACCATCTCAAAATATGTCAAAAATGCATTTAACAAACTCCCAACTCCCATTCATAATAAAATCTCTTTGCAAACTGGTAAAAGAAGTGGGACTCTTTAACATGAATAAGGCTAATAATGATCAAAAACCTATAGCAGACTCACACGTAATGGGGGAACTTCAGACTTACACCATTAACCTTTCAAGTCAGGAATTACGAGGGTTGCCCACTAAAACGGACTGCTTCCATCCAACATTTTATTAGAGATCCTACCTAGTTCACAACTGACAAGGACAAGAACAGATATAAAGATTACAAAGGAGAATACAAAACTATCATTATGTGTAAATGGTATCATTGTCTAGAAAATCTGAGAAAGAAAAATTATTCAAACTAATTAAAGGTCAGCAAGATTGCTGAAGATCAGTAATTAAAAATCAACTGAGTCAAAGGTTTATATATTAGTCATGCCATCATTATTCATAATAGCCCCAAACTAGGAACAACACAAATATCCACTAAATGATGAATGGATAAATTGTGGTATATTCATACTGAATCAAAAATATGCTAAGTGAAACAAATCCAACATAAAAGATTACTTATTACATGACTCCATTTTTATGAAATTCCAGAAAAGGCAAATATACTGACAAAAAAGCTCAGTGGTTGCCATGGCCAAGAATTGATGAGGGGGAGATTGAAGACATATAAGGAAGTTTTTTAAGCTAATGGAAATGTTTCATATTTTGATGGTGGGGGATATACAACTTTATACAATTACCATAAATTCAATCAAGTCATACGCATAGAATGGGTGAATTTTATTGTATGTAAATTATATTTTGATATAGGAAGTGAGGGGAGGAAAAAAAAAAAAAATCAACCGAGTTCCTATTATAACAGGCAACAAGAAAAGTCTAATGAGGGCGCCTGGGTGGCTCAGTTGGTTAAGCGACTGCCTTCGGCTCAGGTCATGATCCCGGAGTCCCAGGATCGAGTCCCACATCGGGCTCCCTGCTCAGCAGGGAGCCTGCTTCTCCCTCTGACCCTCCCCCCTCTCATGTACTCTCTCTCTCTCATTCTCGCTCTCTCAAATAAATAAATAAATCTTTAAAAAAAAAAAGTCTAATGATACCAAGTTCTAGGGAAAGTGTGGAGCAATGGGAATTGAGAACTTTCATACAGTTGGCAGGAGTTTGTACAACTGCTTGGACAACAATTTGGCAGTATCTAATTCCACACACACACACACACACACACACACACCCATGACCCAGCAATTCCATTCTAGGAATGTAGCCCTAAAGTTTTATACATGTACATAAAGAAAAAGGTCCAATAATGAAAAAAATTAGAAATAACTTACATGTCCATCAAGTGGAGAATAAAGTATTATAGGTTCATATAATAATATAATAATAATTAAAATGAAATCAACTAGCATAGTTGATT
Organism: Callorhinus ursinus; assembly: GCF_003265705.2. Taxonomy (NCBI): domain Eukaryota; kingdom Metazoa; phylum Chordata; class Mammalia; order Carnivora; family Otariidae; genus Callorhinus; species Callorhinus ursinus. The sequence goes on along the minus strand of NW_027397069.1, from coordinate 53,376,036 downwards.
TTAAGATCTCAGAAACGTAATGCCAAATTACAAAATGAAAAGGCATTACCAGTATATAAGACTTTAAAAACGTATCAAATGGTGTATGCTTGGATTACCTCATAACTAAAGGACAACAACAAAAATCAAGAACAACAAAAAAGGAAAATCACTCTTGAACAAGGGCTTCTTTGCCAGGGTGTATGAGTTTTCCTGGCCTAATTTAAAACAAGTCCCAGACACATTTCCTCCCCTTGCACCGCAATAAAACTGGTGCACCTTAAATTATGCTGATAAGGTAAAAGAGCTCCCACAGGTGCTGTACAATTATCATCTCATTAATCTTCCTAAAACTTCAAGTTTTTACCCCAGTTTATAAATGAAGACACTGACGCACATGCTGGCCTATAATCACCCCTCTACAGTAGTATGGAAAGACAGGTTTTGGAAGCATTCTTGCTCTCTCAATGCACGAATTTCTGGTTCAAATCAATCTTATCATCATATGATAAAGTAAAATTACTTAACCGATTATATTTTAAGCAAAATGAAGGATAAATTCTGTTCTGGTACTTCAATTAGTTAAGAATTAGGTCGCCTCGGTCAGTTCCCTATGAGGCTTCAGTAAATTTGCTTCCATTATCAACTTAACTCAGATAAAACACAAGGGTTTTCAGATAATTTTGATTCTGTTCCTATACTAACAAATCACTTCACATCCTCAGGCACTTCTATTTGAGCCGTTTTTATAGGATGAATGAAGACACATTTCTTCCAAAGCTCTCAGATATACTATTATGCAATTATTATAGCGAATGCAATCACAAAGCTTTAGGAACCAGAATATTAAAGAGGAAAGCATCTCTTAGGGTTAAAAATTATATTAGCAAAGAAAGAAAAGAGAGAGGGAGGAAGAAGGGAAGGAGGGGAAGACAGTATAAAAATGCTTTAAGTATAAAAACGAGACAAATATAGAAAAGAATCAATACAATTTATTCAACTCAAAGTGGCATGAGAATTACTGAACCTTCAGAAACAGATTTAGTAATTTAGGACCATGTACATTTTTTAAAAATCAAGGTTTTTTTTTAAATTTTTTTTTTTAAGATTTTATTTCTTTGACAGAGAGAGACACACCGAGAGAGGGAATACAAGCAGGGGGAGTAGGAGAGGGAGAAGCAGACTTCCCGTGGAGCAGGGAGCCCGATGCGGGGCTCGATCCCAGCACCCTGGGATCATGATCTGAGCTGAAGGCAGACGCTTAACGACTAGGCCACCCAGGCACCCTGAAACATGTACATTTTTATTTTTTTTTCCAAAACATGTACATTTTTAAAACACATTTGGTAATATGGATAAACATGGAGATGCACGGGCCAGCTGCCCATGGAGGTATTTGGCCTATATACTATTTTCCAAACTATAGAATTAGCTGCCAACATTAAAAAATATCTAATGATTCAAATTTTTTTTTCTTAAAGATTTTCATTTATTTATTTGTCAGAGAGAGAGAGCACAAGCAGGGGGAACAGCAGCAGAGAGAGAAGCAGGCTTTCCGCTGAGCAGGGAGCCTTATGCGGGACTCGATCCCAGGACCCTGGGATCATGACCTGAGCCGAAGGCAGACGCTTAACCAACTCAGCCACCCAAGTGCCCCGCCCAAATGGTTCAAATTTTTACAAATGAGAATCAATGTTCTAGTTTTCCCAACTCCTCATAAATTTTTCTCCCCAGTTGAAGACCAAACGTACCAAATTCTTTTCTACTGTGTTGCTTACTTTTGAACTTTCATCTTCATTTCCTGCTATGACTGGGTATACTTCCTTCTGAGAACCTAATTTTATAAAAACAACCAGTCTAAACCATTCCCCGTATAAAGGATTTTAACATCTGAGTTTCAGACTGGATTAATATTCTGAATAAAAAACCTTAATGCTTTAAATGACACAAAAGGCATTCTCTTACAAACATGAAATCCGAATATGGATGGCATCAGCTAGCCAAAAGTGGTGACAGAGAAGAGGTGGAAATGGACAAGCCCAGAGAAAACCATGGGCCAAGAGCTACAGGAATCCAACACCTTTTCCAGACAACTCCCAGTTCCCAGAAAAGATAAAAAGAGCGAGAATGAGAGAAGGCTACTTGGTTATAATACCATCTATATTCTGGAAAAGGCAAACTACACAAAGACAAAACAGGGATGCAGCGAGAGCCAGAACTACAAAGTGGTATCAAAAAAGAACATTTTGGGGTGAGGAAAATATTCTGTATCTTGTCTGTGATGATTACACAACTACATTTGTCAAAATTAACACAATAATACACCTTAAAAGGGCTCAATTTTCAGTATGTAAATAATACTCCAGTAAAATCAAATTCCTCTCCTGTCCCCATTTACCAGCAACAGGACAGTTTTTCCCTCAGAACCAAGTAAATGATACTAAAGAAGCTGGGGAAGATAGGAGAAGACAAACTGAAAAGACTGACAGCAAATGAAAAATGTCAGAATTTTGAAGGATGGGAAACAGTTGGACAAGTTCAACTTCTCTGTCTCAATTATGTCATCCTAAACATGGATAAATAATAGCACCTACTCACAGGGTTGTTGTAGAAACATGTAAAACATGACAAACATTACTTGGTACACAGTAAACAGTAAGTGCTCAATAGATGATAGTTATTATTATCCCACCACCATGTGATTTAGCTGAGAAAGGTTAAGCTGAAACAAGTATCCATTGGGGTTGAAGCCAATAAAAAGCAATCTACAACAGAATCCTGAAAAGGCCAACTAGAAAAGATTTATAGTACTGGACAGGGAAATTAAATCACTTCCCGTATCAGTAAGAATATTAAAATAACAAACAAACCTTGGTTATCATTTAAGATCTTTTTAAAATTTTTCCAAAATGCTTTCGTAGCTATATTCTTAGAACCACAAAGTTATGTAGGCAACAGCCACAACAGATTACTATTATGTAGAATATCAGTGCTATCCATTTACTGTTGGTACATGTTCTATCCACCTGACTTATACATTAGCTTTCTTTCCCAAGTATGGAGGCATCAAAAAGACATGATCCAGCGATCTGTTCATCATTAATTGCACTGATTATCAAATATATATTCTGCTATATGTAAAAAACACAAGATCTATGGCTAAAAAGCTAAAATCTATAAAGACATCAAACATTTGTTGACATTTTGTCTTGTTCATTTAAACCAATATCTGAGTTATGCTTTCTCATTTTCTTTTCAAATAAGATCGCTACTGTATCTCAACTATGGTGAGAAAGTCCACATGACAAATGTGTCCAGCACACAAAAAGGACGTAGTTTTCCAAGTGCTTGGCATTATATGGGTAATAAAGTTACTGCGTTATTTGGTACTTGGACTAAGAGGGGTTTAAAAAGTGAGAAACTGGGGTGCCTGGCTGGCTCAGTTGGTGGAGTGTGCGACTCTTGATCCTGGGGTTGTAGGTTCAAGCCCCACATTGGGTGTAGAGATTACTTCAAATAATATTAAATAAAAAGTGAGAAATCAATAGTAAACAATGTCTACAAAACAGATTTTTCATTAATGTCCTTTTTTGTGAACAAATCCTACAATACACAAGCTGCAATTAACAAAAAGAAATGAAAATTTTAAGCCATTGCATAATAATTTAACTATTCTGAAAAATTATGAAACCTGAACCAAATTATTGGCATTAAATAAAACTGGCACAGGTCTAGGTTAAAAAAAAAAATAGGTCAGAACTAAAAAAAAAAAAAGAAATCTGGCTATAAATGCTTTTAGTGCTGGATCACAATTTAATCACTTTATATCAGGGACAAGCAGAGTATCTAACACAAAGCAGAATGTTAATATAGGAATACCTTAAACATTCTCTATTCTTTTTTCTATATATTTTAAAGATAGCCATTAAGGTGTTTATTCAATCTACACTGAAGAGAACTTTCTATTTTAGGAAGTGAAATTTCAGATTTTCTTCCTGTTTTGTTTTTTGTTTTTAAATAGGCTCCACGCCCAATGTGGGGCTTGAATTCAGGACCCTGAGATCAAGAGTCCCATGCTCTACCAACTAAGCCAGCCAGGTGCCCCAGATTTTCAAACTTATATTGGTGAGAACTAAAGGTACTGGGTAGTCAAGAGCATTATATACAACTGCTATTTATTGTTAATCATAGCCTTTACGAGAGAGTGATAAAGTGGTTAAGATAGATTTCTGCCACTGGCTGAATTATGAGTTCCTATTTTTTTTTAAAGATTTTATTTATTTATTTGACAGAGACAGAGATAGAGCAGGAACACAAGCAGGAGCGGGAGTGGGAGAGGGAGAGGGAGAGCAGGTTTCCCGCCTAGGAGGGAGCCCGATGTGGGACTCGATCCCAGGACCCTGGGATCATGACCTGAGCCGAAGGCAGACGCTTAAAAACTGAGCCACTCAGGCGCCCATGAGTTCCTATTGTTACTAATAAGAATATCTATCAACTGTTTTCTTAAAACTTGAAGTGTGATAGGAATGTTCTCTCTATAATTCATTTTAAAATTAAGTGCCAAGATGAGAGAGGAGAAAAAAAGCAAACTCGTTCTGGAATCATTTTTGTGTAAACCCTGGATTTTAACATCATTCAACAAGATAATTACATTCATATTCAAATATGAGTAATTCCATTTAAAATGCAGAACTCTTGATAAAAAAATTCCAAGTATATTCTTCTAAAAGCATAAAATAATTTAAATGTGAAAAGTGGTGTTTTCTGTTCAAGTTTAGAATTTTTAAAGTTAGACAGAATGACTACTAGAAAAAAATTCGTTCTTGAGATCAGAGATAATTTGTCTATCCTGAACATGTAAAAAGTGCTTTGAACCTATGCCTAGCACCAAGGACATGCACAATCCATAGTCAGTAGTCATTGGATATTGCTCCCTTTTTTCACCACTCCCCGGGCTCTTGGATCCAGGGGTGTTGTGTTCCACATGTGACATTTAAGTCGGTTGTGATTAATTTGGTCTACACAATTGGTTGGTCTCTCTGTTCTACTAGGTGCTACTTGAAGGCTGGGATGCTTCGTAATTTTTAAATTCCTAATATAGCATCTGGCCATGAAATGGGTGCCTCTGAATATGTGGTCAGTATAGTTTTCAGAAAGAAAAGATCTACTATGGAAGGACCATGAAAGGACATTTAGTGCAAAACATCGTTTTATAGATTAAATATAATGAGGCCCAGGTAAGTAAAATTATTTGTGTAGTAACTCAGAACTAGTAAGGCCTAAATATCCTCACTCCATGTACATCTTAGGGAAGGAAAACCATGGGCTATTATGTCAACCGTCTGACTAAATAATAGCTTATGCAAATTAACTGATAGTAAGTGAAGTGAGACCATGTCACGATAGGATAATGCTCATATCCAATCAGAAATGACTTAGCCTGAGTTCTGCTATAATGAGTTGACCTGAAACGAGCCACACTCATGCTAAGCACTATGTGTTAACTATTACAACAGTAGTGTTATTATTATGTTTAAAAAATTAGGGGCGCCTGGATGCCTCAGGTGGTTAAGCATCTGCCTTTGGCTGGGGTCATGATCAGGCTCCCTGCACAGCGGGTTGTCTGCTTCTCCCTCTCCCTCTGCCACACTCCCTGCTCATTCTCTCTCTCACTCTCTCTCCAATAAAATCTTAAAAAAAAAGTTTCAAAAAAATAGGATTTTTCTCTGTTCATCAAATTACAAAGGACAGTAACAGGAATATTAAAATTATATGCACATGAAGCAAAAACAACAAAGGAAAATAACTCAGGCTTACAAGCATATAGGCATTTGAAAATAGAAAAGTCAAGATATTAATTACAAAAATGAAACCTAAGTAGAATAACAAAGCCACAAAGCAAAATCACAAAGCTGGTAGTGAGTGAGTTGTCTCTAAAATAACTCATGAAGGACACAGTTTTGGAACTTTAAAGAGGGACACCAGGAGATGCTTCATGTATCTTTTTAGGCCATCCTGTATGACCTTGAAGCTAGTGCTAATATGGGGTGCCTGGCTGGCTCAGACGGAAAAGCATGCGACTCTTGATCTTGGGGTCATGAGTTCGAGCCCCACACTGGGTACAGAGATTACTTAAATAAATAAACATAAAAAAAAAAACCTAGTGCAATAATAATGCAGGCAATAATGGTTTCCATTAATAGCTATTATCCAAGTCCATTTTTAATGTGAAAGGAAATATTCCAATAAATCTTTATAAAGCTATGAAGACAGCATATTTAGAAGTCCTAGGATTGATTTCCAGTTAAATGGTCATGTTTACTTCTTCCTGAAAGCTCGATAGAGTAATAATAAAGGGATAAACAAACAAATACATTTTAAGCCAGAGAATGGAAATGAATGACCTCAAACAAACTACATCAATAAAATTTTGAGAACCAGAAGCATAAAGAAAAAAATCTTAAGCTTCTACAGGGGGAAAAAAAAATTGGTCAAGTACAAAGAACCAGGAATCAGAATGGCATCAGACCAGAAGATAATGAAGTAATGCCATCAAAATGCTGAAAGAAAATTACAGCTAACCTAGAATGTTATACCCAATTACCAATTAAATGTGAGGATAAAGATTCTCAGACATGCAAGGTTTAAAAAAAAAAAAAAAATCGATCTGATACTTTTTCTCAGATTCATAAAACTGCAGATCCAACACAGGATGAAGACAAAGCCAATTCAATTCCAGGATGATAATTATTCCCGGGCATTTGGATAGCAATATGCCTAGATTACAACCAGTCTGGATGGTAAGACTGAAGAATGACAAATGGAATACTGCCAAGAAAAATACAAAACTTGGTAAGTTATGTAATAAGTTTGTAAATATGCAAAGGCAATTATACTGCTGTCAGAGTCTTGAGGATGAATTAGCAATAAATACATAGAAAATTAAGCAACCTGCCTTGGCCCAAGAAACAATTATTAAAATACAGGGAAAATAAAGGGATTTTGTATGACTTAATAACTTTATTAAGTTATACTACATTACTCAGGTGTAAATAATGTTTATGTCAATTACAATAAAAGCACGGAATAGCAATTTAACCAGAAACTACTATAACTATAGTTATAAGTATAAGTATTCTATATCTTTAAGATAGAATATGTTTGTAATATGGTAATATATAGAAAAGGCTAAATATTCACTTTCCATATTAGGAAGCCAGTAGGTGGGTCTAAAATTGCAAAAAATACAAACAAAACAAAAACCAACAGCAGCAGCGTAAGTATGTAGAGTGTAAGTTTTCCAAATGTGGTCCAGGGACACCCTTTTAGGACTTCTACAAGGTCAAAAATATTCTCATAATAAAACTAAGACACTGTTTTTTTCATTCTCATTCTCTGACTTGTATAAAGTTTTCCCAGAAGCTCAATGTGTGGTAACACAACAGGCCAACCACAGAAGCTGATGTGAGAATCAGCTATTATTAATAGTCTTCTACTAAGTTATTCAGTAGAGCGTTACAAAAGTGTTACCCTTCCTCTTAAAAATTTCTGGTTATTTGGAAAATTTTAGTATTCATAAAGATGCCATTTACGCACTGTTACAGGTTTATTATTGCTATTTTAAATGAATAGTCTTAATTTCTAGTATAGTAAATACTAATAACCTACATAAATCAAAAGCTCTTTGGGATCCTCAACAATTCTTAAGAGTACAAAGGGGTCCTGAGACCAGAAAGTCTGCGAATCACTGATTTATAGAAATGCGGAGCTAGGATCATATACGGCTAGGCAGACTGTTCTGAGGAAAGGATGCCAGGCCAGGGAGATCAACAGAGCCAAGAATCCAGTCTGTACTGTGCTCACCAAAACCGCAGAGGGCACTCTTTATTATTTTGCAGAAAGCCTAGAAGCTAGAGTGAACCCAACTGCCTCAAATTAATCTTCAAAGATAGAAATTAGATTAGTAGTTGCCTCTAAGGGGAGAAGAGGACAAACACTAAAGGGACATGAGAACTTTCTGAGTTGATAGCAATGTTCTATCTTGACTGGGTTGTGATTTGGGTACATGTATTTAAAATTATGTCACTGTACACTCAAAATCTGCATTGTACTGTATATAATTTGGTGCAATTTTCAGTAAGTGGGTTCCTCTATGATAGGGCAGGAATATTTGCATTTTAACACTTAAGTATTATTTGGTAAAACCCAAAATTAAATTTACAAAATTCTCTCAACATCTTTTATGTAATGGAGAAATACCCACTTTTATATGAAAAAGGATACAACTACTGCATGCTAAGGGTTTTACATTACAGGAAGGAATCCTCACCAGAATACCTTGTAGAGGGTGATTTAACTACAGTACTGTTATGTAACTGACATGTGACATAGGGATAAACAGTAATAGTAACAGCAGTTAACATTCCAAAACGAGAGTGAGGAGAGGGAAAGATGAGACTTTATTACAATAGTTGGGGATAGAGGAAACCCATTAACATTTAACTAGTTTCTATGCATCAGGCACTGGGAATTTCATCCCAACAACACTCCAGGGCTGGTGCCACCAGACTATTTTGTAAACGAGGAAACTGAGCCATGGGGAAGTTTCCTGACTTGTCCAAGTTACCAAATCCAGGTTACAACAATAACCTTTGCCAGCAGGACCTCACCCTATCTGAAAGTGGCTTTAGGTTTGTGGCACTGGTCTATTAAAAAAAAAACAAAACAGAAATTAAGAACTGCTCTGCTTCACTAACTTTACTTCTATCTTTAAATCTTCACTTCTAGAAATTTTTAAGGTAAGTTGACTTAAAACAAGTGACATCTGCAAAGCTGAATCAAAGCCAACAGGGAAACTAGAAAGATGCTACATTTGGTGTCACATCACATGGCTATTTAACAGTCTGAGGAATGCCAAACCCTGTGACAGTTGTAATTATAATAGTAACGGTAATAGTGGTAACAGCAGCTAATGTCTCTTTTTTTTTTTTTTTTTTTTTATAGATAAAGAGAGCAGGGTGGTGGGATGGGGCAGAGGGAGAAGAGAGAATCTGAAGCAGCACCTGACAAGGGCTTGATCTCACTACCCTGAGGTCATGATCTGAGCCCAAATCCAGAGTCAGCGGTTTAAGGGACTAAGCCACCCAGGTGCTCCTAATGTCTATCGAGTCTTATTCTCACGCTATTCCAGGCATGGTGATAAACTTTTTACAGATTTTCATAGTCCCCATTTCGCTGAAGGAGAAACCGAGAAAGAGAGTTGAAGTAACTTATCCGACATACCACAGTAAGTGGTAGAGATAGGATTTAAACCCAAGTGCATAGTCCTGAGTTCTCAGCCAGTAGACAGTATTGCTTCCTGAACTGTTCCCCCCTCTACTGAGTGAGGAGAGTGGGGCAAAAGGGAGAAACTGGTTGATTTTCCCCAACCATTTAAAAATGTAAAAATAATTCTTAGCTCATGGGCCATACGAAAACAGGCAGCAGGCCACATTTGCACACATGGGCCATAATTTGCCAACCGGGCTCCTCTTCACTGTAAAGGAGACTGAAACAGTGTCCCACGTCAGGCTGTCAGTATTCTTGCCTTGCTTGAAATTCTTGTATAAATTAATTGTTAATATTTAAAACTCAAGTTTCAAATGAAAACCCTGATCCTAGCTTGCCTTTAAAGATTGGAAAACCAAACAACACTGGATCCTTTTTTTTTTTTTTAATGAAAATGAAGAATATTCTAAATTGTTTAATAGGTAAAAAGCCCAGCTTCACTAATTCTGCTTGGGCCCAGGAAGGATTGAGTTTGCGATCTCTGCTTAAGATGTCTAGCATTGCCCTGGCTAACACTGATGGCTTGCTTGGGAAATGTTTTTCCTAGCACTAAGATGAAAGCAAGGAAAAAATGAATTGAAGGAGAAAGCTATAAATTGAAAGATAAAAACATATAGTGTATACAGAACAGAACTACAAACGTGGGCTGAGAAAATGAATTTTAAGAAATGCAGACACAGACTGATTTTGGAAATCATTTTTCCCAGCACTAAAGCTGGGTCTTCTTTTGGATGCTGCAGTGATCCAAGTAATTACTTAACAATGTAACTTACCTTTTTGGTTTTTATCTTAAATAATTTTAAACATGATAATCATGTTTAAGGCAGAGAGAACAATTCAGGATTTAAGCTTTATTCTTAGCACATTCTGCAAATTTTTAAAAATAATTTTGGCATTAAAACAAACTTTCAAATATACAAAAACCCATCAAAACTTAATTTCTTAAAGTATGAAATTCAACTGTCAACAAGTTGATGCAAATATTTTAAGATCTCCAAGTACTGCATATCTAACCGTAATTAGTGTCAATTTCCCAAAATAAATTCCCTAGATATTTAACTCAAAAATGTTCAGTTTTATAAATCAGGCAAATTTTATTTCAACATTAATTTCTCTTCTGATACATATACACATATACATTAGCTCTAAGTCATATAATTAGTGCTGGAAGCTCATTAATCCTAAAGGTTAAAACATTAAGTGAAAAATTAGAATATCCTTTATCATAAAAATAATTTCCTCATTTCTATAACTCAAGATTAAAATTCTTGTACTTAAGAATAAAGTATGTGTAGTTCACTCTACACTGAATATTCTGAACCGTGTGTTCATTCTTACTTGATTTTCCCCCAAATGGTAAAATTATAGAAATACTTCATTAGGTTCTTTCTTCCCCTCAAATCAAAGAGCTTTAAGGAAATCTTCAAATTTTGTTCATTCAATTGTTGGTAACACATAAAGAGGATTATATTACAGCTACCTTTAAAGCTATTAAGAAGATGTATCATAAATACTAATTAAAGGGGATAATCACATTAAATGATTTTTTAATGATATTCTTAGGTCATATCTGTAATAAAATTTCTAATCTTCAACTTTCACCCATCTACCTTGTAAAAACATTCACTGTTAAGGTTTCTGCAAAGAAAGTAAGAGAGCCAGGAAATAACTTTATACACAAGCTTCTTGAAAAACTAGCTCATGTTAATATTTTCTACATCCTTTGGACAAAAACCACCTCATTGAGAAATTCGCAACAGGCAGTAGTTATGTATGACCTGAAAAAATTCTTAGATGGCAAAGTCCTAAACCCCCTCAGTCTAAGTTCTAATAAAAATTGCCAAGTTTACCTAAAAGTTGAGGATGAATTCATCAATACTGTATTTGAAAAGACAAGTATTTTCTGGATCTTCCTCTACTGACACTATGGTATGAAAGCAATCCAAGTAGCTTTAGTTATAATCTGAATTCAGAAAGTATTTCCTTGGGGGCGCCTGGGTGGCTCAGTTGGTTAAGCGACTGCCTTCGGCTCAGGTCATGATCCTGGAGTCCTAGGATCGAGTCCCGCATCGGGATCCCTGCTCAGCAGGGAGTCTGCTTCTCCCTGACCCTCCCCCCTCTCATGTGCTCGCTCGCTCTCTCTCATTCTCTCTCTCAAATAAATAAATAAAATCTTTAAAAAAAGAAAAGTATTTCCTTTTGGAAAAAAAAATGCCTTTTAAATACACACCCCAGATATTTAAATTATGACAGAACGAGAGAAATGAAATGTCCCAGAATTACTACTTATTACATTTTCTGATGAACATTTAAAGCAAGTCAAGCTTTAGTAATATATAATTAAAACTTTATAAGCTAAATAATCAACTTAAGCCTGTGCCATGTGTTCTAAGAGAGACTTCTGGTTAAAAAAATACTAGTATTCACTTAAAGCTCTTACATGGCAGAGCTGAATGCCACAACATCTCACGGGCTTGTGATTTTGCTAGTAATATACTGGCTTCTGTTTAGTCCAATGTTTTTAAGATGACACTTTGAAGCCCCAGGCAGGTAATGTGTCCTCCAAATGTGCAACATGCAGCCTCATCCAACCTTTGTCCACCCTCTGCGGCAGCCAACCCGCTGCACTGATACTGGTGGGGCAAGGGGGGGGGGGGCGGTCAGGCCTGCCAAGTCACGTGGTATGCAGCAGGGGTGGGGGTCAATTAATTTATCTCCCAGTACTAAACCCTCACACTTCAGCTATCAATACCCTCATGGAGAACCAGAATGTAGTAACTGTGAAGTTTTTACTGGCCACTGTTTACAAACACTAAATTACACAACTAGGTAATGATACAGACTTTAAAAAGAACCAACCTCCCCAATCGCTTCTCTAAAAGTCAACACAAATCAGTATTTGTGTTGTTGTCACTGTGTATTTTATGTTCCTCCTTATCCCCAACCTTCCCCAAGACCACCACCAAAACGCTGAATTACCGAACCCATCAGTCCTATTTATGCATACAGGAAATACCAGAAAGTGCAGAGAACTAGGGTCCGAAGAGCCATGCTGTAATGGGTAACTCGGAACTTAACTGGGTTAGCAGTCCTGCACTTTTCTCTCCCACTTCTATCCTGCCCCATCTTCTCTCATACGCAAGCACTTTCCTTTTCTCACCCTTTTATGTCTACAATTACGATGCAGGGTCGAGGAGGGGCAACACTGTTTTTTTGGCAGTACAGTTTCCAGGGATATCTATGAAGCAAATTTAAGCTTTTTGAGTCTTGATACTGGGAAAGGTGTTTCACAATTAGGCATTACCAAAAAAAAAAAGAGGTGTTAACAACTATTGCTCTCAAGTGAGGTAACCCAAAATAAAAATTTGGTTTTATGACATAATACCTTGGTCCATTTCTTTTCTCTTTGACCCACTGCTACTTAACATGAAGAAGGAATGCAACATGCTAAACATGGGGAAGAAAGGGAACAGTCCGGTTAGGATGAGGAAATAGCTGTTATTTTTCACAATTAAAACAATTCCTGGCAAATATAATTATGTAATCCTAACATCTTCAGAGAATTTTATAACTGGAAGAGTCATACAGACCATGTGGTCCTCTCATTTTTACAGAGAAGGTAAACTAAAAACTTAAGCCTAAGATCAAGCAGTTATGTAATGACAGAACAGGGACTTCTGACTCAGTCCATTAGGTATTCTCTTTGATATCTGCACATATATAACAGCTTTCCAAAGGCCAAAATGGTAGACAAACATAAATGAATTGCTACCTGTAACATAAAACATGCATATAATTTCAAGTTCACCTATTACAAAAAACAGAGGTCGTACTCTTTGCTATTTCTGTATCTCTGAGATTTGTACCAGTTGGGACAGGCAGAGGAAGGTGAAAAATTAAGGGGGAAATGTAGGAAAAGAAGAGTAAATAGCAATCTAGTTGAGATCATCAATGAAAATGACTGTTGGGAGTTGAGAGCTACTACTGAAAGGCAAGACTGAAAAACAGGGCAATGGAACCCCTTTCAGAGGGTTCTCAACCTGCAATGAGAAAAGAGCTAAAGAAATAACAAGCGACAGGAGCAACACTGAAGTACCGGAATGGGTGTTACATAAGACAGCTGACTGGAGTGATCAGCATTCTTGGTGGTAGACAGAGACCAGAATTCTTTGGTAGATTCTAAGGTAGTAGAATCTGCACTTTTAAACCAGAATCCAAGCTGACACCAGGGCAGGTGACCCTGAAACAGGGTACATTTTGAGAAATAAACATCATTTGGATATTGTGGTCCAGAAGGGCTTAAAGGTACTAAAAATTTCTTCTTCAGGAGTTCTGTACCATAACTAGCTTTACGTGATTCTCTCAACCAACCAGGCAGGCAAGGATAAGCCCCAGGCAAACACACGAAGGCTGATTCTGTGCAGAATCCAGGCAAACTCCGTGGTTACCATAAAGTCACCCCAAGGAGCTACAGCACATTATGTAATCACAGCCCAAGTGCAGATGAAGAGATCAGAAGTTCTTTCACAATTCTGTTATTAAGCAAATTCTTCATTTACCGTTGAGTGACTGATTAGTAGGATTCTACTTTTGATGTAGAGCAATATTTTGTCACTCACTAAAGAAAAGTCTTTGAGCTTATAGCTAGAAAAAGAATTTGTCATTTTTTTTTTAATCTGCCTATTTACCCATGACTGCAGCGTGGTTACAAAGGAATACTACGCCCTCACAGCTTAGTTCCAGTATTTTTATTTGAGTATGGGATCTAAGAAAACAGAAACAGAAAATGCACAGGGCTACGAATGGTTACTTTTTCACAGCTGCTGTGACCACAAAGTTTGAGTATGGTTAAACTGTGAGAAATTCTGAGAATCTGAAAACGGGGTTAATGTTTCAGGAATGACAGAAAATGTCGAAAGTCAGATTTACAGCTGCCTAGCAAATTAACTGTGACTTTTATCCAGAGTTCCAAATCTCCTTCAATACAGATCAAGAGAAAAGCCCTCTGAAGTGACATCATCCGATGCTTTCTCCCTCTTTTTTTAAAGGGAAGGAATTACATTTATTTACAGGATTTTTAAAAGATACATAATAGGATTAATTTCTATATGTAACTGAGATTGTTATGACAGGGCACTTGGCAATCTATTTTAGGTACAATGAATGTTAGATAAACATAGATCTAAGATAATAATTTGCTACTGGAATTATCCTCTGTGCATTCCAGACATTTTCTTTTAAGACCAAGACTGTTTGCAATGGATTCAGAAAAACAATACCAGTACCAAAACTCTTAATCCTTTTAGGGAATCCTTTTAGCTCACTGTTCCTATTTCAAGGCAAGGCAGTCATTTAAAAATCAATCCTTGACGGTTTTGTTTTTAACTAGAACATTTCCAAAAAATAAGTACAGGGACGTCCAAATTAACATTACAACCTCAAATTTTTTAGGAGTATATTAGTGCCATATTTTTCAACAGTAATTTTCATTAAACCGTATTTAAAAAAAAACTCATTATTTACACCTGCACGCAATTATTGGGTTTTTTGAAGTTAGAAAACTTAAGTTTACCCTACTGATAACAGATCTCGAAAAATGCTAAGGAAAAAGGAAGTTGTGCAACATAAATAACTTCTACAGTTAATTTCTACAGGATTGAATGTTTGCAGCCTAAAGAAGATCTCGTAGAAAATAGGCTATGAGGCTTTCCTTTTTAACTCCTGAGACAATTACAATCATATTCTAAATAAATTATTATTGTAATCCGCTAAAAGTTAGCACAATTATAGTTCCACTCCTGATTTTTAATTAGGACTAAAAAGAGGGATTTTGTAAAAATAAAGGAGAATTTTATAAGGGACGTCAACGAGTCTCTCCCGTTTAGTTTCTTAGCGTTAAGGGGTCCTCATAAATATGCTTATAATTTAAAAACCAGTCGTGGGTTTTACACTAACATCTACACAGTAATTACTGATCTTTACCGGGAATATTTGTTTTAATTATAAAATCAACAGCCAAAGCCTATTCTGAACAGATCTTCACCTCACTTTCTCCCCTCGACCGCTCCTCAGCCCCCTCTCCAGACCCCAATGTGAAAGTTCACGTGCCAATACCGAAGGGCCGTGGAAAAGGAGGTAAAGAAAATGCTTTTAAAATTAAAAGGCTTACAGCAGCTGGTCTTAGTCCAAGTGCTGTTCAGCCTAGAAACGAAAGTAGGAAGCAACGGAGGTTTAGGCTTGGAATGATGTCAGCCATTTTAGGCACATTATTTATACTGGGAGGGAAGTGCCAAACTCTGTTGTTGTTTCTGTTGTTTTGCACGTCGCCGCCGGTCTCCAGGTGGAACGAACCCAGTCCCGACCCCACGCACATTCCCCCGACTGCACAACGACCGTGAACTCGGCACAATTCTTCGATCCTTCTCTCCAGGCCTCCCAAGCCCCCGATCCCGTGTTAGGCACCGCTTCCTGCACACGCACTTTCTTACAAAGGAGAAGCTGCGGCCGGACAAGAAAGAGGAGCAGCCCCAAAAGGAGAGCCCGGCTCCCCGGGGGACCCTCGCCCGTGCCCCGCGCCTCCTCAGCGCGCAAAGCCGCCCCCGGCCCCGTGCAGCCCTGCCGGCCGGGCCGAGCGCCCACTCCCCCGACCTCCCCGGCCCGCGGACCTTGCAGTCTAGCGCGACGGCATCGGGGGGGATGATGAGTGCCTCCTCGCCGCACTTGGGCTCGTCCTTCTTGGCCTCCTTCTGGGCCAGAGCCGAGTTGAACGTCACCTTCACCATGGCGCGGCCTGGGGCGCCCTCGGAGGGCGGCGGAGGGCTCGAGGCGGGGGCTGCGGGCTCCTGGCTGCGGCTGCAGCCTCCTTGGCCGGCCTCCGGGCGCGGCTCAGCAACGCCTGACCAGGGGCGAGCGGCTCCGCGGCGGCAGAGGCGGCTACTGCGGCACCGTTCCCGCAGCTTCGCAGCTCCCGGGCGAGGGCGGAGACGGCTCTCACCCCCGGGGGCGGGGTCGGAGCGGGGAGGACAAGAGGGGCGGGGCCGGAGGCGGGCTGGAGGGGCGGGGCCGGGCGCCGCGCCAGACTCTGCTCTCGCCCCAGGTCCCACGCAGGATCCAGCCCGGTTAGGACGGGCGTTCCTTGGGTGCGGGCCTGGATTTTCCGGTTCTGAGTTCGTTTCCAGCCAGTTTAACCTCGGGGCTCAATGTTGCAAGTCTGTAACAAAATCAGGTGAACTCTCCTGGGTTTGCCGCGCACAGCGGATTAGGCCGGCCCTTTCCTGCTTGCTGCCCCCACCGCAAGTCTAAAGACTGGAACTTTTGGGCGTCCACACCTCCATTTCCTCTCTATTGTGGAAGCGACCCAGTGGAGCGCAGAAATGTTTAATACGCTCTATCCTTGTGATCTGACTTCTTTTATCTTCCTAGAACCTCACCCAAGGGCGTTATCTCACTCAGACTTGCCCTGTCTTCTCTCCCTCCCTCGGAAGGTCAGTAACTTCCCTGCCTACTCCCAGAGCAATTTGGAGGAAGGCTCTTGGCACATTTGTATTTTGTAAATCTCACATTCCTAAAACAAAATGTTCCACTCTTGTGCAGATTTTAACAAAACCCACGTGCACACCGGGCTGACTTGTGATTCAAAGGCAAGGTACTCGATGATGAGTCTTTAGTTGTTTTGTGCAAAATTAAAAATACATATATTAAGGATAAAGCAAAATTACCTTTTGGAAAATATTTTACGTATAACTAATGTCAGAGAGGATACTGGCCTGCACTGTTACTGGGTTAATGATTGTGTGGCCCTTTGGACAAATGGTTGATCTTACACCCTTCTCCCACCCCACTCTGTCCTGGTTCAACCTGAGATGTGGATATACTCTAGAATGTTTCAGCTGTGTCAACTCTGACTTGGGTCAACTGTGAAGAAAGTAGGTTGTGGCTGAGGTCCTTGGAAATGTGGCTCTGCTCAAGGAAGAGGTTAGGTCTCGACTCTGTAGAATCAGACCCGAAATTCCTGTGAAATAGTTCAAGATCTTCATGTCTTTCTGATCATATGTTTCCAAAGATTATACTGGACTGAGAGAGAAACCCAATCCAGACCTTAGTCTGCTTAGGCATTCTGAAATTTCACTGAAAATTAAGTGTTCACTTGAGAATGGCAAAAGTTGAATTCCAGGTCTGGTGAGTTCTGACCCTAGCCAGCCATATGTCTAGTGGCATATTCCCTGGGCCTCACTTGTCCAGGGATCAACTCTGTGAGGTTTACTTTGTGAACTGGCATAGTTTCATAGATTTCCTGAGACACTACAATTGAAAACTAAGGAATTCTGATAGCAAGATCTGGAGGATTATAAATGACTATACATATATCCTTCCTGCTTCTCTTGTTATGATGGGATGATGGAAAAATATTCAAGGCATTTGCACTACATAGAATTAGGGAAGAAAAGAAAACAAAATTCGGGACACTATTAAACAAATCAGGAAACTAAGGCAAAGAAAGAATGAAGGCATTTGACAGAATCAGAAATTAACACCCCCCATTTCTATTGTACAAGAGGTAGGAATAAAAAACATTCATTATTTTGTGTACGAGTATCCAGCAACAGTTTAAAATCAGTTGGCAGACAGTCTGGGAATAGTCTCCTGGTTTTGTTTCCCCATTTTATCTGGTGTGTCTACAAAACAGTGTAGTGCACAACAACAGCAGAGATAATAAAGAAGCTGGATCAAAACCAAACATAGCAAATACAGTCCCATGATTTAATAAAAGGTTGTCTGTTGACCCTGGAAGGAGTAGGGGAGGAGGAAAGTTGATGACTCAGCAAAAGAAAGTTAGATTACCATTGACTACTGAATGTAAAGGGGCTTCCAGAAGACCTTTATTTTCCTTTATCACAGTGATTTTGGAAGAATAAGGAGACTATTTTAAAAGTGATCCTTGCTTTACGTTTCACCTTGATGTCAGTGTTTTTCTGTTTAACCAGGAGGGAAGACAAAACAGAATCAGAGAATTAAATTCAAGGTTCTTAGATCATTTGGATTTGTATGATGCGCTTGGAGACGGATTTTTTTTTAG
The DNA here is from genome assembly GCF_003265705.2 of Callorhinus ursinus. Classification (NCBI taxonomy): domain Eukaryota; kingdom Metazoa; phylum Chordata; class Mammalia; order Carnivora; family Otariidae; genus Callorhinus; species Callorhinus ursinus. The sequence continues at coordinate 53,357,654 of NW_027397069.1, read as the reverse complement.
GTTGTTTGCATCTCCATACTTTCAATTCATTCTCTTTCAGGCTTAGCAGGAGAATTGGAAATTTTTGTAAATTTAGGGCCCTTGGTGAAACATCACTCAGTATGCCCTTTGAAATGTGCTCCTGATACTTTCTCTCTTAACCCAGTGTGTGGCTGTGGCTGGACCTCCTGTAGCTGTCTGTTTTTGTTTAAGAAGTATTTCTTCCAGGCAATGGTGAAGGCTTCACCTTGCCTCTCTTCAGATTTAAACAAGCACTGTTCTTCTCTCCATAACTTTAGATAAATCTTTATTGATTCTAAATTTCTTATCCCCCCGGTTTATATTTCTTACCGCCTCCCTACCTCAATATCATATATGTTTTTCAAATATTTTATTTTATACCATGTCATTATTTTCCTTGATGAACTGACTTTATTTTTTTTTTTTCAGGGTTTTGTTTTTTTTCTCTCAGAATCTCAGGCTGTAATATGCCTTTGGGAATTGTCCTAATAATAAATTGAGTTCTCTTGATTTGATTGACTGTGGCATTTGGGTTTTTTGTTTTGTTTCTTTCTGATGGTGGAAAGACTGGATACTCTCCACAGTCTTTTAGTTGCTATCTATTAGCCTCCCTCCTCCAAAGCATGGCTTTCCAAGTACATCCATGCCTGGGACATGTCTCTTCACATTTAAAAGAGGGAGAAGAAAAGAGAGAAAAGATGATAAAAACAAGTCAAAGAGAGAGAGAGAGAGAAATGGCAAAAAGGCACAGAGATGGTCCAACAGGCAGAATCCAAACAACCTGAACCCTAGTCTTGCTTAAACTTCACCATGCCTCATATTTTACCAGTAATACTTAGAATTTTACCAGTAATACTCAGAATAAGCCAAGTGTTCATAATATGACATCGAATGAAGTCTAGAATGACCTGGAGGACCTGGTGAAGTTTCATAGAGGAGACAGGATTTTAGTTGGAGGGATGGAAAAGATTTGGATGCAGAGAAAGGAAGAGAGAACAACAGCCTGAGTGAAGGAAACAGCATGAACAAGGACACCAAGACCACCTTGAGAGAGGACTGGGCAGGGGCCTCCAGTGGATACATGCTGAGTAATGTGGGGCATAACAGCAAGATAGGGAGGATAGAGCCATAAAGCTCTATGTCGTGTTACAATGCGTAGTGTGGAATTTTTTTTCTGACGGAATTGCTGAAAGTTTCTGCAAATAACCTGTTCAGAACAAAACAAAACAAAAAGATTGCTCTGTAAAAATTGATTGGCACTCTGAGTGAATGAGAAAGAAGGAAACACCAAACAGAAATTTCCAGGCCATTGAAAAGTTTCCCTCTTTTCTTTTTCTTAATGAGAATAAATTAGATGCATTTCTAATACTCATATGTTAGAAGAAGGGGTACTGTATAAACCAACATTACTAATAACATATAATAGAGATCTTGTGTGTGTGTATAAGTCAAGCAAGGTAAAAGAAATATGCACAGAAGCTGGCTAAATATCATAACAAGTCGGCCTTACTCCGGTGAAATCTTACCAAGTGTCATGTTGGGCTTCACCCAGGAAGGCTAGAACTTCCAGGCAAATGACATAGAGGTGTTGCTGTTATCATAGTCATTATTTTGGCAACATGGATTGTGGGAGGAGGCACTGATATTTCTCTGTCATGACTGCATGTATGATCTACAACCCTCCTCCCCACCCCCACCATGCCTACAATGTGTGTATGTGTATAATCTAAACTTCAAGGCCCTGCGTCATCAAGCCAGACTTAAGTCCCCAGTGCTCTGTCCACTCTATTCTGGCCGGCTTTCAGTATAGGAATTTGCCCTCCTTCTATCTTTACCAAAATTATTATTTTAATTAGTACGGAGAAAGCAACAGTTTGCCATTTTTAATTCCATTTTGTTATAATGGAAGAGGAATAGGAAGTTAGTACTAAGAAATTTCTTTCAGTGGGTTTCTTAGATGCTTGATTAAATTTTCACACTGTTAATTCCATCTTTTTGTGCACTTTCCTAAAATGAGATAAACCTGACACATAGTAGGGCACATATAAAAAGCACGTGAAGGCAGACTCCATTTAACACCAATTTTTTTTTTTTAAAGATTTTATTTATTTATTTGAGACAGAGAGATTGAGAGAGAGAGAGCACATGAGAGGGGGGAGGGTCAGAGGGAGAAGCAGACTCCCTGCCAAGCAGGGAGCCCGATGCGGGACTCGATCCGGGGACTCCAGGATCCTGACCCGAGCCAAAGGCAGTTGCTCAACCAACTGAGCCACCCAGGCGCCCTTAACACCAATTTTTTAAAAAATGTATTAATTACTCCAGGATCTAATTAAAAGGCCCCATGAGATCCCTATTTTTTTTTCTTATTTTTTAATCTTTTCCCCACAGCAGAGACAAAAACAGTGTTAACTTTATATGGATTCTGGTGAATTATTTAACACTGTGACACTTTAATGAAATAAAAAAAATAATATCACTTAATCCTAACTCCAAAAATATTGTTTAAAATGCAGCTACATTCATTAGGGGAACATATGGCAATATACATTATCTCCCAGAAATATTTTGTGAACTTAACTGCTAAATAATTTTAAAAATTATTTTGTCTAGAACCTTTATGATAATGAGTGAGATAATCTAATCAGGGTTTGATATTCCACATCCCTAAAAATATTTGTATATTATACCTTATATTTCATACATACTCATTAATTACATCTAAGACGTACAATTTAAAAAAAAAATAGATGTGCAATTTAAATCTAAGTCAAAATAGAAGTGCTAGGCAGGAAATCAAAAAACAAATGTGGCTGGCTTGAGACACTTAAATTTCTGAAAACTATAAATGTGAAGTCCCATGTTTTCAGACTTAATAGCCAGAGGACTTTGCCTTGTGTGCAAACAATGTTCTAACTAATAGAATCAAAGTCCTGGAAAAAGGCTTCAAGAAGTTCTCATAGTTCTTTTTCTGCCTAGTCCAAGAACAGATTGCAATTCAACCTAATGGTAAGGTCATGCTTGTTTAGACAGACTTATTTTTAAAGGCCACTATGAAATTACTTTCCTTATGATCACTAAACAAAAATCAAAAGAAAAACTTGAATGATTTTGGTCCCCTGCAAAACTGTGGTCATTGGAACTGTGGTCAAAGATCACTAAAGTGACCTTTCCACCTTTGAACCCCAAGATACATTGCATCTGGCAGTAGTTACTAAACAAGAAAATCATTCATAAAGCAGCGTAATTAGCAGCACAGAAACAGTAAGGGCCTTTTTTGTGTGTGTGTGATTTCTAGGTAGCTTCCAGTATAGATGGTTTTCAGCCACAGATACTGATGAGAAGGCTGTTTCTTATTTACTCAGAGATATGTCCTAGATCAACATGGCAGTCTGTGCCTACCTAAAACTGTCCCCTGTGTTCCTCACCCTTAGTAGACACAAAGACCTGGGAAAGGCCTCACAATGGGTTATTGACAAAGAAACCCTTAGAACTGATGCACACAGTTAACCTATGTTGCTCAGATCAGACTCCATGCTGCTGCACTCCCAGGGCCAGCAGCGGTAGGGCACGTCCTTGAGAACTGTTTCTTCAACTGGGTAATATTGCCAGATCCTTGAGCTGGTGAAATGAGTGAGCTGGTTTCTTCTTTTGTCCCAATACTCTCTATTAAAAAAAAATAATAATAATACATTTTTTAAGATGGTTTTGATGCTGAAGACTGTTAAAAATATTTATCTCTTTAGTGAGGTGATAATGGTAAAGGAATTTGAGAACTTATAACCAAAGGAGCTCCAGGTGAGATTAAAGTGTAAGAAGTACATTGTGCCCGCTCACCCATGCCAGGGACAAAAAGAGGTCTTTTTTTTTTTTTTTTAAGATTTTATTTATTTCTTTGACAGAGAGAGCGCGAGAGAGGGAACACAAGCAGGGGGAGTGGAGAGGGAGAGGCAGGCTCCCCACTGAGCAGGGAGCCCGATGCGGGGCTCGATGTGGGGCTCGATGTGGGGCTCGATGTGGGGCTCAATGTGGGGCTCAATGTGGGGCTCAATCCCAGGGCCCTGAGATCGTGACCTGAGCCGAAGGCAGACGCTTAACAACTGAGCCACCCAGGCGCCCAGACAAAAAGAGGTCTTAAAGAAATGTGTTTGGGGCGCCTGGGTGGCTCAGTTGATTAAGCGACTGCCTTCGGCTCGGGTCATGATCCTGGAGTCCCGGGATCGAGTCCCATGTCGGGCTCCCTGCTCAGCGGGGAGTCTGCCTCTCCCTCTGACCCTCTTCCCTCTCGTGCTCTCTATCTCTCATTCTCTCTCTCTCTCAAATAAATAAATAAAATCTTTAAAAAAAAAAAAAAGAAATGTGTTTAAGAGCCTCCCTGTTGCAGACTGCTCCCTACATAGCACTCAGATACAAAAGGAGTTATTTATTCCCTAGTCCATACTGGGCAAATTAGCCTGGGTCCCAGACCACTTTAAGGGACCTGAAAAAAATAAATGGGAAATGCAAATAAGCCCACCACAGCTGGAGAAATCTACTTGGATTTTTACTTTGAATTTGGTACAATCCACTTTCTTCTGTTATGCTTTGAATCATTGCATAACAGAGAGAACTTATACCCAAAAGAAAAATTGTTTGTACTTTGAGGCAGACAGCATCTAAAGAGACGATTTCTGTGTAATCTTTCATCTAGTTTTCCTCTGGCTTATTTTAAGCAAAGGGAGAGAAAGTTTGACTTATTAAAACTCCAGAGAACCGAGAACCAAATATTTATGTAAAAACCTCTTTTTTATTTTTGTAATTTCCCTTAAAGGATGTTTCAGACAGATAAGAGCTGATTCAGGACATACATTTTGAAGGCCAAGGGAAATTCAGGCATGTTAGGTATATTAAACATGAAAGTTTGTCCTTAGGATATTCTTGGGGCTGGTTGATCACACTGCATAAAAGGCCTCTAAAATCTGTCTCTAGAAAATACCTGACCTAAGCCAGAAATAGCACGCTTAACTGCCATTGCATTAAAAGACCACACACAGAGAAAAAAATATTATAAAAGAAAATCTGATAAGACGCTAAGAGATATACCAAGGAAGTGGTCTGCCTTTGGTTTCCTCAGTAAAAACAGCAAAGAAAAAAGAGCATTTCTTCCCCTTTCTAAGTACTCACTCAGGGCCAGTTTTTTATGGAATAGAAGAACTAAAGGAACAAATGGAGGAAGACAGTCCCTGAAAGAACAGAACTGTGTAAAACTGCAAATAAACCTCCAGTCAATAGAAAAGAAACAAAAACTACTAGTCATTCTAGAAATACCCATACACTTATGAACTTTCCTGAAGTAGTAGAGTCTCAGGGCACCTGGGTGGGTCAGTCCTTAAGCGTCTCGTCTGCCTTTGGCTCAGGTCATGATCCCAGGGTCCTGGGATGGAGCCCCTGCTCAGCGGAAGCCTGCTTATCCCTCTCCTACTTCCCCTGCTTGTGTTCCCTTTCTCGCTGTCTCTATCTGTCAAATGAATACATAAAATCTTTATTTAAAAAAAAAATAAAGTAGTAGAGTCTCAGTTAAAGCTCCTTAAGTCACCAAAAAGAAGGACAATAGGAGCACCTGGCTGGCTTAGTCAGTAGAGCATTGATCTCTTGATCTCAGAGTCTTGTGTTCAAGCGCCATGTTGGGCATGGAGACTACTTAAAAAAAAAAAAATTTTTTTTTAAGGATAAAAGGGGGAATGATACCTCAATGTGACTTTGTACTACTCAGATGGGGACCACTTGTTCTTGACTCTTTCAATGCCTCATCTTTCAGTGCTGTGGGTCAAACTACCTACGGAGCATGCTTCTCCAGATAGACCATAGCCAGTTTTTCCTTTCTTTGCATTAGTCAGTGTTTAAACTTTGAAACTCATTTCTTTCTGTAAGTGAATTAATTATCTCCTACAAAGAGAAAGATGATACTTTGGAGGCATAATGAAACATTGCGTTATAGTCATTACCAAGAAATAGCCTGACCATCATTCTGAGAGACCAGAGTTAATTTTATGAAGGATTAGAGTACATGTAACAGAAACAAACATATGTATTCTGCAGACAAGGAGTCTAAATGGCATTTATCAAAGCAATTCAATTCAGTTTTTTGAAAAACCCCTTGCCACAGTTCCTATATACTTTATAAAAGTCACATCCAAAATAAGGGGGGTGAGAAAGGTCCCTAGTCAATAGCAAGTAAGGTAGGTGGTTGCAGAAGACTGTGCCAAGACCTAGAAATAAAGGAAGACAGAATGAGCAAAGGGGGTGTAGGAAATGAGAAGTGGAAGAAAGGACACATGTCATTAAGAACGAGTAGTTCCGTGAAGCAAGAATTTGAACTCGTAAGTCCTGTTGTCTTATGGAATGCACCCAAAAAGAAAGGAAACAGCTCTGTTGAAGACAGAGTTCTAAGAAGTTTTTCTTACAGAGTTCCCTAGGAAAGCCAGTATTTCAGAAGCACTGGGATCCATGATCCGTGTCAAACAACTGCAGAGAGAGTGAAGACTAATCCACTTGAAGCCATGTCATAATGAAGAAGACAACGCAGCGGAGACTCAACGCTCAACTGCAGTTAAGCCCGTGCTGAAAGGCACAGAACAGACCAGGTTATGTTCCTAAGGTAATGATGCTGTCATTGGGGGAACTTACCCCCTAAGCCAAACAGAAGAATGTCACTTATAGCAGGCTCCCTCTGGGAGGAACCTAAGGAAAGTCACACAAAAAAAGGAGAGGAAACCAAAAGAGCGTTTTTAGTCTCACACATCCTGTGCCTTTTTCAGCTACTATTTTGAGGGATAAACATTACTTTTGTGGTTGCGTTTTTTTCCTAGGTTAAAGAAAAACAAAACAAAACAATATGGTTATGAAAAGAAGAGATCCGAGAAGAGCTAATGACCTTGGAAATGCAGGCCACTCTCCTGGTTTGAAAAACAAACCAAAACCAAGAAAGGAACCTTAAAAAAAAAAAAAAAAAGTGATGGAGAAACCCGTGAAGGCCTTGCGCCTATCTCCAGTGCCTTGGGGGGCAAGGAGGGGGGCCCTGCTGGTTCAAAAGTAACCTACACACAGATACTCTGCCAAACGGGAATCTCTGTGAGCAGAGAAATGACACGCCCTACCTGCACAGCGGCATTCCATTTGTAGGTTTCATTTGCTTGGCATTTTAGAGGCAGGGTGTTTTGTTCAGGTTTTATTGAACCTAGAGTGTTCCCATATTCTTCTTAACTAGATAATTAAAGCCAATTTTGTTTAGGAAGAATCCTAAGATCTTAGCAGAATCTTCTCCTGGGTCTAAAGGCAACTCACTTTACCGCTGTGGGTCACTTCCATGCAGCCTTCTGGTTTTATAGTGGCTAACAGGATTGGCTCCTATTACTATATCTGGGAACCCTGCTTTCATTGCACAGGACCCCACTAAAGGTAGAGTCTCCTGATAGGTCAGAGAATTTGAGAAATGGCCAGATCCTTAGAGATCAACCTATATGGAATTGTTGGAGCAGTGGGTGGAAATGCCTGCTGGCCTACATAATATTGAGACTTCTTGAGAAATTATTCAATGTGGCTGATAACATAGGCATTGAAAAATATTGCAGAGTGGTTTCCTTTAGCCTACGGTGTGATTGACTTGTAATGGTGCCATGAAGTCAGGACTGGAAGAAGAAAAGAGCTCCAAGTGCCCCCAGAGGTATGGTTCTTAAATCTTCTGATAACTGAAAATGTATTATTCATTGGCATTGTATTCATTTCCTATGGCTGCTCTAACAAACTACCACGAACTTGATGGTTTAAAACAACAAATTTATTCTGTCAGAAATCTGGAGGCCAGAATTCCTAAACCGGTATCACTGGACTGAAATCAAGGTGTTTACAGGGCCTTGCTCTCTCCCAGAGGCTTTGGGGAGAATCCATCCATTGCCTCTTCCAGCTTCTGGTAGCTGCTGACGTTCCTTGGTTTGTGGCCTCCTCATTCAAATCTTCAAAGCCAACATCTTCAGCTCTTCCTCTGTTCCTTCTTTTCCCTCCTCCTTCTTCATCTTCTTCTTCCTTTTTCTCTCAGCTCCCCCACTGTGTGTGTGTGTGTGTGTGTGTGTGTGTGTGTGTGTGATCACCCTCTGCCTGTCTCATAAAAGGACCCTTGTGAAGACATTTAGGGCCCACCAGATAATCCAGGATAATCTCCCTGTCTCGAGATCCTTAACCTAATCACATCTGCAAAGACTATTTTTCAGAATAAGGTAATATTTATAGGTTCTAAGACCTGATATCTTTGGGGTCTTTTTTCAGCTGACTACAGACATATGTTCCATTCTCTCTCACATACATAGCAATATACAATACCCTAACTATTCTAAGAATCATCACTGTGGACTACTTTGAGAACAATTTAAAACCCTGCAAATGTTCAGAGGGAATCCATATGTTTTTCACTATTTGGGGAATTCTGTACAAAATTACTTGTAATGCCTTCAAAATATTATTGAATAGAAAACTGGATGACAAAATAACCTTTGTGGCGTTTCTGACTCTGGCAAAAGCTTGAGGTAGTATCTTTATATCTAACTAGTCACCTTCATTATCAGAAAATATGGTATTAACCATAATGATGTTGATGATACTCCATAACGAAGTACAAATTGGCTTGTAAAAGATGAGTTTATTTAAAAATGCAAATTTCAGGGGTGCCTGGGTGGCTCAGTTGGTGGGGCGACTGCCTTTGGTTCAGGTCATGATCCTGGAGTCCCGGGATCGTGTCCGCATCGGGCTCCCTGCTCGGCGGGGAGTCTGCTTCTCCCTCTGACCCTCCCCCCTCTCATGTGCTCTCTCTCTCTCTCTCTCTCATTGAATAAATAAATAAATAAATAAATAAATAAATAAATAAAATCCTTAAAAATGCAAATTTCATGGGCTCTTGGCTCTCAAAGTTCCAGGAAATTAGAATAGGCATAAAAAATATCATCAATAGGTATTTTTGTGATTTTTCTAAGCTAAAAGTTGTTATTGGCATCATTATCAAAACGAGAGATAAGAGGGCTTTTAAGAGATGGTCTGAGTTTCAACCTGTTTGAAAACAAAACAAAAATAAATTAGGGAAAGAAAATGTTAAGAAAGAGAGAAGCAGAAGCAGAGTTACTATTATGGCATTAGGTAAAATAGATCAGAAACTAAAACAATACAAATGAGAAACAAGATTGCTATGTGAGGGTAAAAACTATATTAACAGGTAAAATATTAACATTAAATCTAATTGTCTCCAAGAAATAAAGCAAACAAATACCTAAAACAAAAGTTAATGGAGAAATACAGGAAGAAATAAATAGAAATATATTCATAATGGAAGACTTCAAAATCCCAGTATCAAAATGGCAGATCAATTAAACAATGATTAATTACATAGCTGAACAATGAAATAAAGTAGAATTAACAGACATGGAGAGAAAAAAATAGATTTTCTCCTTGAGAAGTAGAATGAGATTCAAAGATGCATAATACATGAAAGACCATAATTCTACATGTCACTTTGTCTATGATAGAATAACAAAAATAGAATTTAAAAGTAACCAACCATCTGGAAAGCATAGAACACTCTCTTAAATACCTGAGTCTGAGGAGAAATCAGAACTACGGATGGAACAGGTTATATATTACCAAAAGCAAATTGAATATGCTAGAAAGTTCAGTAAACATTGTGGTTGATGGTCCAACATTCTTTCCACTCCAATGATATTGCAAGGGATTTGTTTCTGAATTGGGTACATCCACAATTTTTGCCAATGAATGTAAATATGTGAAGAAAAACTTTCTTGCTCCTATGAGAGAGAATCAAAAGAGGAGATGGCCCATCTACTTCCTCTAGACTTGTCATATCTGGATATGGTGCTTGGAATTACCTAGACATTTTGTTGCCAATATTAGCAAATCTAAGAGCCGGATAGGGCCTGGGTCTTTGATGGGGTTACTGAAATGATAGACTGATCAACTGCAGATCTGGTCCTAGCAAGACCTCTTATTAAGTTAGTTAAACTATGTCCTTCTTAAATCAGTTTTTATTGAGTTTTCTGTTATCGCACTATAAAGAATCTTGACTGATTTAACAAGTATAAAAGAAAATGTAAAAAAAAAAAGGAAAGAAAATGTGTATGTCATAATGCAATTTTTAAAAAAGCAACAAAATAGAGTCATGTGTGAAAATATGTAACTTAGGAATGGCTAACAAAGAGGATTTACTTTGGGCTGAGCACTGAGCTAAGTATTTTATATACATTAACTCATTTATTTTTTTTAAACATTGTATTTATTTATTTGAAAGAGAGAGAGTGAGTGAGAGAGAGAGAGAGCATGAGCAGGGGGAGTGGGAGAGGGAGAAGCAGGTTCCCCGCGGAGCAGGGAGCCGGACACAGGGCTCAATCCCAGGACCCTGGGATCATGACCTGAGCCGAAGGAAGACGCTTAACCGACTGAACCACCCATGTGCCCTACATTAATTCATTTAATCCTCAGAATACTTATAATGAGATGGCTGTCATTATCAGCCCCATTTAACAGATGACAAAGGTATCTGTTGCTAATTTGCTGGTGATTGGCAGAGCCAGGATTTGACCCCAGGCAGTCTAATATGCCTGAGTGTTCTTACACTTGATATTATACTGCCTCTTACCTCTCTGTATTTCTCTCTGATTAAAAAAAAAAAGTGGTTATTCCAAAGGATTAGACAAATACAAGCATACCTCATTTTACTGTGCTTTGCTTTCTTGTATTTCACAGATACTGAATTTTTTACAAATTAAAGGTTTGTGACCCAGTGTCAGCAAGTCTATCAGCACCATTTTCCAATACCATTTGCTCACTTAATCTCTCTGTCACATTTTGGTAATTCTCACAATATTTCCATTTTTTTCATTATTATTATATTTTTTATCGTGATCTCTGATCATTCTGACTCACTGAAACCTCAAATGACGGTTAGCATTGTTTAGCAATAAAATATTTTTAAATTAAAGCATGTACCTTTTTTGATATAATGCAATTGCACACATAATAGATTATAGTATATTGTAAACATAACTTTTATATGCACTAGGAAACAAAAAAATTCATTTGACTCACTTTATTGTGATATTCACTTTATTGCAGTGGTCCGGAACCAAACCCACAATACCTCCAAGGTGTGCCTCTACATGTCAATGTGCCAAATTGCACTGGATGCATGGTTAAAAGAGATAAGCACACTGTATCAATTATCTATTGCTGGGTAACAAGCCAGCCCCAGATTTTGTGGTTTGAAACAAAACAATTATTTATTTTGCTTATAAATCTTTAATTTGGGCAGAGCTGAGCAGGGATGCCATACTTCTGTCGGCCAACAGCATTAGCAAGAGTGACTAGTTGGGGTGCTAGTGCATAAAGGTGACTCACTCACATGGGTAGCAAGCTGGGGCTGGCTGTGTGCTGAACTCAGCCAGGACTGTGGGTTGAGGCCCTCCATTCTGTTCCACCCCGGCCTCTTTACAGTTTGCTAGGGCTTCCTCCCAGCTAGGTGGCTTACTTCTAAGAGCAGGTGTTTCTTTTGATAAACTTCTTTTGAACCCAGACATTCTATAACCTAGCTTTGGAGTCACACAGGGTCACACTCAAAATGTAGAAGAAAAGCATAGAATTAAGAATTAAAATTTTAAACCCAGTGTTTGGCAGGGTCGATAACACACTGTAAATTGGTTTGAGTTTTTTAGAAAGCTGCTTCATGGTATTCATACTCTTCAGCACAATAAAAAATATTCTCAACACTCACAAGATGTCAGTAAACATGATGATTCCATTCTGTTTAATATGCTTTTACCTCTGAATGGGAGGAGGGTCCAAGAAGAAGGTTTGGGGCAGTTTGGTTGTTACAGACAGATTAGGAAAACACAATCTACCACGAACACTTTCATACGTGTGAGAATACAGATAGGAGGGCGCCTGGGTGGCTCAGTCGTTGGGCGTTTGCCTTCGGCTCAGGTCATGGTCCCGGGGTCCTGGGATCGAGTCCCGCATCGGGCTCCCTGCTCAGCGGGAAGCCTGCTTCTCCCTCTCCCACTCCCCCTGCTTGTGTTCCTGCTCTCACTGTCTCTCTCTGTCAAATAAATAAATAAAATCTTTAAAAAAAATAAAAGAATACAGATAGGAAATCATTGAGTGGGAAAATGTGTTCACAAATGTAAGAAAAAAAAAGTATCAATTTAAAAACCTCCCAAAGAATTAAAATTTTAAACCCAGTGTTTGGCAGGGTTGATAATACACTGTAAATTGGTTTGAGTTTTTTAGAATGTTGCTTCATGGTATTCATACTCTTCAGCACAATAAAAAATATTCTTAAACATGATGATTCCATTCTGTTTAATAATTATATGGGTAGTAAAAATGGCAATTTTGTAGACTTGTGAATATAAGTAAACACACATACACATTAGATAACAAAACAGTACAAAAATAGTATGCATAAAATAGTAGAACTATGCAATATGCATTCATATATACTGACAGGTTAAAACTGAATATGGAGCAATAGAAGTAGAATTTAATGGCCTTTGTGGTCTTTTTCTTCTATAAAATTGCTTAAATGTATAGTATTGATAAATAATTTTAATACACTGTATAAATTAAATATGCCACAAATTCAACAATCACTAATACAGTACATTAAAGAAAAAAACTCATAAAAATAGAGCCATTCTGGGCGCCTGGGTGGCTCAGTTGGTTAAGCGACTGCCTTCGGCTCAGGTCATGATCCTGGAGTCCCTGGATCGAGTCCCACATCGGGCTCCCTGCTCAGCAGGGAGTCTGCTTCTCCCTCTGACCCTCTTCCCTCTCGTGCTCTCTATCTCTCATTCTCTCTCTCTCAAATAAATAAATAAAATCTTAAAAAAAAAATAGAGCCATTCTACTTTATCATACATAGGTTAATATATACTACTTATTAAAAATATTGACTATTTAGGGGTGCCTGCCTGGCTCAGTCAGTAGAGCATGTGACTTTTGATCTCTAGGTTGAGCTATGTAGGGCACAGAGATTACTTTAAAAAAAAATGCTGAATATTTAGTTAAAAATAATTTACTTGCCTTTTAGAATTTAGAAGAATTATTGAGAAGATTGGAAGACTGTTGGTATGACTTAAAATAACAGTCTATGGAAGTTATTCCCCCCACCCACCTCCAAGATGGAGGATGTGCAGAAAGGCCTCCCTACCCACCTGCCCCAGTTCCTCAAAATTACAAAAATTATAAAGATGAAGAGGAATTCATTCTATTGCTTGAAAATAACAAAATACACTGTCAGGAAACCTGAGGTTTTAAAAAATTTCAGAAATATTGAAAGCTTATATCATCAGATTAACAGAGCAAACCTCAGTTCTAAAGCTAGCACATTGTCCCCAGTGTGCATGCTGATGTCAAGGGCGGGGAGAGGTGCTGTGTGGGGTGGGGAGGAAGGTATGTGGAAACTCTGTATTTCCTGCTCTGTTTACTGTGGACTTAAAACTGCCCTAAAAAATAAAGTCTATCAATAAAAAACTAACAACAACAAAAATCCCTAGTACATCAGAGATTTTGTAAGGTAAGAATGTTTTAAGTTCAGAAGCATTGAATAAAGGAGGCAATAAGTTCTTTGGGTAACTCCTTTCTAAGCAGAAAGCAGTAAGAGCATTTACCTCCAGCATACTTGGTATGAAAAGGCAGGGACCTTCCTCAGGGCATGCATTTTCAGCTGGGGGTATGTGATATCGCTCTCAGTGGGGGTGGGAAAGAGGAAGCAAAAAAAAGTTAGAATTTGGGGCCGTATCTGTGGTATTCCGTTGGGCATAAGGGTGATCAGAGGGAGAATCTAAAAAGATTCCTCTGGAGGACAATAATGAAAAAAAAGGTTGAGAAACACTGTTCCAGAGAGAAGTGAAATGCAGAAGGAATGGGAGCGAAATGGGGAAATTCTCTTAGCACCTCTACCCTGGCCCAACCACAATGACCAGAGACAAGCTCACTGGAACAGAACGTCTCCCACAGACACGGGTGCTCAATTACAACGATAAGTAGTAAACCAGGAATCATCAGGCTTTTAAGGAAAAGCAACACCATGAAAGACAGGCACCAAACCCAATAAATATAAGCATGAATCCAAGGATATAGTTACTAGAGCAAATAGGATTTTAAATTAACTATAGGGGCACCTGGGTGGCTCAGGTGGTTAAGCATCTGCCTTTGGCTCAGGTCATGATCCCAGGGTCCTCGGATCGAGCCCCACATCGGGCACCCTGCTCAGTGGAGAGCCTGCTTCTCTACTGTTCCCCCTGCTTGTGCTCTCTCATTCTGTCAAATAAATAAAATCTTTAAAAATAAAAAATAAATTAACTATATCAATAACCTCAGAGGTATGAGAAGATACTACAACCATACCAGCAGACAGTTTTTAATTAAAGAATCAGTTGTTGATCTTGAGAACAAAAAAAATGTAATAATTGAAATAAAAGCCCTAGTAGATAAACCAAACAGCAAATAAATAAAATGCATTTTAATTGCATTAATAAATTTTTTGGAAAAAAAAGAAAAAATATATACCTACATATGGACATGCTAGAGTAGTTTTCTAAAATAATCCCTAATGGTCCCTGCTAGCAATGTAAGATCAAAAAGTTTTAGTTCCCTTTTCTGTAAGAGGGAAATGTCTCATAGGACAACTTTAGAAAATGCTTACTTCATAGAGTTGTTGGGTACAATCATTATCACAAAATGCACCTCAGTTGCACAGTTTACCAAGTAAAACATTTTTCTTTTCCATCATGGTGCCATTGTCTTACTATATGACTATGACTAAGACTTCTTTTGCCCTTACACAGTGGGATCTTAGCATCAATAAATAGGTTTGAAATGATTCAGTAACTCTCTAACTTCATTGCATAATAGTAGTGAGTAGAGCGCTGAGTCATTTGGAGAAGAAATAACATGTCTTAAGTCAGGTGAATAAGAACCCCTTTAATAACAGTAGCCCCCAGATTGCATATTTACTGCATTCTACAATTAGCAGTTAACTGCAATAAGAAACTAATTATCCACATATTATAGCTTCACAAAGTAGAAAGGGAGAGCTTGCATGATTTTTGTAAACTTGTCAAACAACAGGAAAATTGGAATGTCCTGTAATTTCCAACTTGCCAACATTCCTTTGGACTTCTACAATGGACTTGTAGCTCAGATAGACTTAATTGCTCTCTGATAAAGATAGGAGCTAATATATATTGAACACAGTTTCCAGACATTGTGCTAAATGCTTTATAAGTATTAACTCAGGTAATGCATCCACAGGACATCTCACCAGGTATTACTTCTATTATCCCCATTTTACATGTGAGACAGCTGAAGCCCAGAGATGTTCAAGCAATGTGGCAAGGTCTTATAGCTGGTCACTGGCTGAATCCAGTGTAAATCCAGTGATCTGGCTCCAGAGCCTGTGCTCTTAACTTTGTGAGAAGCGGAGACCCTTTGGGGCTGTGGACTGGAGGGACTGGGGGCTTGGACAAGTTTTTATGAAGTGGGAGTTAAGAGATGAATTGTACTATCTAGCAGTCCGGACGTGACAGGAAGAGTGGTTGCTGACCAGTGGAAAATGTTGATTCTGCTTTTAACAGATTGCTCTATCTTACTGTATCTCTGTTACCTTTTCTCTTGACTTCTCTGCTTCCTTTTTGTCTGTGGATTGATATCTAGCCTGAGGACGGGTGGTCATCAATAACAAGCTCACAGTCCTCACGTTCTGAACAGTGTGCACACATGGAAAAGGAGCTTAGACAGAGCAGAGGGAGGCTCACATATGGTGATCTTTCACATTTCAAAGCAAAATACGGGAAGCCTAGTTTCATCCTTTTACTATATCGATGTTTTTCAAATTACATCTGTTATTGAGCTTGTTTTTGTTAAGATTTTCATAGGAAGATATATCTCTACTATACTAGCTAGTGGCTATATTTTTTAAAAATTATAATACTAGTATATACTCATTGTAACAAAATAAAGAGTGCAGATTTGTGTAGAGCAAAAACTTTTCACTTGGATCAGAGATTTAAATGTAATTTAAACCCATAAAATTACTGGAAGAAAACATTGGTGAATTTAAATATTCTTGGCATGAAAGAAGAACTCTAGGCATGAAACAATCTTCTTAAATGATGAAGGTAAACATCAATCAAAACATTATATCGCATAAGACTTTCTCATAAAAATGTACCATAAACGAACTAAAATGATTAACAAACGCAGGGGGACAGAATTTATAACATCTATAATAAATAGCTTTTTTAAAAGTATGTACAAAGAGCTACTTCAGATCAATAAGAAAAATAAAATTAATCAGAAAAGTGAGCAAAAAAGGACATGAATAGCTTATGAGGAAAAAAACACTCATAAATAATAATATTAATACATTGATGATATGTAATTTTCATCTGATTACCAAAGTTTTAAGCTCTTTATCATACCCAATGTTGGCAAGTATGTGAAGAAAGAAGTATACTCACATATTCTTAGTAGGAATGTAAATTGGTGAAACCTTTTGGAAGGCACTATAGCACTATTTATGAACATTTTAAATTCTCAGATTTATTGACCAAGCAATTCTAGTAGGAATGTATCTTATGTACGTATTAAAACAGGCACACCAAAGCATGTGTCATTTTGCCAATGTTTGTAATAGGGAACAACCGCAAACAACCTGAACATTCTTCAGAGGGGGAAAGGATAAATAAAGGGAGATGTTTCCTTTTGACAAAATACTATCCAATATTTGAAATGCAGGTGCTGCTCTAAATGTGCTTACCTGGAAAGATGTTCAGGATTGTATGATTTACTGAAAAAAGCAATTTGTAGTACAATACCTGTGATATGATTCCATTTGGGTATGTATGTTATACAGTATATACAAGTCTTGGTTAGGATGCTTTAGTTCCAAGTAAACAGAACACTGTGAAATTTATCAGATACCGTAATTGCATGTGTGGAGGCCAGTTGGGTTTAGGGGTTAGCTTAACCTGCTGGCCCAATTCTGTTTCCTAGATTCTCCTGGCTCAGGCTCCTCTGCTGACTCCTCAAACTGGTTCTAGGAGTCCTGGGCTTCTTTTACAAGCAGGGTACTCTTGAGAGGAAACCCCGCAGCAAATTTCCCTTTGGATCTCACTGGCCTGAGCTGGGTCAGGGCGGTAACTCAGGAACCCAGTTCCAGGGAAAGGGAAATACCCTGTGCTTCTGCCTTAGGCCTGGATTTTTGAACCAGTTACCAGCAAAGGAGAAGGATTTAACATGATTGAGACCAATTAAAGTTCTCCCACTAGGTGAACTGAAGGTCAATACTACCACCCCGGCCCCAACCCCCAACCCTTACCACCCGCACCCCGGCCCCAACCCCCAACCCCCAACCCCCACCACCCGCACGCCGGCCCCAACCCCCAACCCCCACCAAACAGCAAACAAAACGGCAACAACTGTATATGGACTAGAAGGGAGTGAAAGGCTATGAGGGTAGATACAGATTTTTATTGTTCACTTCCTGGCCTCGTACACCATTAATTTTTTCCTTTTCTTTGCCGCCTGAGTCTGAGTCAGGATCACAGCAGGGGGCTTTGGAACAGATGGCATACTCAGAAGGGTTTAATGAAGCAACTTTAATAAAGAGATTTTCTTTACCAAGGCATAGGTGAGGTGAAAGGAACAAAAAAGGGCTGGGTGAAGCCTGCAGGGACTGGCCACAACAGGAAGTTGTTCCTAGCCCGAGGCCTGAGGGGGCCAGGGGGTGGGTGGGGTCTGGGAGGGAAAGGAACAGTGTGGAGGGAACCTGGAGCGAGCTAGTACTGGGCGAGAAGAATCGGGAGCCTCCGCAGCCTGAACGAAGGGTGAGGCAGGAAGGGAGTGCTGTGTGGGGGATAAATAATACCTCGTGCTCTCTGGCTCCATTAGCCAAACCCAACCAAAAATTAGAGGGCAAGGGTGATGCAATCCACGGAGGTCAGCCTTTTGGGACTCCCAGTGGAGCCAAGAGAAGGATGGGGAATGGTTGTTGGAGGAGGGGGGCAAACGCCCAGCACAGCTTATACTTCTTCATTGAAAGCGTTGATGCTTTTTTTTTAATTAAAAAACACCAGAAATCCTGTCACATGTGACAAAATGGATGAGCTTTGAGACCATTATGTTAAGTGAAATAAACCAGTTACAGAAAGACAAATACAGTATGATTCTACTTCCGGGGGTCACTAAAGTAGTCAAATCCATAGAAACCGAAAGTAGAAAGGTGGTTACCAGGGGCTGGGGTATAGCAGGGAGGGAGAGATGGGTTTTATTGCTTTAATGGGTGCATAGTTTCAGTTTTGCAGGATGAAAAGAGTTCTGGAGATGAGTTGCACAGCAATGAGAATATTCTTACCACCACTGAACTATACACTTAAAAATGGTTTCGATGGATTTGGGCCATTCTAATAAGGGTGTAGTGGTATCTTGTTTTAATTTGCAATTTTCTCATGACATAGTGTGTTGAACATCTTTTCATATGCTTCTGGGCCATCTGTATATCTTCCTTGGGGAGGTGTCTCTTGCCCCTTTTTTAATCGAGTTGTTTTCTTATTCTTGAGTTTTGAGAGTTCTTTGTATACTTGAGATAACAGTCCTGTGTCAGATGTGTCTTTTATAAATATTTTCTCCCAGTCTGTGGCTTGTCTTCTCATTCTCTTGGTAGCATCTTTTGCAGAGCAGAAATTTTTTATTTTAATGAAATCCGGCTTCTCAGTTCTTTCTTTCACTAACAACCCCAAATGCTGGCGAGGAGGTGGAGCAATGGAAACTCTTACTCACTGCCGGTGGGAAACGCAAAATGATACAGCTGCTTTGGGAGACACTTGGGCAGTTCCTTGCAAAACTAAACATATTTTTACTGTATGATCCAACAGTTGTGCTCCTTGATTTTGCCCGCATGAGTTGAAAACTCATGTCCACACAAATGATTATAGCAGCTTTATTCATAACCGCCCAAACCTGGAAGCAACCAAGAAGTCCCTCAAAATGGATAAATAAACTGTGGTATATCCAGACAATGGAATATTATTCAGTGATAAAAAGAAATGAGATATGAAGCCGTGAAAAGACCTGGAGGAACTTAAATACATATTATTAAGTGAAAGAAAACAATCTAAAAAAAGCTGTGTATTATGTGATTCCAACTATATGACATTCTGGACAAGGCAAGACTATGGAAACAGTAAAAAGATCAGTGATTGCCCGGGGTTAGGAGGAATTGAGGGATGAATAGGCAGAGCACAGAGGATTTGGGGAGCGGTGAAACCACTTGGTATGATACTGTAATGATGCATACATGTCATTATACATTTGTCCAAACCCATAGAATGTTCACCACCAAGAGTGAACCTTAATGTAAGCTGTGGAATCTGGGTCATAATGTTGTATCAAAGTAGGTTCATTGATTGTAACAAATGTGCCACTCTGATGAGGGATTTTAAAATGGGGGAGCTGTGCATATGTGGAGGCAGGGAGTATATACGATTATATTCTGCTTATTTTGCTCTGAAACTAATAGTGCTATAAAAAATAGTCTATTTTTTTTAAAAATGGTTATGATAAACTTTATGTGTTTTTTTACCACGATTTTTAAAAATGTGAGTCTTTCCTTTCTTCCTCACTCCCTAATCTCATTCACCAGCAGCAAAGACCATTAATTGTGTCAATATTTTTTTTAAGACTTTATTTATTTATTTGACAGAGACGGAGATAGGGAGAGCAGGAACTGACAGAGACGGAGATAGGGAGAGCAGGAACTGACAGAGACGGAGATAGTGAGAGCAGGAACACAAGCAGGGGGAGTGGGAGAGGGAGAAGCAGGCTTCCCGCGGAGCAGGGAGCCCGACGCGGGACCCAATCCCAGGACCCCGGGATCATGACCCGAGCCGAAGGCAGACGCCCAACGACTGAGCCACCCAGGTGCCCTATTGTGTCAATATTTTTAGCCAAGTTTCTTTTATTTTCCAAAGATGATGATTTAAAGGCAGTATGGTGCTCAGAGATTGGTCCCGACTGGAGAAATACAGATTTAAGAGCTCCCAACATGGGTAGGATACTCCCATCATTTAAGTGTGGGAGTGAATGAACTCTCCAGGGACCGTGGGCAAAGAAAGCAGGAGAGGCTCAGCAGGAACCAGGGAAACTCCTGTGGGAAGAGGCCAAGAGAGGAGTCAGCCAGGGAGAAAGAAAAATGAACAAAGAACCAAAATGAAGACAGGAACCAAGGACAGAGAGCATTTTAAAAATAAATGCATAGGGGCGCCTGGGTGGCTCAGTCGTTAAGCGTCTGCCTTCGGCTCAGGTCATGGTCCCAGGGTCCTGGGATCGAGTCCCACATCGGGCTCCCTGCTCCGCGGGAAGCCTGCTTCTCCCTCTCCCACTCCCCCTGCTTGTGTTCCTGCTCTCACTGTCTCTCTCTGTCAAATAAATAAATAAAATCTTTAAAAAAATAAAAATAAAATAAATGCATAAATCAAAACCACAATGAGATACTTAGAATGACTATTATGAAAGAAAGAAAGAAAGAAAGGAAAGGAGGGAGGGAGGAAGGAAGAAAAAGATAACAAATTCAAGTGTTGGTGAAGATATGGAGAAAAGCATTGCTGGTGGGAATGTAAAATGGCGTAGACACTGTGGAAAATAGTGTGGCAACTATAAGTTAAACAGAGTTGCCACATGATGCATTCCTAGGTATATACTCTGAAGAATTGAAGCAGGGACTTAAGTAGTTACTTGTACACCAATGTTCATATAGCACTTATTCACAGTGACCAAAAAGTGGAAACCATTTAAAGGTTCTGCTCATCCAGGGGTGAGGAGATAAGCAAAATGTGATACACAGATACAGTGATACATCATTCAGTCCTGGAAGCGAATGAGGTTCTGATACACGCTGGGACATGGGTGACTCTTGAAAACATTATGTTAAGTAAATAAGCCAGACACCAATGGGCAAATAATGTATGAATTCACTTGTATAAGGCATCCAGAATAGGCAAATTCGTAGAGAGAGAAAGTAGATGACCAGCTTCCAGGGGCGGGAGGGGAGAGGAGGGGAGAATGGAGAGTTAGTGTTGAACAGGTACAGGGTTTCAATTTGAAGATGTTCTGGAGATGGGTGGCGGTGATGGTTGCCCAACAGCGTGAATGTACTCAATACCACAGAGCTGTATACTTAGAATGGTTGGAATGGTAAATTTTATGTAATGTATATTTTACCATAATTTAGAAAAAAGAATAAATGCAGGAAAGGAGCCAGACACAAAAAAGTACACACTGTATGCGTCCATTTGTGCGAAGTTCAAGAACAGGCAAACCTAACTGGAGGTTGGGGGGAGAGTCAGAGCAGCAACTACCTCAATATATGTGTGTGGGTAGGAAATTGGTGGAAAAGAAAAACAAAGTGTACATTTCAAGGAGTTTGAAAAGGGGACAAATAGGGTAATGTTAGCTAGGAAAGCCTAGAATGAAGCTTTCTTTAGGAAAAGGAAAGTCGAATGTATTTTTAGTTTGAGAACAGATGGAGAGGGAAGGATGACAACGTAAGAGAGGGAAGAGACAGATGACATCCGGAGGCGTGAGGGCAGAGGATGAGGCAGGGAGGGACAGGGGCCATCCTTGGAAAGACACAGGACATGGGACACAGGACCCAGAGCGTAAGGATGGGTACGGATTAGCTAAGTGGGGATGTGGAAGGGAAGCAAACGGAGGAGTTTAAAGTCGTCTGGTCTTTCTTTACATCCCTATACTTGACTGGCCCCCCTGAGCTGTGCACCGTCAGCATTTCGCGGCAAATGCTAACCATTCTCCCTGAAAGAGCGCTGCCACAAACCACTGCTTTAATAAATATTTCTGACCAAGTTTTCCTTGTCTGAACATAAAAGCATTTGATTAGAAGACTTCTAAGGTTTATTCAAGGCACAAGATTTTGTTTCACTATGGGTGTGAATTGTAGAATAAATCAGTTGGAAAATATAGGTGCTTTTGATGTCCTTTGTGTACTGAATTTAATAAACGCAGCTGAGAAATAGATGCATTTATGCCAAAATTATATTGGAAATAGAAAACTATCTGCCTTCTTTATAAAAGTTCCATTTTTTTAAGTGAAAACTGATTTCATACTTAGACAGTTGAATTAAATATATTCACATGCCCTTGATGTATCAAAATTTGGTTAGTAAGAGGTGAATAATTGGACCAAGTTTCTCTGTCTACTTAGAATAGTGAAGACTTCGTTATAGTGCAGCAGCTCGTGATAAGATTCTGGGACAGCTTTAGGATATGTTGTCTCATTAACTTAAAAGAAGAGGCCTCTTTTTGAAAGGCAGGCAATATTGTAATAGAGGCCTCGCTAGAAACTACTTCCTAAAAAGCCCCCTTTCAGAAGGCACACCTAGGCCATTCAAAAGGCATGATTATAAGTGGTTAGTGCATGAAGGAAAATGGAAAGCTTCATTAATATTCAAAGGATGAAAATGAAAATGACTCCCAGATGCCGTTTTAGCTTATCAAATTAACAAGATTTGTAAAAATCATACTGAAGGTAAAGCATGATGGGAAATCTCATGTACTGCTGATAGGAGTATCAGTCGGCTCATCTTTTCCGCAAAGCAATAGAAGAATGTGTATCAAAGGCCCTAACAATTGATTCAAATGGCCATACCTTTGTGAATCAGTAATATAGTGCTAGGATGTCATCCTTTAAAGAATTCAGGGGGCACCTGGGTGGCTCAGTCATTAAGCGTCTGCCTTTGGCTCAGATCATGATCCCAGGGTCCTGGGTCCCAGGGTCCCGCTCTGCGGGAAGCCTGCTTCTCCCTCTCCCACTCCCTCTGCTTGTGTTCCCTCTCTCACTGTGTCTCTCTGTCAAAAAATAAATAAACTCTTAAAAAAAAAAAAAGAGTCACATGCTCTGCTGACCAAGCCAGGCAGGCGGCCCTCAAGAAAACATCTTTAAAAATCATTTGGGGGGCACCTGGGTGGCTCAGTCTGTTGAGTGTCTTGACTCTTAAAAAAAAAAAATTCAGAAAAGTGGAGTAAAGCTTCTTCACACAAAAGATACTCATTTCAGTGCTAATAGTGATAGCAAAAATTAGAAACACTTGAATGTCTAATCATGAGGACTTCAGTTATGAAAAATACACATGATATGATACATTTTATAAGCATTTTATATGTTTATTAAGAAGTTTTAACAATGTAGGGAAAATGTGACATATGGTAGGTGATACAGTATTATTCTACTCTGTTAAAATATGTGTATGTATAGAGAAAAAAGACCAGCAAGTGTCAAAAGTTAAAGTGGTCCTCTCTAATTGGCAGGGTTTTAAGTGATTTTTCCTCCTTCTTTATACTGTTCTCTAGTTTCCAGAATGGATCGCATCATTCCAAAAATATGAATATAAGGTTATTTTTCAATAAAAGGAGAAAGTTCCTTTTGATAATTTTTGGTAACGGTTATATCCCTGCACTCCTGTAAAATGGACCAAGACATCCAGCTGCAGTCAGCTATTCATTCAATAATGTTTATTAAGCACCTACTGCACACCAAGCCCTGGAAATGAGAGGGTAGAGTCGACCCAGGCCAGCCCTCATCAAGCTTATGGTCTCGGGGAAAGTACAGTGCATTAGTTTGCTAGGACCACCATAACACAGTACCACAGACTGGGTGGCTTAGAAAAATGGAAACTGATTTTCCCACAATACTGAAGGCCAGAAGTCTGAGATGAAGATGTTGGCGCGGTTGGCTTATTCCCGGGTCTTTCTCCTCGGCTTGTAAATGGCCCTCTTCTCCTTGGGTCTTCATATCATTAGAACTGCGTCTATGTCCAAATTCCCTCTTCTTATAAGGACACTAGTTATATTGGATGAATGTCCACCCTGATGACCTCTTTTCAATTTGATTACCTCTTGAGAGACCCTATCTCCAAATACAGTCACTTTCTGAGGGATCACAGGTACTGGCGATTAGAACTTCAGCATGTGAATTTGGAGGAGGCAAAACTCAGCCCATAACAGCAATTAAACAACACTGGCATCAAGAAGAAGGACTGGATAGGCCGAGATCAAAGACTAGACATTGCGCTCTAAGCACTACTGGTCATTTCAAGGGAGTGGCGCTGTGTTCACCGAACTACAATGCTTGCTGCATTCAGTTTCTTTTTCAGTGCCTTTGTATGTTTTGTGGCTTCTTTATTTAAAAGGTTGACAGGAATAAAACAAATTTTCATCCAGTTAGGATGAAATGCAACTGACATTTTAAATTTATCTTCTCTTCAGAGTGTCAGAAAATGAATATTTATTCTTTGATGCCTGATATTACAAAGTCATTCATTATCTTTCAGGGAACAGATTGGGTTGTGAATTGATACCTGCTGAGTTCCCAGATGAGCATATGTGATGATTCCCGAAAAGGGCTCGGCTGGTTCTAAGTCTCCAGAGCTGTAAACAAACAGAGGTCTGGGGAATGAATTCTGTCCAGTCTAATTACTTCTCTGTGACTCATTTTTGACAATTTTCAAAATTGAGAACAATTTTTATGGTACCATACGTAGAGCCCACCTAATTCACGATCTCCTTCCTAAACCTGTATTTGTTTTGCTCACAAATCCTTCGCGGCATGTGGCAGGCTATAAGTAAATTCATTAAATTCATTTTAAATTCATAAAACTAAAACAGATTCTTGAGGCCAGATAGACCACGGTTGGATAATGTTTGTTACATTGCATTCATACAACTCATTGCCCCTCTGTTCCAGGAACAGACAGAGTTTTACATAATTATGTGAAAAGCAGTGCAAAATTGGTATAGCCTTGTGATTAAGGGCCTGTGCTCTGAGGGTAGCAGCACCACTTTCCACCACCTGCAGGATCATGCAGAGGAAATGAGTGAGGCCTCAGTGAGCCCTTAGAATCATGTCTGGTGCACAGTGACACATACAATATATACGGTGAGAGTTGCTATTATTAGACTTTGCAGAGCAGACTTTCTGTTTGATGGGATCTTGCTCTCTCACCCCTTTCCCACACGTTGAGTGCTCTATGACAAATTTGAGCTCTTTGTTAATTACATTTTAATAAGGGAAATACTTGAGCTCCTAACAATTTGAAGTGTAGCCTTTGGCTAGCTGGATCCACACCACTGCCGTGATTCCTCTTTCTATAACTTGCAAAATTAAAATTCGTACAACTTTAGAAGTATCTTCTTTGATGTTCTTCCATGAACTTGTAGGTACGTTGTGTTCTTTGAATTCCTCCAGGTCATCTGTGAATAATCACCTACAGACAGTCACTCTCACTGTTTGCTTCCTCTGAAGTTCATGGGCAAGGCTTATGGGTCTCTTCCAATTTCCACGCTATGTTGTTGCTCTTCCCAGTTTGCAATGCCTTTGTTCCTCTTCACCAACATCAGCCCTCTTTAATTTCTAAATTGGACCCCACACCTCTGGGAGCTGACTGTTTTTATTCTTTTGCCTGGTCCCTGATTAATACTTACCTAACTTTCATGTTATGTTAATTTGCTCCTATGAATTATTTCTTTAAAAATGTTTCTTATTTGTGCCTTTCATCTCTCTGCTAGATTGTAGGATCCTTGACAATGAAACATGTGTCCTTGGATTCTTTTGTAGTTTATCCTACTATTTTTGTAGGCAAATATTGCTTATTGCATGCTTTGTCTTCTTATTACCTTTTCCCCCAATCCCAGTTATTCTTCTCTATGTTGTAACCTGGACTTTCTAGCTGGTGTTCTTACGGTGAAAGGACACCATCTAGAGTGTTTTCTGTCCTCTAGTATCTTGCATCCTCAAGTATCTTCTGATACTTGTTTTACTTTCCTATGTTGCACAATCTATTTACATATCATCCCAGTGAAATTAAAGAGTTGAAATGTTTTGGGGCACCTGTCTGGCTCAGTTGGTAGAACATATGACTCTTGATCTCAGGGTCGTGAGTTCAAGCCCCACATTGGGCATGAAGTCTACTTTAAAAAAAAAAAAGGTGAAATGTTTCTTAAGAGTATGCAAAGGGGAAAAAAAGGCAAAGTGGTCCATGCCAGGTAAAACTGAGCCCTTTCTCTTTGTGGTCCCCACAGTATTCTTTATCACCCTTTCTTTGTGTACCTTTTACTTCCCTTTCTCTTTATTGGACGACCACGTCCTGTTAGTTATATTAATCTTCAGCACTTGGCATTTTACCTGAAACACAGTAAGTGCCGAAGAAATGAAAGACTGAACAAGGAGACTTACCCATGAAAATAGTAGGTCTTACACTAGGTTCATCCATTTTCCAAAAACCTAGCTTTATTTGTTTTTTAAGATTTTATTTGTTTATTTGACAGAGAGAGAGGGAGACAGAGAGAGCAGGAACACAAGCAGGGGGAGTGGGAGAGGGAGAAGCAGGCTTCCTGCCGAGCAGGGAGCCCGATGCAGGACTCGATCCCGGTACTCCAGGATCATGACGTGAGCCGAAGGCAGATGCTTAACAACTGAGCCACCCAGGTGCCCCAAAAAACCTACCTTTAGACTGATACTTCAAATTATGGACCCTGATGGGCACCTGGGTGGCTCAGTTGGTTAAATGACTGCCTTTGGCTCAGGTCATGATCCTGGAGTCCTGGGATCAAGTCCCACATCGGGCTCCTTGCTCAGCAGGGAGTCTGCTTCTCCCTCTGACCCTCTTCCCTCTCATGTGCTCTCTCATCTCATTCTCTCCCTCAAATAAATAAATAAAATCTTTAAAAAAAAAAAAAGTGTGGACCCTGAAGCCAGAGGGGTGTGATTAGTATCCCAGATTTACAGCTTACTAGCTGGTGACAGAGGGCAAATGAGCTCTCTGAGACTAGTTTATTCATATATAAAATATGTGGGTTGTCAGGAGTTTAATCCTTAGGCCAGTACTTAGGAAATTTAGCTATAATTATTATTATTATAGTAAAATGATATTAAAATATATTGACATTTACTTATACAAAGAGACAAGGAAAATAACTGTTACACCACTGTCACCAACCTGCTTTTATTTTGTTATTTATTTATTTATTTATTTATTTAGGTAAACTCTACCCCTAACATGGGGCTTGAACTCATGACCCTGAGATCAAGAGTATGATCTACTGACTGAGCCAGCTAGGCGCCCCCCGACCAACCTGCTCCTATTGAATACTTAGGAATTGACTCAATTCTCCAAAGGCTATGGATAATTTATCTGCCAGCATTGGACCTAGGTCTGTGAAAGAGAATTTTTATCCAGATAGATAACTGGTGATATGAATATCTAGAACTTTATTCATAACTAAATTTTTGACTTAAAATATAAGTATAAATATTTTGGTAAGATATATATAACATAAAATTTACCATCTGAACCATTTCTTAAAAGATTTATTTATTTATTTGAGAGAGAGAGCAAGTGAGCCGTGGAGGGGGGGAGGGCAGAGGGAGAGAATTTTCAAGCAGACTCCCCGCTGAGCATGGAGCCCCCTGTGGGCTCGATCTCACAACCCTGAGATCATGACCCTGAGATCATTACCTAAGCCGAAACCAAAAGTTGCCTGTTTAACTGACTGAGCCACCCAGGCGCCCCACCATCTCAACCATTTTTAAGTGTACATGTCAGTGGCATTAAATCCGTCCACAATGTCATGTAGCCCTCACCACCATCCATCTCCAGTACTCTCCTTACCTTCCAGAACAGAAACTCTATATCCATCAAAAAATAACTCCTTATTCCACTCATTCTCCAGCCCCTGCCAACCACCATTCTACTTCCCATCTCTATGAATTTGACTACACTGGGTTTCTCGTTATGTAAGTGGAATCATACAGTATTTGTCTCTTTGTGTCTGGTTTATTTCACTTGGCATGTCTTCAAGGTTCATCCATGTTGTAGCATGTGTCAGATTGCATTCCTTGTTAGGGCTGAAAAAATTTTTTTATTTTAATGGCTGCAAAACATTCCCTTTCTGTTTTGTATCTTTAGGTGTTTCCCCCTTTTTAACAACTCTGCTAATGAAAGTTGGGCTTGGTCTTTAAACGTGCCCAAGTTTTTTGAGGCCTAATGTAATAATGGAAGGTTAAAAAAAAAAAAAAAGAACAAGTCTAATGCCCAGGAAATCTCATTAAAAACATGTCTTTTTGCTTTTATCAGAAATAAATATATTTTAAGGTGCATTTAAGATTTTGTTTTGGGGGCGCCTGGGTGGCTCAGTCGTTGAGTGTCTGCCTTCAGCTCAGGTCGTGATCCCAGGGTCCTGGGATCGAGCCCCGCATCGGGCTCCCTGCTAGGCAGAGAGTCTGCTTCTCCCTCTCTCACTCCCCCTGCTTGTGTTCCCTCTCTAGCTGTGTCTGTCTGTCAAATAAATAAATAAAATCTTAAAAAAAAAAAAGATTTTGTTTTAGAAGCAAGGGAAACGTTCAAATGTGTGGCTTTGTTGTTCTCTTTCAGCAGTGATTACCGCATCATCTTGGCCAATGTATTCACTAACCATAAAAGGAGAAAAATGTGCATTTCCTTGATAATATTGAGAATGAGTTGGCAAGTGATCTCTGAGCTCTGGGATGGGCTAAAAGGTGAAATGGAAGATGTTTTAACCTGCCAAGACTTGAGTTCAAGTCTTTAAAATGGTTTCTTTTCCAATAATTGCTAAGACTTTTAATTGCAACACTGGATAAGGAATCTTCTGGCATGTATTTTATTTCAGACAGCAAACTATTGATGAGAAAAACAGTGAAACATCAGATGAGAAAAACAGACAACAATCTTGGTAGTTTAAAATATATTTCTCAGTATGCATGAGGGCACTGGTTACAAGCCTGGGGACTTCAAAGGGTATGGATGCCCTCTCTTTCTTATAGGGAAGGAAACTTTTCATTGGATTTTATTTTATTGTCCCAGGTAGAAGAAACATTTTTATATTCATTATTCAATATTCACCCTGCCTAGCATAAAAGTTATCTAAGTAAGTTTAGAGAATATTAAAGAACATAATTTAAGAAATCTGAATATAAATTCTTTAGCTTGTCTTTTATTGTTTTTTTTTATATTTTATTTATTTATTTGAGAGAAAGAGACAGAGATAACAAGAGAGAGGGAACATAAGCTGGGATAGTGGGAAAGGGAGAAGCAGGCTTCCTGCCCAGCAGGGAGCCCAATATGGGGCTCGATCCCAGGACCTTGTGATCATGATCTGAGCCGAAAACTGATGTTTAACTGACTGAGCCACCCAGGCGCCCCATCTTGTCTTTTATTGTTGAGGCACTGATCTTTACTCTGAAAAGGTGAACAGAAACCTTCATGAAGAACATAAACTCTGATGACAGTGAGGTAATAGTTCAGAGCTTCTCAGATGGTAGTGGCTATGTCTTGTCTATCTAGGGCTGGTCAGTTCAGTCCTTTATTGTAGTTAGGATTTTCTTGGCCCATAAATTGAGTAACCATATGTTGTAGATTTTCTGGAACGGCCCCAATTTAAAATATTCTTTCCTGTTGTTAGACCATGTGTCAGACCATGTGTTCTGATATTTTTATGGAAAATGTGGTCAGCTTACCCATAATTTTCAATAGTTCCCTAATGGGCCTTTCCTTCAAGGTACCCAGAGGAATCTGTGTCTGGGTTGGGGCATGAGTTCTACCCATTCTGTAAGAGTCAGCTAATGTCTTCGCATCTCTGTGAAGTCCAACCTGCCTTCTGCAACCATTTTCAGAAACGTTCCTTCTCCATTTCCCACACCATCTACAGATTGTGTGTGGTCTTTTTTTTTTTTTTTTAAGATTTTATTTATCCATTTGACAGAGACACAGTGAGAGAGGGAACACAAGCAGGGGGAGTGGGAGAGGGAGAAGCAGGCTTCCCACGGAGCAGGGAGCCCGATGTGGGGCTCCATGCCAGGACCCCGGGATCATGACCTGAGCCAAAGACAGATGCTTAATGACTGAGCCACTCAGGTGCCCCTGTATGTGGTTTTATGTTGTTGTTATTCTTATATGTGGTTTAGTTTCATCTCCTCAACTACACTGTACAGCTTGGAGGAAAGGGACATCACCTCAATTTCTCCCACTACCTCCCCAGTACATCACACAGTCCTGGGCATACAGCAGCTCTGGTTTTAAAATAAGAAAAAAAGATTCATTGAATTTTTTGTGTCATTCAGGAAGAGAAACCCCTTTGAAAACATCTTACCAGAACCTCACAATGAGCCTGTATATATTAGACTATTAAACCCTCACCACATTCTGTCAGAATTCAAATGTAGGTTTTCGACACCAGATTCCTATCCTAAGGTATTTGATAATAAATAAGTAAACATATATTTGAGGGCAAAGGGGAGTAGAAACCTTCTTATATGTGCTAAGTACAAAAGGTAAATTTTATGACTTTATTATTTTGTCTAAGACATAGTTAGACATAGAATTCCATAATTTCTTTTTCAGGCGTCCCTTCCTTTATGTCCCCTGACTATGGAGGCCCTCGCCAACCTTAGTGCTCTACTCCATAAACATTTGTTCCATGGGAGTTGCTTATGAGGAAGACAAGATGATTGCTACCAAATCCACAGCTCTCTCTCTCCCTCTTTTTTTTTTTTTTTTAATTTGAGAGAGAGAATGAGAGAGAGTGAGCGGGGAGAGCACAAGCAGAGGAAGAGGGAGAAGCAGGCTCCTCACTGAGCAAGGAGCCCAATGTGGGTCTCAATCCCAGGACCCAGGGATCATGACCTGAGCCGGGGGGAGACGCTTAACCAACTGAGCCACTTAACCATGTGGAGGCGTCCCTCCACATCTCTCGAAGCAGCTTTTCCCTGCACTCCAGCCAACTATTCACAAGCAGGTGGGGGATGTAAGATAGGGGTATGGTGAAGACATGGGAAGTTTGGGGACCCTTGGGCAACACCAGGCATCGGGGAGCCTTTTCAAAATATTCATAGCAGGTGAGATGGAGTAGGCTGGGGTGGGGACTCCTGTGGCCTGGATTTCAGAGAACGTGTGTTCCAGACCTCTTCGTCCAATGTCTTGTGGCACCTCTTTAAGGCCTTCCGTCGGCTTGCCTCTGTCACATCTCCTTCCCAAGAACCCATGCCTATCAGTATGAACGCTAATTTTTTTCCCAAGTAATTGGAATGTTTAAGAGAATTTAATTAGCCATATGTATACATATAATGCATTAGATTTATAAGAGTTATTTAAGTACTTGGGGAAGGTTTTACTCATTAGGTTATAAATGTGCTCTGCAGGCATTTAAAACGTTTAAAATAAAAATTGACTCTGTTAAATTTATAAACGCAGTTTAAAATGTTTAAGGGGATGTAATCATCCAAGTTTGTAAATGATATTGATTGTTTAATTTAGTTTCTTTACCATGAGCTAACCAAATATTAATCAAAGAAAAGTGAGAGAATTATTCTTCATTTGCATAATAAGATTACTAATTTGAACTCGAGGAAAACTAGATTTTTAATCCTGTAACTTTAAAAAATGGAATATCAATTTGATATCCCAATAA
This sequence comes from Callorhinus ursinus, assembly GCF_003265705.2. Classification (NCBI taxonomy): domain Eukaryota; kingdom Metazoa; phylum Chordata; class Mammalia; order Carnivora; family Otariidae; genus Callorhinus; species Callorhinus ursinus. The sequence continues at coordinate 53,326,070 of NW_027397069.1, read as the reverse complement.
GCATAAATAGTTTTTTCTACTCCTAAAGATTTCCTTTCTGTCCAAGACATAAAAAAACAAACAAGTAAACCTCTGATAATATCAAAAGACAGACCCTAAATATGTTTACATGTAAATGACCCCTTATTGGCCAACAGTCTCTTTGCTTCTTATGGTCTTGAAATTTCTAGAATATAAATGATCCACAAGATCCTTCCCTAATCTAAGGAAGGGAATTACTAGCACTTTTAACCTTTCCTGTCACATGCAAATTTCCTTCAACTATCAGGCATATGATATGGAATATGTTTGTATTATGAAATGGAATTTGCTCCCTTGATCTGTAAAAGCCTGTTACTAAACAAGTTACAGAGACTCATAAATATCTCATACCTGGTACCCCCTTCCTGTCCTCCTGCTACCCTCCTCCCCTCCCTTGGCTTCTCTTCTTGGGGGCAATCCAAGTGAAATAAGAATGGGGATGCCAGCAGATTCAAACACAAATGCAAAACCTAAGGTCGTTGGTATTGGGAAAGCTGAAACTGTACACGGCTCTTTCTTTACTTCTGCACTGCGCACTGCTCATATAAAATTACAAATGAATCCACTACCATGGCGCAGGCACACCATGCCTGATGAGGTGCCTGGCCAGACTCAAGAGCTTCTTCCACGTTACTTGCTCTCTTCACACCACAGTGACCATGCCGTAGCAGATAGCCTACACCAGGGCCAACAGTGATCATCCTACCCTCTAGATGGCTACGTGCTTTTTTTAGCTCTGGAAGCTTTATGCTATTCGTACTTTTGTTAAGGAAAAAGAAAAATTCCTACAACACTACCTTCTGGATCAGTCCAACGGAAGAGTACCCTGTCATTGCAGACAAAAATATATATATATATATGTATGTATATTTATATACAAAAACAAACAAAAATTACCATATACAAGGACTTATTGATTGATGTGTATGAGGATTTTCTTGCTATTGTAAGACCTCAGTAAAATTCATAAATGAATTGGGTATTTGGATGCTAAAGCTAATACAAGATGCAACTCTACTGCATCATCTTAGAGTTAAAACTTCTCTGTTCATTTAATCAGCCTCCTTTATCTTTTGGCTGCCTTTATTAAAAGCGTATGTTATATGTTTAAAGCTATAAAATAAATTGTCCTAATAAGGAGGCCACTATTTTTTTCTGCTTCATACACTGGGATTTCAAATAGGAGTTCATTTTTATTTTTTTATTTTTTATAGTCTTTTTTTTTTTAAGACTTTTATTTATTCATTTGCAGGAGAGACAGAGAGAGAAAAAGCAGGGGGAGAGGCAGAGGGAGAGGGAGAAGCAGACAACCTGCTCAGCAAGGAGCCCGATGCGGGACTCGATCCCAGGACCCTGGGATCATGACCTGAGCCGAAGGCAGACGCTTAACCATCTGAGCCACCCAGGCGCCCGGAGTTCATCTTTAGAAGGGATTCTCTGCTAAGGAAAGTTTGGGAAGCCACTGATTTACTCCCAGCTAAAAGCCTCTTAACTTTTCCTCTAGATTTCAGGCTCCTTGTAGACTACAAAACTAAATTCAGCGTTTCCGGCCTGGCTTTCCAAGGCAGAAATCATCTGACCTGACGTTAGCTTATCCAAATATGTTTTTTCCTAGTTGCCCGCACAGACTCTCGAGTCTGGGAAAGGTCACTGTGCCCCCGCTTCCTTGCCTGCTGCCCTTGACCGGTCTTGTTAATCCCCCCACACTGGGCCACCACCCATCTAGGAGGTGGCCTGAGGAATGAAGCCCATTTGCCATCAGCTCTTCTCTACTCCCCAGGGTGTTCTGCATCTTGGTTCATTGCGTCCCTAAATCTGAGACTCTTCCCTCCCGCCTTTCACCTGTCCTATTCTTTGCCAGCCTTCACAGTCCACACACCTGCAGACCCTTTATTACCTTCCTGAGTCCATGATGATCTCTTCTTCCCACAGGCTTGTATTTAATTTTGCCTAATTTTGCTTTCTTTGTTCTATGGTCTTCCCACCAGGATCATGAACTTATCTATTTCTTCACAAGCTTGTGATGACTATGGGGCTCTAGCCTTGAAGGGTGGGTAGAGTTCTTGGCTGCAGTTACATGCCCTGAATTTAGCCTCAGTCCTGTCTGTCACTCACTGATTTCTGTAATTTTAACCAAAACACTTAAACTTTAATAGTCTCATTTTCCCCTCTGTAAAATGGGAATAATAAAATCTGCTGTTTTAGAATACAGTGGTCACAGATGGAGTGGTCTTCTGCTGGTTTAGGCTAGTTACCTTACTGGAGTTACCATGGATGAGGAAATGATTATGGAGTTGTTCTGGTTTAGAAACCCAATCTGGAGCGCCTGGGTGGCTCAGTCGTTAAGCGTCTGCCTTCGGCTCAGGTCATGATCCCGGGGTCCTGGGATCGGGCCCCGCATCGGGCTCCCTGCTCCTCGGGAAGCCTGCTTCTCCCTCCCCCACTCCCCCTGCTCATGTTCCTGCTCTCGCTGTCTCTCTCTCTCTGTCAGATAAATAAATACAATCTTTAAAAAAATAAAAAAAGAAAGAAAGAAACCCAATCTTATTAACCCACCCAGAGTTGATGGGTTGTAAGAATCTGACTCCTAAGATTATAGCTCACAAGAGACTGGTGGTTCTTTTTGCTTCCTTTCTACATTTTCTTCCTAGGTCATTTCTCTACTCCCAAGCACTGTTTGTCTTTACACACCAGTGACCAACAGATGTCCGTGTCAGCCTGGATCTCTCTACTAAGCTTCATAGCCATGAATCTAGATGGCCACTTGACATTCCCCCTGGGAGATCTCACATGCTTCTCAAATGTAATATGTTCAAACTGTACTCTTGTTCACTCCATAACATCTACATTCCCACCCAGAGCCACATCTAATCTATCCCTTGTCCATCCTTGTTCATTTTAGTGAATGGATGGCTCCTCTTCCACCCAGTTGCTCAGGCTGGTATCTGGGAACTGCCCCTCCCGCACATCCAGTCTAGTAATCCTGTTCCTAAGCATATCACAACCCTGTCCCCTTCTGTCTACTGCCACCATTCTTGTCCATATTACCATTATCCCTTGGCCGCATTATTGCAAAATTCTCCAACCTGGTCTGTTTCTACTTTAATTCTCCCTCTAACCCATTCTTTCCATAGCAACCAGAAGGATCTTTTTAGAGCACAAATGTCATCATATCTCATCTTATCTTTATATTTTGTACCCAAAATAACTCCAAATCATCTCTGAGTGGCCTCTGCAGCCCTTTGTGATCTGGTCTGTTTCCTTCCCCAGGTCATTCCTTGTGGTCCTTCTCTCCCTTAAACCCCTTCCAATCTGTATTGGCTCTCCTCATCCTCAAACACACCAAACTCTTTGCTGTCTTCTGCCTGACAGCTTTCTCTTCATTCCATCAGCTGGTTGACTCCTGGTTTCACGTAAAGTATCAGAAAAGCCTCTCTTACTCCTCTAGTCTAATGCAGCACTTAGCACAAGACGTAGTTGTGGTTTTATTTGTGTGATTACTTGTTTGTCTGTCTCCCCTCTGGACTGTAACTTGAGGGCAGGAACTACTTACTACTCTATGGTGCCAGGGAGAGTGTAGGGGCTCAGTAAGTGTTTGATGAATGACTATTCATTTGTTCACTTTATAGTGATTCACCTCCAGGTTGTTCCCTTTCCTGGTGCCTGCGAAGCTGATCCAAGGAAAATCACATGCGTGATAAACATTGACAATTAGAACCAAAATATTTGCACGGTGTCAGGAGAAACTTTGTCCTATGAACTTCACCACCCTCATCTCATATGAGCATCCCTCTTGATTAGATTGGGCCAGATAAACATTACTCATTTTTTCCTCCCCATCTCTCTCTTTTTTTTTTTTTTAAGATTTTATTTATTTACTTGACAGAGAGAGACACAGCGAGAGAAGGAACACAAGCAGGGGGAGTGGGAGAGAGAGAAGCAGGCTTCCCGCCGAGCAGGGAGCCCGACGCGGGGCTCGATCCCCAGACCCCGGGATCATGACCTGAGCCGAAAGCAGACGCTTAACGACTGAGCCACCCAGGTGCCCCATTCCTCCCCAGCTCTTCAGCATCTCTGCCTACTAATAGTTTGTGTGATTACGAGACATTGGGTTGTTTCAGACAGTCAGATTGCAGTACCGTCGATTGAGTAATAGAATTACTCTGCTACTAACAGTAACAGTAATCACAACCACAAATGTTTATATCGTAATTTATGATTTTCTAAGTGCTCTTAATGTGCATTATCTCCTTTAATCTTGGAGTCTGGGCTCGAAGACGTATCTGTGACCTCCGCTGATTTGGATGGATCCCAAGCTTTGTCTGAAGCAGCTTCCATGCAGTGCGTCTGTCGCTGAAGGAAGGGCTGCTTCAGCAGAGGGCTGATGTGGGGCTTTTTTATATTGACTTTGGGTAGTTCCATCCCAAGATGGTAAACTTCTCCCCACCACATCCTCAACTTCTGGAGACTTTTACTGTATATGGCCCCAAATTTACCAACTCCCATTACTCCTAAGGTTGTTAAGACAGAAAAATGAGGTAATAATAATAACAAATACTTGTTTGAGTGCTGACAACGTGCCGGACGATGTCCTAAGTGCTTTACACACACACACACTAATTTATTGAGTCCTCATAACTGCCCCAACTTAGAAGACATATGTAGCATTGTTGTGCTTTCTTCTAAAGGGAGAACTAAGATCCCAAAAGATTAAGGAGCTTGTCCCCTTGCTTAATAACTGGGGAAGCTGGGACATGAACCCAGCCGACTTTCTAGACTCCATGCTCACAGACAGCATATCTGTGAATGTTTATTCTTTAATCACATTTGTTTTTTACTGACATGATTCTTTAATACACTTATCGGAATTTAAGGAGCGCTCACTGTGTGCCAGGGGTGAAGCTCAGGGCAGGAACACAGCTTGCTTTCTAGTGGGGAAGATGGGTTTGGACAAATGATCACCAGTGGGTTGTGTGTTACGAAGATGAAGGAACACTGTGGGGTGGGAGCATAGAGCAGGGGACCAAGGCTCATTCGGAGCTCAGAGAAGGCCTCTGTGAGGAGGGGACATTTTATCCAAAGCCTGGAGGCCATGCATATGTGGTCTACATTAAAGGGAGGAGGGAGACCTCCAGCAGGGCAGAGCCTTCCATGACTGCCTGAGGAACTAAGAGAAGTCCGTGCAGTGCAGCCGGAGTTTCTAGAGCAGAGAAACAAGTGGAGTGAGGTGATGCCGGAGAACAAAGGGCCTGGGATTTGGTATTTTATCTAAGGATCATAAGGATCTGGTGTTTTATTCTAAGGGCCTTGGGCAACAAAAAGATTTGAGGCAGACTGCTGAGCTGCAGGGAGAAGGCAGAGGTCAGTTGGGAGCTTGCTACCGTCCCACAGGAGAGGGAGGCTGGCTGGATGAACAAGGGTGGGGGCAGCCAGGATCCAGGGAAGCGGATGTGGCCAAAACAGGTTTAGGAGGTGGAGTGAGCAGAACCCGGAGACTAACTGAAGGTGGAGGATGAGGGAGGGGGAGGAGGAGTCAAGTTCTCTGACTTGAATAAGGTTTTGATAATGGAAGCAGAAATGGACAACAGAAACAGAAGCAGATTTGGGTGCAGGGATTGACAAGAGTGACGGATTGAATTTCAGGGGTGTTGACACAGAAGTGGATGTGTCCAGCTGGCACTTGGCTTGTACAGGTCAGGAAGGGGGAATTGGGCTACAAGATTTCTTTGACTCTAAGATGGACATTTTTCATATTTATGACTTTTAAAATTACGTGGCTTAAAAACAGTTTGTTTAGTAAAAATAGTGTTTTAACAGTGAACTATAATTGGTGATGTCTTAAAATAGACAATAGTCTATAAAATAAAAATATTTCATAAAAATATAACTAATTTGTATTTAATTGTGTTTTGAGATGTCAGGGAAGGAAAGCCTTTAAAACACTCTTTTGGGGTGCCTGGATGGCTCAGTGGGTTAAGCGTCTGCCTTTGGCTCAGGTCATGATCCCAGGGTCCTGGGATTGAGTCCCAGGTGGGGCTCCCTGCTTAGTAGGGAGCCTGCTTGTGCACTCTCTCTCTCTCTCTGTCAAATAAATAAATAAAATCTTAAAAAAAATAAAACACTCTTTTATCTTTAAAAAAAAAAATCCTATTTAGTAAAAGTAAAATTCAGCAGTAGCACTAATATTTGACACAAATGCCGAACTGGTAAAGTTCTAGTAATGGAGCTTTAACCACAACTCTTATGGGCTTGAGGTGTCTGTTCTTTCTAAGTCTAGACCATTCCTTGCTCCTGTTTCTACCTGCAACATAATTTTGCCTACATGTTAACTTGATTAGCTGTCTCTGTCTCCACATTACAAAGGTATGTTTTGTCAACCTTGTATAGAATAATATGCTTTTGAAATTCAATCCGTCATCCCTTTTCCCTGAGTGTAAAATGCTGAACCTTTTCCTGTAACTGTGGCCGTGTGTCCCATACCCACCCTCACCCCACAACCTGCCCCAGCCACATAGGTGGGGCAAGAGCTAAAGAAAGTACCATTAGTTTAGGAGAAGAAAAAGACTTAGCAACATCCCTTTCTCAAATCCTACATCATTTAGTCCCTGAGTTGTTTTTTGGCCAATATACTGTCTTCCATTGTTAATTTAATATTCATAACTGTGTATATAACCTTCCCAGTTAGATTTTTGCTTAGCAGGGGAGCAAACCACCATAGCTACCCCCTACAATCCTTGGTTCCAGAGTCTTTACCTGGTTTTCTGCTCCACTTCCACCAGATCATTCTGGATCCTTCAATTAAGGCCTAGGTCTCACACAGACCACCACTTAGTACAACCCAAGCTCAAGGGAACTTTTTATTGTAGCAAAATATACATAGCATAAAATGTACTGTCTTGACCATTTTTAAGTGTACAAGTCAGTGGTATTAAATAGATTCATCATACTACGCAACTATCACCACCATCCATCTTACAAATTTTGTAAGTCATCCTTGTGCAGGGGTCATGCTATACTTCTCTGTATTATTCCGATCTTAGTATGTGTGCTGCTGAGGCAAGCACTCTCAAGAAAACTTTTAAAAACAAAACTTGACTTCCTAACTTTTCTATGAGGCCAGCATTCCCCTAATACCAAAACCAGATAAAAATACTACAAGAAAGAAAATTACAGACCAATAGCTCTCATGAACATAGGTGCAGAAATCCTCAACAAAATATCAGCAAGTCAAATCCAACAACGTATAAAAAGAATTACATACCACAACCAAGTTGGATTTATTCCAGAAGTGCAAAGCTGGTTCAACGTTTGAAAATCAACCAATGTAATCCACTACATCAATAGACTAAAGAAAAAAATCACGATTATATTGATTGATGCAGAAAAAACATTTGGCAAAATCTAACACTTCTTCATTATGAAAACTTTCCACAAACTAGGAGTAGAGAGGAACTTTCTCAACATGATAAAAAAAGAAAGCATCTACAAAAACCTACATCAAACATCCTACTTAATTGTGAGAAACTGTATACTTTTTTTAAGGTCAGGAAAAAGTCGAGATGTCCTCTCTCACCACTCCTAATTAACAACATACTGAAACTTCTAGCTAGTGCAATAAGACAATAGAAGGAAATAAAAGGCAAACAGAGCGAGAAAAAGCACCACAACAAATCTTTACTCAGAAACAAAGGTAGGCACCTCAAGTCCCTTTTAGAATTTGTAGACTTTCTTTATTGCATATTTGTTTTCTGTTTCAAAGATATCTACTCTTATTTTATTATTGCCTTGCTTCTATTTCCTTGAGTTTATGTTGCTGTTCTTTTTCTAGCTTCTTAAGATGGAAGCTAAAATCACGTGGACTTTCAATTTCTGTTCTTCTCAAGTATATACACTTAAAGCTATGAATTTCCCTTTGAGCCCTGCTTTATCTGTACCTCAAGTATCTTGATATGTCACATTTTCATTATTATTCAGTTTAAGATAGTTTATAATTTCACTGCAATGTTTTCTTGGACCTAGAAGCTATTTAAAAATGTGTTGCTTAATTTTCAAACACATGGAGGTTGTCTAGTTATCTTCCTGTTACTAATTTCTAGTTTGATTCCACTGTGGTCAAAGAACGCATTTTGTATGATTTCACTCCTTAGGAATTGTTTGAGTCTTGCTTTATGGCCTAGCAGATGGCCCATGTTGATAAGTGTTCATATGCTCACATAAACAGCATGTATGTGGGAGTTGTTAAGTATAAGGTTCTGTATATGTCAATTATGTCAATTTGGTTATTTGTGTTGCTCAAGTTTTCTATATCCTTGCTGATTTTTTGTCTGCTTGTCCTATTGGTTATTTAAAGAGGTGCTAAAATCTCCTGTAATGATTGTTAGTTTATCTATGTCTTCTTTTAGTTCTGTCAACTTCCCTTAATATATATTGGAACTATGCTACTTTTCCCACAAATTATTTCTACATTACAAATTATTAGATGCATACAAATTTAGGACTGCTTTATTTTATGTAAACTGACATTTTATCATTATGCAATGTCCCTTTTCAATCTCTAGAAATATTTCTTCCCCCAAAGCTTTTGTTGTCTGATATTAACATATAACTATACCAGCTTTCTTTTGGTTAGTGTTTGCATGGCACGTTTTTTTCATTTTTTTTTTCTTTAAAACTTTGTGTTTGGGGTGCCTGCGTGGCTCTGTCGTTAAGCATCTGCCTTCGGCTCGGGTCATGATCCCAGGGTCCTGGGATCGAGCCCCACATCGGGCTCCCTGCTCAGCGGGAAGCCTGCTTCTCCCTCTCCCATTCCCCCTGGTTGTGTTCCCTGTCTCACTGTGTCTCTCTCTGTCAAATAAATAAATAAAAACTTTGTGTTTTTATAATTAAGTTGAGTCTCTAGTAAACAGCACATGGATTTTGCTTTTTTAATCCAAAAGCAATTTTGGTCTTTTAATTGGAGTAATAATCTATTAACATTTGATGTAATTATTGAAACATTTATATTTACTATCTTGTTATATTTCTATTTCTCTTCTTTAGTCCTTTATTTCTCCTTTTTTGTCTTTTTTTGGGAGAAGAATCAAGCATTCTTTTTATTATTCTATTTTTTTTCCCCCTATTTTAGCTTACTGGTTATTAGCTTTTAGAGGTTCTGGATTATTTCATCTTTTTTCTAAAAGGGAGGCAGACGGTACGGGCGAATCACCTTAATCCTGTCGAGGGTTGGTTTTAGGCTTTGTTAGGGTTGGTCCTTTTGGGTTTACCTTCATTACCAAGATATGGTCTTTCTGGAGTCTCAGTCAGAGGTTTGGGCGTTGCTCTTCCATGCTGGTGAAACCTGAAGTCCAGCCTCAGTCTCTTCAGTACCATTCTCCGGCAAAATCTTTGCACAGCACTTCAGCCAGCCACCCAGCTGTGGCTTTCCTTTAGCTTTCCTATAGTCACTAACTCCCTTTGGGAGTTAGCAAACATCTCAACGGGGGATTGCTTCTAGCCTTCCCGGTTCACTTGTCTGCAATTCCCTCCTCTGTGAAATTTTACCGCCTATGTTCCAGCCACTTTGGCGGCTTTGAACTCCAATCTGTCTCCTCAGCCCAGTAGAATAATAGAGTAACCGCCACTTACTCTATTCCCTGCCCTGTGAATTGGGCCAGGGAGACTATGGAGCTCACCTTGGTGTGCTTACCTCCTCTTAGGAATGGTCTGCATTGGTTGGTCTTCAGTGCCTTCAAATGCTTGTGTTTCATGTTCTGTGCATCTGCTAATAGTTGTTTTCAGCAGGATAGTTGGTTCAGTACCAGCTACTCTGTTATGGCTGGAATCAAAAGTTTTCCTCTATTACAATTTGGTACACTCAATATTATAAATAAGAAATCTAAAACAACTCAAGAGCTCTAAAATCTAAAAATCTAAAAGAACTCTACAACCATCATCAAGTGTTTCCAACTTGGCATTCTGTTTAGATCAGATGTCCTTCCTTTCTCATCTTTACTTTAGTTCTCTGGCAAGAGCTTTGTATTTGGACTGAGAACATGAAGATTTGGTTTCTAGACTTCTATATAAAAATTATGTGATCCTGGACAAATATCTTCTTATTACCAGTTTGGTTTTATCATTAGTCAAGGAGGATAGCCGTTAATGCCTGCCTGCCTGCCTTAAGCCTTTTCAGGAACAAGCAGGACAAATTCTTGCACTGTTTTCCTGACAGTGATGGTGTGAGATCAGCTTAACAATGAAAGCAAGGTTCACAAGGATGCCATCCCCATAGAGATGTGGGAGCTTTCATAATTTCCCAGCTCTCAGACAATTTCTCCTCGTGCTCTATTTTTCTTTTTCTCATCTTAATTAGAACTGTGAATTAGACACAAATGTGATTGCTCTTTCTTCTGCCATCTGGGTCAGACTGTCCTGCCTGACCCCTAGAATGAAAAGGAACACAAGCGTTTAAGTGGGATGTTGGTTTTGAGAGAGCTGGCTGGCCAGGTGAATCCGACCAGAGACTATTTCCTATAGACAGGCCATAGAGGAACCCAAACTATCAGAAAGGTCTTGCTCAGCATGGAAACAGAACGTAAAAAAGCCATGAAAGACTGAACGACACTAAGCTTGGGCAGCCAGATGGGTATGTTGCTATGAGTGGAATTACCTTTTAGCTGGAATTTTGGGGCCTAATGAGAGAAGGCTTCAGTGGCACAGCTCCACTTTGTCTCTGACTCTGCTTTTTCTAGGTTTTATCTCTAACTAATCCCCTTCTGGTTGGTATAGCCTCCGTTAGGTATTTTACTCAAGTCAGCCTGGTTGGTGTCTTGTCCTTTCAAGGTCACCTCACATCTCGGCTCAGATGCCTTCTGTGCTGTTTATAGGTTAGCTCTGAGACATTGTTGCTTCTTGTTCCCAGATTTGGAGAAAGGACCTTATTATAACCTTCATGTTCCAGACCTTTTATAACCCCAATGGACCAGGTTCTTTACATATGTATCTCTTTTGATCTTCACACGAGTCTGGAAGGTCATCACCTTCCTTTTACAGATTTGGAAACTGAGGATCACCACTGAGGATGCTAAGGCATCTGCCCAAGGTCGCAAAGTGGAATGTTACGGAGAGTGTTCAGACGCAGGTCTGACCTCAAATTCAGAGCTCTGCTTGCTGCTGCTGCAGGGGAAATACCATGAGGGTGAGTCATTCCAAATTCTCATGTCACCTATAGAAGAAAGGGCAACTAAAAAAAAAAAAAATGGTTTAGTCAAATAACCCTCCAGTCTAGCACACCTTCATGTCTTTCTACCTTAATTCATGTTTCTTCTAGAATTCTGCTCATACTTACTGAGCACTTAATATATGTTGAGAACGCATAGTAATACAAAGATGTAAAACCTATAGTGGAGTAAGAGTATGAATAGGTACAATCTCTAAAGAAGGTAATTGAACAACATTTTGAATCTTTCAGATGTGCATAACTTTCGACCAGCTATTACACTTTAGGAATTACTCACATATGCACATAAAGCCTACAGTGTAACTGAGAATATTGACACACATATAAATAAGTGCAAAGTATCTCAAATTGATATATCAGGTACATAAAGGAAAAAAGAACTGCTATCATCCAGGTTTCTACTGGAACCAGTAGTGTCTGTGTGTATGTGTGTGTGTGTGTGTGTGTGTGTGTGTGTGTGTGTGTGTTATGTATTTATATTTATCTATTTATGAGAGACAGGTTTATTACAAGGAGTCGGCTTATGCAGTTCCGGAGCTGGCTAGGCAAGTCTGAAATCTGTAGGGCAGGTCGGCAGGAAGGGAAGGCTGGAGAATTTTGGCCAGGGGCTGATGCTGCAATTCCACAGTTGGAATTTCTTTTCCCTCAAAGAAACTTCAGTTTTGTTTTTAGGGCCTTTCAACTGATTGGATGAGGCCCACCCAGATTATCAAAAAATAACCCCCTTTACTTAAAATCAATTTAAGTAGATTTTAATCACATATATTAAAATACCTTCACAGCGACACCTAGATTTGTGTTTGATTGGATGACGGAGTACTCTAGCCTAACTAGAGCATAAAGTGAACTACCACAAGAGGGTAAAATATCAAGAGCAATACAAAATACAGATGATCGACAAGCTATAGTAAAATGGAAAACCATTTAAAAAAGAGGGTTAAAATATGTTACTAAAGTATGTTGCTAAAGTATGCATCCAATGGAAAGAAACAAAGAATCTAAGCCCAAGTGTCTTGAACAATACATTGATTGGTTTGCAACACAAGAAAACCAAGAATAGGGTGGAGTGCTTTGGCTCTGGCCATCTGTATGGCTCCATCCTTTGCTGACTCCATTCTCAGGCTGCTTCCCAGTGTGGCTGCAGCAGTTCCAGGCCTCGTCGGCATGAGAAAGAGAGAAATCGTATCTTCCAATTACTCTTTGAAGACTGGGGAACTTTTTAAATGCCTCCAGCAAAACTCCTCTCAAGTCTCATTGGCCTGAATTGGATCCATATTTGGGTTAATCTTGTGACTAGTGAATACTAGGCACTAGGAGACTTAGCCAGAGTCAGTCAGTAGTGAGGGGAAGGGAAGGTTATGATTGCCTTAGATCAGGGCCTCCCAACCTCTTTCACAAGTAATGATGCCCGTATGGCTGACAGACTAGAATGGCTCAAAACAAGCACCTTGGGGCTCCAGACCTCCCAGGGTCTGCCTGGCTGTCTCAAGGGATAAATATCTTTACACACCAGTGGGTTGTAGCAACTTGCATGTTGGGGTAGACCAGTTAGGAACCAGCCCCTAGGGAAAGGATCCATTCCCAAACTATGAGACTTCTACTCGGTGGAGGAAGAGTAGACTGGTTAGTAAGGACACAATGGGTGGTTAGGAGAGGGGACACCACGGGTTTAGGAACCAAGGATGTTTCCAACGGTCTGGTTTCAGTAACTGTGTAGAGGCCAGTGGTAAACTAGAGCAGGATTGTACTGGCTCATGAGAGCAAACTGTCTGTGTGCTGTCCCAATTCTGTATTAAATGATGGGAATATTTATTTCACAGAAAATAGCCAATGCTACAAATCAGTGTTTTCCTCTAGAAATCCATCTTTAAACCTTTACCAGCACATGAAGGGCCCCAAGACAGACACACTGGAGGAGGAACAGGGTTGGTTTTTATCTTCCTGTTGGGAATCCTGCTCTTTTTTTTTTTTTAATTGAGGTGAAATTCACAGAACATAAAATTCACCATCATACTCATCCTTTTTGAAGTTTATTCAAGCTCATGGTTATTGCCTCTTTATTCATCATCATGTTTTATTTTTGAGAAGGTAACACATTTACATTCAGAAGGTACAAAAAAAAAATCCAGTAAAAAGTGTTCCTCCGGTTTCTGTTCTCCAGTCATCCAATTTCCTTCCTTGGAGAAAACCCAGGATAATGGATCTTTTGGTATACTTTCTGAAAATTCTTTTTTTTTTTAAAGATTTTATTTATTTATTCATGAGAGACAGAGGGAGAGAGAGAGAGAGAAGCAGAGGGAGAAGCAGGCTCCCAAGGAGCAGGGAGCCCGATGCGGGACTCGATCCCAGGATCCCAGGATCATGACCTGAGCCAAAGGCAGATGCTTAACCATCTGAGCCACCCAGGCACCCCTTTCTGAAAATTCTTAAATAAATGAATTCTCAGAATACTTTTAAACACACACACGCACTGCTTTAGCCTGGCTTTTCTTCATCTAACAAAACGTTTCTGGGACGGTTCCATACCAGTACATACAGAACCTCATTTTCTCTTATAGCTGCATGGTAATCCATTCACATACAAGCAGCTATGGTGAATGACTTTGAACAGTTCTTTTTTGCATATATATACGGATATATCTGTAGGACCAAGTCCTACAAGCAGAAATGCTGGTCAAAGTCTATGTATATTTGGAAGTTGAAGGGCGTTGTTAAATTGCCTTCTGTTGATAATGCACCAGTTTACATTTTCATTAGCAATATGCTTGTTTCCTCACAGCCCTGTCCACAAAGCATGTTATCAAACTTTTGGTTCTTTGTCGATCTGATAGGGGAAAAAAAATGGTATATCAGTGTGATATAAATTTCCTTTCCTTTTATTGTGAGTAGGTTGCTCATCTTTTTATAGGTTCAGGGGCCCTTTCTGTATCTTTTTTTTTTTTTTTTTTTTTGGTAAACTATCTCCTTGGATCTTTTTCCATTTATTTTATTGGGTTTGGGGTACTTTTTTTTTTTTAAGATTTTATTTATTTGACAGAGAGAGACACAGCGAGAGAGGGAACACAAGCAGGAGGAGTGGGAGAGGGAGAAGCAGGCTTCCCGCGGAGCAGGGAGCCTGATGCGGGGCTCGATGTGGGGCTCGATGTGGGGGCTCGATGCGGGGCTTGATCCCAGGACGCTGGGATCATGACCTGAGCTTAAGGCAGACGCTTAACGACTGAGCCACCCAGGCACCCCAGGTTTGGGGTACTTTTAATATTAAATTTTAGCAGTTCTTGTTAGTTGAAGGAAATTATCCTCAGACACTGTTTTCCCATTTTGTCATTTGTCTTCTGGCTTTGTTTCTGGTGGTTTTTCCCATGCGGGTCTTTTTTGTTTTGTTTTTAAAAAAAATTTCATACAGTCAAATCTACCAGTTTTATATAGTTGAATCTTTTATGGTTTCTTGGTTTTATGTAATCCTTCCTCGCTCCAAAAATCATTCAAAACCTATTAAAAATGTAGCCCAAATTTCTCTAGTACCTTTATGTTTTCATTTTTACATTTAAATTGCTTCCTCATATGGATTTTGTTCTACTTTTATGATTTTTTCTATGTGGCGTACAGTTGCCTCCATATTATGTGTTGAGCAATCCACTTTTTCCTCTTGTTTTGAAATGCCACCTTTAGACATTAATTTATAGAAGTGAAAATTGGAAGGTTGGTACCTGCCATTTAAACCAAAGAGAGCTGGCCCTTGCTGTCTTTGGGAAGTGACAGTAGAAACATATAGCTACCTGCTTGACACGGTAGAGTTCTCCATTTGCTTTAATTTCCTATTAAGAATTCTATATGTGGCAGGGATAGGACAGGGAACACACAAGTTCTTAGGGCAATTGGAAAACACAGTTATACAATGTGTTGATTTTGTTCTTCTTATCGTTTTGTTTTTTTTTTTTTTTTTTTTTCCTGACCGGGGGAGGTCATACAAATGACTGCAGAAACTGCAGAAGTAAGCTACTTTTTGTTTTCAACTACTTGGTTACTTCCTCCCTTTATCAAGAAGTTCCTTGTCTATTTCTTGGGTAACATCAATTTTGCTATGAACTACAGCTACAGAGAACAAAAACAGGAATGGTGAATAACATATGAAAAAATCTCTTTCAGAACAAGTAAATTTCCACTCCTGAAAAAACATGTTGACCACCGTTTTGGAGAATGAAGAGGTTCCTCCTAACCAAAGCTAATCTTGGCTCAGCATCTATAGACAGTGAGACTTTTTACAGTCATTGTTTATGAGATCGGGGAAAGGAAAAAAAGGAGGAACTGCAAGATAGCTGACAGAATGACTGGAGATCGTGACTGTGTCACATGCTCATCTCCAGAAGTGGTCTCAGACCAGCCGACAAAGCCTTATTGGTCTGAGGAGGTGAATGGCCCAGGCAGCTGGCTTTGTTTCTGGTGGTTTTTCCCGTGCGGGTCCTTTTTTTGTTTTGTTTGCCCCTTCTCCACAGAATGAGGTCCTGAGCTGCAGAGTGGAGCTTGGAGGCAAGAGGCTACCTATTGGCATCCCCACATCGGGGATAAGGAGCCTTGGCCAGCCAAGGCTTGAAAATACAAGTAACTGGATCATCCAAAGCACCCCTCAATACCTAGAGAATCTGGGATGGCCTTCCCCCTTCTTCTGTCTACATACTCTGCCTATGTGGCACCAGAGTAGCTTCTTAACCCTTTGTGGGGTCGTTAGTGTTAAGTTCAATTTGATTTTACCAACATGTGTTTAGGTGGGGAAAAGGAGGCCAGCGGATAGGAGAGGCACACTGTGTTGTCCCAAACCCATAGAATGACTAGGCTCCATTTTACATCTTACCCCACCAGGGAAATCTCAGAATAGACATCTGTGGCTTCTTTGGTTGCTGTTTCCCCATAGTAGGTTATGGACCAGGGGTGATTTTAGCATAATAGAAGCTTATTCTTTGTAAAAGCAGGAGGTAGAGGAATCTTGTCCTTTGTCTTGTTTTTTTGAACCCCCAACTCACCTCTTACTGCCTTCTTACACTCACCATTACTTGTCAAAAGGTCCTGTGGCTCTTAGTACCTGATACACGATTCTTTCACTCTTACGGTCATGAGGCAGGGGTCAGGACCTTTTCTCCTGTTACAGCCACTAACCCATCAAGTAAAAATGGCCAACATACTGAAATAACTACACCCTCAAGTAAAATATTAAACCTATGTTATGTAAAGAGAAGACAAAACCATTAAGCATAACTAAAACACAGATCACATTCTTAAATGTTGGCCTCTTGAAGAGGAGAAGAAAGGGAATGTATTAGCAGAGGAAGTAGGGAGAAAAGAGAGAGAGACAGGATATAGGAGGGGGCCAGGGGTTCAGTGGAGAAAAGCAACAGTGTTGACTCTTGTATATATACCCCCTTGAAGTGTCAAAATATTAAAACAACTACTTCCAATTTTCCATTGCTTTCATTCTTAACTGTTGGTTTTGACTGAGGCAACCAAATCATCATCCTCAGTGAAATCATTTTCTAACCTCAAAAGCAGGAACTAAAGTTAACTCCTGCAAGGTTCTGTCAGAAGCCAGATGTTAAGGGCTGAATGTTTGTGTCCCCCACAAATTCATATACGTTGTAGCCCTGATCCCCAGTGTGATGGTATTTGGAGCTAGGGCCTTTGGGAGTTAATTAGGTTTCAATGAGGTCATGAGGGTGGGACCCTTATGACGTCGGGATAAGTATTTTTCTAAGAAGAGGAACACAGAGAGATCTTACTCTCTCCCTGTGAACACACCCCCCCCCCCAAAAAGGCCATATGAAGTGGCAGTGAGAAAGTGGTCATCCACAAGCTAGGAAGGGTTCTTACCAAGAAACTGAGTCTGTTGGCACCTGGATCTTGGACTTTCACCCTTCAGAACTGTGAGAAATAAATGTCTGTTGGTTAAGTCACCCAGCCTATGGTATTTCATAATAGCAGACTGAGATGACTAAGACACCAGAGAATTGGACAACCACCTACTGGCTAAAGGTCATGGTCATAGTAGGGGTTGGGGGGGGAGTATGTATGTTTGCCAGGATTCTGCATGTAAAAGTCCTCTCAAGGATTCTGACTCCAGTAAGAATCCCTGGCTGCCCTCATAGAAAGTATCTGCATTTTGATAGAGGCCTCTTAAAAGCCAGGTTGCCTGTAATACACAAAGGAATGAGTTACTATTGATGGGAGGTCAGGTGCCACTCCACATAAAGATTTGTTTCCCTGCAGGGAGGGGAGAATTTTTCCTTTTGTTGTTGCTGTTTTTGTTGTTTGTTTGTTTCACCTCTGCCACAGGTCAGAGATGCTCTTCCTATAAGAGATCCTTTGTAGACATACTTACATCAAAATATTCTCCCCCTATTTCTCACCTCCTTTCTGAGCTTGTACACATGGTGTTACTTATCAAGTAGCTGTTGCTGGGACAAGGGAGAGGTTGTGTTGGGGGGCCCTCCTTCTCCTCAGCCATCGTGAGATTCTCTGGCTCTGCTTCAGGAGCAGGACAGGGAGTGTCCCACCCACTGTGACTAACACTTCTGTTGAAGCACTTAATTGCTGTCCTCTGACAAGTCTTCAGAGACTAAGCGCAAGCATGCTACACCCCACTCCAACAGAGAGCTGATAAACTGCTGCTGGGACTTGGGGTGGAAAACAATTCACTTTCTACTTATTTTTTAGAACCTTCCATCGCAGGGTGCCTTTAGAGAACTGGCTGTTGTAACCGCTCAGAGTCCACAGAGCCAATGACAGTTTCAGTCCCAAGAACATTGTTGGTTTGGAGGCAGTGATTTGCATTTCATGAAAACATTAACTTTCCACAACTTCTAGAAAACACAGTTTGGCTCTATCGTGGTGGCAAGTGCTTATTTTCTTTCATACCAGCCCAAAGAAGTTTTCAAAGTTCAGAAACTCTCCTCGCTACCAGCGGGTTAATCACTACAGATGGAAATTTCTTTGGCAGCAGGCTGAGGAGCCGTGAGAGGGTAACCAGCCCTTGGAGGATTCTTGCCACCTTGCCACCTAAAGCAAGAGGAACTGGTTTTCTGTAACCGGTTTTATAACACCAGTGGGGAAACGGATTCCCCTCCAGCTGGAAGCGCGGCAGCTGGTTTGTCCTGGATCATCTCGCCTGCCTCCTTCTCAGTCCCTGCCTTGTGTCAAATGTATAGTTCCATCTCCCTTAGTTGCAATTCCCGAAGCGCAATTTCTTCTCTGACAACTTGGGCTGGTGACTGCCTCTGGCCACACCTTGCCTCCAAGGCAAATAAGCACCTTTAGTTTGGGCTCCCAAGTGGAAATAACAGATAGTCATCAAGAACAGAGCTCTTGTCTGGGCTTGCTCAGAAAACCCCCTTTGCGGAGGGGGTGCCGCTGTCTCTCCATATCCCTGGGTATGCATCCCCTGTCAAATTATCAGGATGTTTAATTCTGTCAAATATTAACCCTTGTCCTTGGTTGCTTTGGTGAAGAGAGATGAGGGTGGAAGGGAAAAGAAAAGAGAAAGAGAAAGAGCATGTAGAAAGCAGAGTGAGAGACGCTAAGGGAGAACCAGAAGGAGGAAAGGAAAGAATGGGAGTGGGGGACCTAGCAGGTCATCTGGGCGCAGGAAGCCTCCAGCCTTACTCTCTGCTCTGCGCATTCGCATTTGGATCGTTCATTCCTCTCGTGGAGCTTTTTCATTCTTATTGTCATGAAAAAATATGTAATTACCAAGTGAGAAAAAAAGGCAGGTTGAAAACAGCCTGTACGGATGATCCCCCTTTGAAGTATTTGTTGGCATAAGGGTTTGGAAGGCCATAGATAGAAATTTTAAGCGTTATCTCGGGAGGGTGTAATTATAGAAGAGTTTTTCTGTTCTTTTTGCCAATCTCTACTTTTGACAATGGATGACTGTTGTTTATGATAGAAAAGTTAAAGTCACACTAAAAAGGGAAGGAAGAGACACACACAGAGGAAGAAACAGTGGAGTCAAGGGAAGGAGACAAAGTTTTCTGAGGCATGTGATAATGCAGATATTTAATCAAGCTATGAATTTCCCTGTTTTAATCGCCTGTTCGTTGCACTAAGGGTACCCATTTGACTACTATTTACGGTTTTTTAAGGCCTCTAATTTTTAAATCTGTAGAGCTGTATTTCTTAAGCAGAGGCGCATGTGGGATTCAGCAGGGAATTTTTTTCAACATATCCTTGCCAGGGCCCCACCCTCAGAAGTTCTAATTCAGAATACCGACCTAGAGCCTGGGTAGGAGTCTTTTAAAAAACCTTCCCAGGTGTTCTGATACTCATCCTGGTTGAGAATTTCATGGTGTGCACGATAATTCACAATATTAGAACTTCTAATCTTACTGATTTTCTATGGCATCCTTTAAAAATCTCTACTTGTATGTGTATTAATGCTGTATATAATATTGATATCATAAGACATGTATAATTTGCAAATAAATTTACATATTGGAGGGTGTGTTAAAGACTTTTTTTTATAAGGATGTACAATTAAAAAAAAAAGGAGACAACTGCTTCAGAGAATTAATTGTAAGTGGGATAACTCAAGTGTCCAACCAAATTAGAAATTTTTCTCCAGGCTGAGATAGAGAAACGTCACACTATGGATGATGACTCATTTTGACCGACTTTGTTTCCCTCTTAAATTACTGGTCCTGGGTCATCATTTGTGGTGTATGATCTTCCCCAGGTAGGCTGCAGCTCTGTCCTTGGTAAATACACATGCACATACATGCCCCAACTACAGACGTCAGCATTTGGAAGTTCTCAAAGCCTTCAAAAGGCTGATCATTATTTCGTGGTTCCTACGTGTTAAACTCCTACAGCTGCTTTGAAAACAGCAACTGGATTATCTTAGTGTAAAACAATGAATAATAATTAGTAAATAAGTATTGATTAAAAAATAAAACTATAGGAAAAAGTGAAGAGTGAGAAGTAAATCTTCTAGGTAAAGATAGAAAATTGAATATGCACACATCTCCTTTTGCTTTTTTCTGAAACCTCAGTAAAATGATGGTAAACAAATTTTTTAAAGGGAAGAAATAATAGCAATTAAAAAAAATTTTGAAAGCAGAAAAGTAAGAAATGTGGCCAATGACACAGCAGACAGGGGAAAACTGAATCCTAAGCCAGCAGTGGGGAAATTCAAGAAACTAACTAGAATTTCCCGAAGGCTCAGGAATTGGCACCACCAGAGACCTCTGGCAGTGAGGTGGGGTCATACAAAACCACAAGGAGTGGTTCCAACTCTCTTTAGAAAGCAATGAGACTCCCAGATCCACCCGTCCCCTCTCTGCACAGTCAGGCCAGTACCCCTTTCCCCGTCACAGAGAGACTGGATCAGGGGACTGTAGATTGGAGGACATCGGGCAGAGATGAGGACTGGTGCTGTACTGAAAACAGAATGATGAAGATGGAGACCCAAGGCTCTTTCCCTGCTGCACTCCCTCAGTGCCTACAGCCAGAGTGATGTCTCTGGGCATAAGCCCTCAAGAGTCCTCTCTGGGGAGTTTGGTCTCCCCAAGAGTCAAAACAAAGGCACTGATTTGAGGGTTCTCCAAGCAAACAGCCCAGCCAGAATGTATAGTGGAGCCTCTGGTCAATAAGCCCCTAAGGTTCAGAACTTCCACTCAGCTTTTCAGCCCCCATTCTTAAATAGGAGCATGATAATCAAGGTTTCCCAGACACTGAGGAGAGCCTCTTACATGAAATACAGAGACCAGAATGAACAGAAGAAAGCAACCTGGAGAAAAGAGAGACCACACAGGTTGAAGAAAATATTCAATACCCTCTGAGTAATATCCTCAGAGCTAAGTTATGTAACCATTAAATAAGTATATGACATTAGAAAAAGGAAATCCAGGAACAAATAAGACCTCTTGGAAATTAGAAATAGGATAATAAAAATTAAAATTCAATAAAAGGGTTAGAAAATTGAGAAAAACAAATCTCTGAAATTAGAGCAAAAGAGAAAGAAATGAAAGATAAGAAAAAAGAGAAATCCAGAACAGAAGATCTAATACATGAAAATAGGATTTCCAAAAAGAGAGAACAGAGAAACCAGGGAAATATTTTTGAATTATGTCTTTAATGACATAATAACAGCAGAGGAACATGTGTTTCTGGAATGAAAGGGCCACCAAATGCCTACACAAGGATTGAAAATAGACCCATACCAAGACACACCAGTGTGAAATCTCAGAACAAGGAGGACAATGAAAAGATGCCACAAGCTTCCACAGAAGAGGAGAAAATAGCTCCTACGTAGAGGATGGTGAATCAGAATGGTTTCAAGCTTCTCAAGAGCAACCCTGGTGGCCAGATGGCAACAGCCTTCAAAATTCTCCAAGAAAATGGATTTCCAGTTTAGAATTCTATACCCAGGGGCGCCTGGGTGGCTCAGTCGTTAAGCGTCTGCCTTTGGCTCAGGTCATGATCCCAGGGTCCTGGGATCGAGCCCCGCATCGGGCTCCCTGCTCGGCAGGAAGCCTGCTTCTCCCTCCCCCACTCCCCCTGCTTGTATTCCCTGTCTTGCTGTCTCTGTCTCTGTCAAATAAATAAATAAAATCTTTAAAAAATAAAAAAAATAATTAAAAAAAATAGAATTCTATACCCAGTCCAAACTATCTATCAAGTGTCAGGAGAGATTAAAAATGTTTTAGACATGCAAATTCTCAAGAATTTATCTCCCATGCCCCTACCTCAGGAAGTCCCCAGTACATGTGTCAAAACGTGAAGCAAATAAGGAAAGAGGACACCAGAGCTCACCCAGGAGGAAAGCACCCTGGGATGACCATAAGGGGAGATTCCAAAGACGGGAGCTCTGCCTTGGGTCCAGTTTGCAGTGTATAGAAGGTGTTGGGAGAGATTTTTGGGGAAATTGGTGAAATTGTTAAGAGTACCTAAAGATTTTGGATGTCTTGGGTACTTGGGTGGCTCAGTCAGTTGAGTGTCTGCCTTCGGCTCAGGTCATGATCCCAGGGTCCTGGGATCGAGCCCCACATCGGGCTCCTTGCGCAGCAGGGAGTCTGTTTCTCCCTCTGCCCCTCCCCCTGCTTGTGCGAGCTCTCTCTCTCCCTCTCTCTCTCTGTCAAATAAAATCTTAAAAAAAAATATTCTGGATGTCTTGAGAGCAGACATCGGCAGATGACAAATATAAATGTGTAGAAAACGAAGCAAACAAAAAATAAGAGAGTTATTAGCTGAAGAGTGAATAGTGTTTTATAGTCACCGTAACACAAACACTGACAGATGAAAACATAATGGAACTGCAAGAATGGAGAACGGGGAAGGATGAACATGTATGGTGGGAACAGCAGGAAGAAAGACACCAGGGGCGCCTGGGTGGCTCAGTTGGTTAAGCGACTGCCTTCGGCTCAGGTCATGATCCCGGAGTCCTGGGATCGAGTCCCACATTAGGCTCCCAGCTCAGCGGGGAGCCTGCTTCTCCCTCTGACCTTCTCCCCTCTCATGCTGTTTCTCTCTCTCTCTCTCTCTCTCTCTCTCTCAAATAAATAAATAAATAAAAATCTTTAAAAAAAAAAAAAAAAGAAAGACACCAAATCCTTATCTTCTATCCTGGAGACAAACCAGATAATGGCTAACATTGATAGAGCAAGGAATAGCACTTCAAGCTTGTTAATTTGGAAACCTGGAGACAAATACCAAAAGAGGCTTAAGTGTGGAAAATGGTAAGGAGGGGTAGGGGATTGTTGTTTCTTATGACAAACCTTATAGAACTATTGAACATTGTAGATTATGTGCATGTACAACTAACTCTGGGGACAAAAAGAAAATCAAAAAAGTACCTATTAATATTTTATTTAAGAAAAAAGTCCATCTCCTTTCCTCTCTGGATTCTAATTCCCACAGCTCTGCTTGCTAGAGACCTTCGCTGTTCCTTGTGAGCGCCTCCAAAATATTCTACAGCTGTACACTTAGGCTTGCCTCATAACCTGCAGTCCTGATTGAATCTTGTGACCCACCATGATCTTGACCAGAGACATTAATTTTTTTTTTTTTTTTTTAACACAGCGAGAGAGGGAACACAAGCAGGGGGAGTGGGAGAGGGAGAAGCAGGCTTCCCGCGGGGAGTAGGGAGCCCGATGCGGGGCTCGATCCCAGGACCCTGGGACCATGAGCCGAAGGCAGACACTTAACCGACTGAGCCACCCAGGCGCCGTAGAGACATTCATTTTTTGAGGCTCCCAAGAGATTGTGAAAGGAAAAGTTGCAACAATGGGATTTAAAACTGTGGGTGAGCCATACATGTTTGTATTAATAAAGGAATACCTTTATCAGATACCAAAGTGATGTCAGAATTTTACATTTCAGGGCTTCTGTGAGGCCAACGGAAGGCCCAGGCCAAGTTGCCTCCCTCCACTGCCTCTCCACCGCCTCACCCCAGCTCCTGCCCGTTCTGTGCTCAGCCTTACCCAGGGAAATTAGGAAAGGTCTTAATTTTACCATCTCCCCTCGCCCTGCCTGTTACTGTGCCATCTCCTTCCCTTCTCTGGAATGTGTATTAATTCTGCCTTTGCCTTCACTGAGCTTCATTCAGTTCTGAGCAATTCCTCTGGTACCTCCTCACCCTGCTGTCACCTGTCCTTTGAATCAATATGCTCTCCATCCTAACAACCCTCATTAATTAATTAAAATGCCCTTCTCCGCCTGTTTTCCATTTTGGTACCACATTCACATTTAATGAGCATGCTCGCCATTCCATTATTCAGGTCACTGATGAAATGTTACATCACCAGCCCCAACCTCTGTGGACACCGCATTTCTTATGTCCTCCCAGGTTAATAAGAATCCACTGTACTCATTCTCTAGGCATGCAGCCACTCGTAATTATGTGGTTTAGAATTTAAATTTTAGACCAGTGGTTCGAAAACCTGGCTGCATGCTAGAGACGCTGGAGGAGAGTTTTAAAATATGGATCCTGGATCTTACAGCAATCCTATCCTACTAGGTTTAAAACTCGGCCCAATAAGTGAGCCTGGTCACCTTAGATACAGAATCTTCTTTGTCTCTTCGAAGAGAAGGAAAGGAAAATATTAGAGAGAGTTTGCAGGATCTTGTAATACAAAGAGGTGATGGACTATCTGATTTTAAGTTCTAGTTCTCCTTTTCTTGAATTCTAAAGGGAAAAAAATGTTTTTAAACTTGTCATGGGTGCTGTATTGGTTTCCTATTTCTGTTGTAAAAAAAAAAAAAACGATTGCTACAAATGTAGTGGCTTAAAACAATACAGATTGATTATCTTAGAGTACTGGAAGCCAGAAGTTTGGTATGGGTCTCCCTGGGCTAAAATCAAGCCAGCAGCACTGTGTTGCATTCTGGCTCTATTTCTTGCCTTTTCCACCATCTAGAGACCACCCACATTCCTTGGCTTGTGGCCCCATTTTCCCAGCAATGTGGAGTCCACTCATGCTGTTACCTCTCTGGCTCTCTCTCTCTCACCTCCCTCTTTCTGCTTTTAAGGAAATTTGTGATTGCCGTTGGCCCTGCGCAGATAATCCAGGATAATCTCCCTATCTCAAGGTCAGCTGATTAGAAATCATTTGTTTTGGGGTCGAGTGGGTGGCTCAGTTGGTTGGGCATTGACTCTTGATCTCACCCCAGGTCTCAATCTCACGGTCGTGAGTTCAAGCCCCTCCTTGGGCTCCATGCTGGGCGTGGAGCCTACTTATTAAAAAAAAAAATCATTTGTTTTTGCCGTGTAGCCTAACATGGTCCCAATTTCAGGGAGTAGGACCTGGATATTATTATGGGTGGGGAGTGGGGAGTATTATTCTGCTTACCACAGGAGAATATTCAGTTTTCTCCTAATAATTTTTAGGTAAGATATGAGTGGATATAAAACTCCTCAGCTAGAATTCTACACAGAGCTCACAGCCCCCTAGGCATAGTGACATATCTTGCCTTCTACTAGAACTAAAGGCTGATTCCCGGCGCCCAGGGACCTGCTGTGACCAGGGCCTCCCATAGCCGACTGCAGGGCAATTGTCCACCCTTTGGATCTGGAGACCACCTCGTTAGGCCAGTAGCCCCCAGTCTGGGATCACTGTGTTCAGTGTGAGCTGGAAATCTCTTTCCCATGGGCACTGGGAGAGGGTGGGCCTAGAACAGAAACTATACACTCATCCCTGGGTTAACCAATCCGTTCTCAATCTCTGTGGCTGCACAAAGGATTCTGCGCTCTAAGTTTCCATTGGAAAGTCCCTGGTGCCTTCCTATGTTCTCCAGTGAATCAGAAGCTCAAAGTGGGGCCCAGGAATCTGTGTTCTTTAAAATTTCCCGTTTAATTCTGTGTATAGTCAAGTTTAGGAACTACTGGTTTAGATCATATTTTTTAGTTTAATGAATATATTGTAAGGATTAAAACTGAAACCTTGTTAAAATCAAGATGTATTAGTAGCATCTATTACTTTTTTGGAAATGTCAGATTCTTATATATTATTAACATACATTCTTATATATTATTAACATACATATTTTATATATATTATATAGCATATATAAAATGTTAATATATATTAATAACATATAAATGTTATTCTTATATATTACTCTGATAGAAAAAAAATCAGATTAAAAGGATGTTCTATTTAAGGAAACCCAATGGATTGAAACCAGATTTACAAATAATAATAATTAAGGGGTAATTATTTATATTACAAAGTAATTCATTGTATTATTCCCTTTCAACAACAAATCCCTCTAGGTCTCTTAAAATATCGGTCAATGCACAAAAGTTCAGTTTATATATTATTTTTCAGGAGCATTTCTAGTGAATCAAGCATGGTGCACCCAAATCCTGATGAAGCTGGGCTTTCAGTTTGAAAATTTGAGTGGAAGGAAAAACAAAGTTGACTGGTCTGTAGACTCGGTTGCCCAGGTCTTCCACTGGGTGGTGTCCCAGCACCAGGTGTGCTATTGGCCACAACCTTGTCTGTGGTTGTGCCCACCTGGCCCCACCTTTAGGCTCAGCCCTGCACTCATGCCTGGGATGAGTCCTGAGGTCACAGGAGTTTCAGAATCCCCAGCTCAGCACTGAGAACAAGCATCAGATAGCTCTGACCTTGGTACTCACTTCCCATAATTGGGATCTTGGCTTTCTTCCCCAAGTGCTGGCCTACAGCTTGAGCTTCTGCTTGGGGTGCCTGCCTTCCTTGGAGCTTTTTTTCTTCTTTTTTAGAGTGGGGAAGGGTTGGAGGAGGGGGAGAGGGAGAATCTTAAGCAGGCTCCACGCCCAGCCCAGGGCCTGGCTCTGGGCTTGAGCTCAATCTCATGATGCTCACTCAGATCATGACGTGAGCTGAAATCAAAAAGTCAGATGCTTAACTGACTGAATCACCCAGGTGCTCCCTTCCTTGGAGCTTTCTACTGCTCCTCAACGGCAGGCTCTCAGACATTTAACTTGAGACCGTAGCCATGAGCAGAACCTGAGCAACACAGGTTCTGAAGAGACAGGTTCAGACCCACCAACCAGTGGCTTCAGAATGACTTGTTCTCCTGAGCTAGGATCCTCTGAGGGCCTGGCCACCCACACCCCCTTCACTATGGACTATCTCGAATGCCCATGACATTGTAGCACATGGCTGTGTACCTCGGCTTTCTGCATTTGGGCTCTAGACCCCGGGGCTATTTGCAGTCTTAAACTTGGCCCTGGCCTGCTCGTCTGAGGCTTTAATTCCCTCTTCATTTATGCATTTCTTCTAACGCAAGGATTAGATCCCCTTCTCTATATCTACAGCTGCTCATTGAGATCCTGCTCCAAACCAAGCAGACCCTCTGGATCCATCTTGATGGAGCAAGATCTCCCCTGAGATGAGAGCCCCTTGGATCTCAACACCTGCCCAGAATAGCTTCAGCACCTCTGGGTGTAGTGGTTTGCTGTGTTGTCCACCCTTTGGAAGACCTTCCTTGAGACAGGTCAGCCTTCCATCTGGCCCTGTGGTATCATGTGGTTATCTGAGTTCCAATCCTAACATATAATAGATGTGAGATCCTGAAGTTTGCTTAACTTGTTTGATCCTTAATAGATTTGATAGGTTTCTTTCCATCTAAATGAGCTGATCTACTTCATAAGGTAGTTGTGGAATAATGTATGTAAAATGCCTTGTGCTTGGCCTATGGTAGGGTGATACTATTTCTTTTTTCTTACTTGTCCCCCAGTGACTACTGGTCTGTGTGGCTAAACACCCCACACATCTCATGGCCAAACAGGTCCAGAAATTCTTATCTGGATGTCCTATCTCATCTCTACTTTCTTAGAAGTCAAGAAAGGCCGAGTCACGTGCAATTTTGGAGGCTCTTTGTATATAAATAAATGTTAAAATAATGAAAAACCAAGGCACAGACCAAAGAAGATATTTGCAAAACACATATCTGATCAAGGACTTGTGTCCAAGATATAGGTAACAAACAAAAAACAAAAAACCTCTTAAAACTCAAAACAAGGAAACAAACAACCCATTAAAAAGTGGGCAAAGGATCCGGAAAGATACCTCACCAAAGAAGATATACAGATGGCAAACACTCATACGAAAGGATCCTTAACATAATATGTCATTAGGAAATTACAAATTAAAATAAGATATACTACTGCATGCCTATGAGAATGGCTAAAATCCAGAACATTGGTAACACCAAATGCTGGTAAGGGTTTGGAGCAAAAAAAAACTCTCATTCATTGCTGATGAAAGGCAAAATGGCACAGCTACTTTAGAAGACAATTTGATGGTTTCTTGCAAAACTAAACATACTCTTACCATATGATCCAAAATTTGCACTCCTTGATTTTACCCAAATGAGACGAAAACTTATGTTCACACAAAAACCTGCACATGGATGTTTATAGCAGCTTTGTTCATAATTGCTAAAACTTGGAAGCAACCACGGAATCCTTCATTAGATGAGGGGATAAATAAATTGTGGTACCTCTAGACAATTAAATATTATTCTGTTTTATAAAAAAAAATGAGACATCAACCAGGAAAAGACATAGAGGAACCTTAAATGCATATTGCTAAGTGAAAGAAGTCAGTCTGAAAAGGGTACATACTGTATGATTCCAACTCCATGACGTTCTGGAAAAGGAAAAACTATGGAGACACTGAAAAGATCAGGGGTTGCCAAGGGCCCAAGGGGTAGGAATGAGAAATGAACAGGTAAAACACAGGGGACTTCTAAAGCAACAAAGCTGGTCTGTATGGTACTGTAAAGGTGGGTATATGACTCTATGCATTTGCTAAGACCATAGATCAACCCAACACAAAGAGTGAACCTCAACGTAAATTGTGGACTTCAGTTAATAATTATGTGTCAATCCTGATTCCACAATTGTAACAAATATACCACACTAATACAAAATATTAAGAATAGGAAAAACTGTGTGTACAGGTGAGGGAGGGGAGGATATGGGAGCTCTGTGCTATCTGCTCAACTCTTCTATAAATCTAAAACTGTTCTAAAAAGTAAAATCTATTAATTAAGAAAATAAATACTAAAACAGTGTTCACTTTAAATGTGGTTTATTTTAAATATCTCCATTTAAAAACTCAGTGATTATAAAACAAAAATATAATGCAATGTAATTGTGCTGCTTATAAGGTAATTGTGGGATTACAAATATCTTTTTTAAAATTCCAGTATAATTAGGGATTATAAATATCTTAATGCATAATGCATGACAGATGAATGGTCTGGTAATGGGAGGCATGTTCCAAGCTGCATGAGGAGCGTTTTCTTCCTTCGATCCTCTGAGTGCAGCTCTGTAATGTACATGAAACTTCACTTGGCAATAACCAGCATGGAGCGCCTTCCTTATGAGGACGTCTCCGATAAGTGGAGCATCATGATGGGCCCTACTGGGGCTTAGCTTTGTCAGTCCAAGCCCACCACTAACGTCATCGGTCCTGCTTTTGAATTGGAGTTGGCTGGCTGCTTGCAGGTAGGCATTTCTAGTGCTAACTGCCTATCGACCTAAACTTCCAAGGTTCTCACGCTAATGATGTCCCATTCCTATCCTCTGCCCATCTGCTGAGCCTGGGCCAGTCACAACACTGAACAACTACATCGACTGTACCATTGCATTTTGCCTACTGGAATGCTTCTGGTTAGTAGCTCTCAATAGAGAGGGGACTAGAGATTAAAAAAGAAGGAACGATTTCATCATGCATAAAGCCTTCTGTGTCGAACTGCTTTTGCTGTATACTTCCTCTAATTTCCAGGGGTGGGCCTGGTGCCCAGACAGATAGAAATCAACGCACTTGCTGACTTCACTTTTCTTTCACTTTTTCCAAGATTTTTCTAGTTATGGTAGGAGTAAGTACTCCTAGGAAATTTGCAAGTCACAGAAATGCATAAATAAGCACAGAAAAAAAAAAAACAACAAAAGTCCTCCCAAATCCTGTATTGCCGAGAGACAGCCACTATTAGTATGTCATTGTTCGTGTGTATTTTTAGCTCCACGTTCACTCCTGAACCTCACTCAATCGGATTCTGCTTCCACCATTTTCTTGGAACTCCTTCTCCCATAGGTCAGCGTCTGTCAGGGGCACGCTTCCTGGCGTGGCCTGGAATCCATCTCATTTTCCTTCTCGAGGACTTGACTTCTGCCATCACTCTCCTTTGCCTGCATTAGCAGTTCTCCCCTTTAGTGGATCACTCCCATCAGTCTGCAAACCCACCTTAATAGTGCACATCTTAAGCTCTTCCTTAAACCCATTACCTCCTCTCCACTCCTCTTTATAGAAAGATCTCAAAAGAGATACCTGTATTTGCCTCCTCCACCTTCTCCCCTCCAGTACTCTTCAATTGGCTTCAGTAGGGCTGTCTTCACTCTACTGAAAGGACTCTTATCAAGATCATCAGTGGCTTCCAGTTTGCTAAATATAGTGGTCAATTCCCTGTCCTCATTTCACTTCTCAGTAGTGTTTGACATAGTTCAGTCTCCTTCTTTCCAGAAATAACTTGTACTCTGGGCCTCTGTTGACACCACAGCTCTCCTGGTTTTCCACTTATTTCACTCTGCCTTGTCACTCATTTTTGGGTCCCACCTTCTAGGTATGACTTTGAAATATTGATTGATTCCAGGGTTTGACTTCAGGCCATCTCTCTACAAGCTCTACTTGGTAATCTCATCAATCCCACTGTTTTAAATACCATTTATATGATATTGACTCTCAAATCAATGTCTCTAGTTTTGGCCCTTAGGATTAGCTCACATTAGGTTGCATGTATCAGAAAAAACCCAAATAATAGTGGCTTAAACAAAACAAAAGTTTGTGCTTTTATTTCAATACATGAGGAAATTCAGTATACAGGGATATTTATTCAGTGTATAAGGAAATATATTTGATGTATAAGTTTAAAGGAAAGCAAACTAGGACTTGTATGGTGGCTTGATTGCCATCAGAGACCCGGGAACTTCCCTTATCTGTTTCACGATCCCAGCCCTTGGCTTCCATCCTCAAGGGTACCTCATTATTTCAAGATGGCTGCTGGAGATCCAGCCATATCGTACACATTCCAGACTGCAGATAGGAGAAAAGCAGGAAGACAAAAGTATTCACTTCCCAGTGGAGTCAATTCACTTTAAGGAGGCTTTCTAGTTTCTTCACGAAATGTTCACTTACATCTCATTATTCAAAACTTAGTCATATGGCCACACCTAGCTACCAGGAAGGCTGGTAAATTTAGTCTTTATTTCAGATATGGCACTATGCCCAGCTAAATATCAGGGTTCTGTTACAGAGGAAGAAGAGGAGAGTGGGTGTCAGGTAGAGATCTAGCAGTCTCTGCCACACTAACCCTGACTTTTCCCTGTGCTGTGGACTTACATATCTTGATGTCCATAATATCTCCATTTGGATGCCTAATGGGCTTTTCATACTAAACTTGGACAAACCTCTTGATTCCCGTCACCCTCAAACCTGCTCCTCCCAACCTTTTCCATTTCAGACTAAAAACCTAAAGTCATTAAAAAAAAAAAAACTTTTGTTATGAAAACTCATACTGAAAAGTAGAGCAAATAGTCTAATAAACACCAATAAATTGATCCAGCATCTATCATGCTTGTTTCAACTGTTTTTTGAGGTGAAGTATTTTAAAGTACAGTCACTGTGACATTGAACTGAAATTCTTCGGTTTGCAACTCTAAAATGTAAAGGCATTTTTGTGCATATCTATGATACTATCACCACTCTTACCAAAATGAACAGATCTTGACTCCTCTCTTCCTCATCTTTCACAGCTGATCAGCAAGTGATGTCAGCCCTCTAGCCACTCCCCACTCTCTGCAATGCCACCCCGTTCCAGCCACGATCATCCCTTAACTAGACTTCTGCTCTAGATTCTTCCTTCTAACTCTTTATTTTGCACATGGTACCAAACTGGTCTTTTAAAAACTCAAACTGTGTTATGACACTTCTTTGATTAAAACCCTCCAGTGATTTACCTTTGGGATCAGAACAGAATCCAGGCTTCCTTCAGCCCCACTTGATCTGACTCCTGCCTGCCTTTCTAAGTTCTCCTCCTTCTCTCCCCTCACTCCTGCCTTATTTTGTTTCTTTGAATACCAGAGTTAATTCCTGCCTGGCTCTATTATTTGCTGTACCTTCTGCCTGGAAGGTTTCCCCTAGATCTTTGTATGGCTGGCTCCTTTTCATCCTAAAGCCTTACCTCAAATGTCACCTCCCCACAGAAGTCTAGAGATCTAGATCTAGACTGCTAGATCTCTACCTGTCTGGAAGGGAGTGCCCCCCATCCACTTTCAATCAATTCATAGTCTGTTGTTCTGTTTTATTTCATGCGGCCTTTATTGCTATTTTAAATTATATTATTTGTTTACCTACTGATGGCCTGTCTCCCTCTTGTGAATGTAAGCCCCAGGAAAGTACCTAGAACAATGCTTGGTACAAAAATATATAGTCAACAAATGATGTTTGAAAATAAATCAGTAAATTGATCTCTGGATATTGAGAGACGTTGCTTTGAATTTCTGCTCCACTGCTTACCAGATGTACTGGGAAAGTTGCTTAATTTGGCGTTGGAATACCAATGTCACAGAATTATTGTAAAAATTAAGGGGGATAATTATGTACAGCACTAAGTATAGCATTTGATGCAATAGTAAGCCCTCAGATATGATGGCTGCTATTATTATTACTGCTATTAATTATTACATCTCTCTGCTGCATGTGCTCCTTGTGAGCATTGCCTCCTCTTCTGGCCTTTTCGATGCCATACACTTCTAGTTTCGCCGCCCCTGGAATGCCTCTGAGCACCTTCTCTGACACAACCCCCACCGGATGACTCTAGAATAATTCTTTCCACGCCTGGTCCCATGTGTTGCTTGCCCACAACTGACTGGACAAGAGACGAGCACCTGATCCCAAGGCAGCATCTTTGGGTTGGCCTGGGTGTTCTCTGCGATGGGTGATAACCAACTAAATAAATTAACTCATTTCTCCTGCGGAATGTGGACAGAGAGTGAGAAGGGAGCATGAGAGAGAGACACTGTATCAAGAGCAGGAGAAGCTGGGACAGAGAGTGCTTGATGATGACAAGGACGCCCGTGCTGGGCGGATGGACACGTAGCCTGGTCACAACAACTTCACTGTATCCTCATGACCTTTCAGGCTCCATGAGTCCTGCTGCTATTTGAGAATGTCTCCGTGGGCACCTGGGTGGCTCAGTCAGTTAAGCATCTGCCTCTTGGTTTTGGCTCAGGTCATGATCTCATGGGTCCTAGACTGAGCCCTGCGTAGGGCTCTGCACTTAGTGGGCAGGGAGTCTGCTGAAGATTCTCTCCTTCTGCTCCCTGCTCTTTGAAATAATTTTTTTTTTTTAAAGAATGTCTTCTGGCTTTCCATCTATATCTGAGGTCATTTATCTTTCCTCACATGACAAGAACCTAACCAAGACCCTCCCTGAGCAGTTTCACTGGGTTGATTCAACAACCATTTATTAGCATTTACCATTCACTCCCGTAACTTTGAGCACTCCTCTCTCTTGGTAATTCACCAATTGCATCTCCAACCTGACCTGTTTCCTGAGGTTGCAGCTCAAACTTCTGGGGGCCCCACTGGCACTTAAAAGAAATACCTTCCAAACAAACTCAAAATTTCTCCCCTTTCTCTCCTCTCATGCCCCCGCTGGCACAAATATGTCCCTTTTCTGTGTTCCCTGTCTTGGCTGATGACACTGCCTCCTCCTAGTCACATGGGCTAAAGATCTTAGAGTGATGAATGTCTTTATTACCTTCCACAGCTAATCAGCATCTGCTGATGCATCTACCCCCTTTCTTCTTTTTACAATGCCCTTCAAGACTGTCGGTGACTTGGCCCTCCCCCATCACTTCTCCTCCCTCACTACTCTCCCCTTGCTTACCTGCTCCCAGGGCTTTTGCATCTGCTGTTCCCTTTGCCCGGAACCCTTTTCCTGAGCTCTCCTCCTTGTCTTCTTCACATCTCTGCTCAAATATCCTTGCGTCAGCTTTCCTAATCACCTTCTTTAAACTCTAAGTATCTGGTGACTGATTCTCCTTAACCCCTTCCACTGTTTTATTTTCTCCATAGCTCTCCAACATGCTACGTAACTTACTTCTTCTTTTTACTTGTTGTATCCCCCTTTCCCTACTTTGCAACCTTACCCGGGAAAATATGTGCACCCAGGGGCAGGAATTAATATCCCCAAGGCTCACTACAGTGTCCGGCACATAGTAAACACTCAGTAACTTAATGTTTCATCCATTAATTGAGTACTCGATCTCTCCCTGCCACCATTGTTTGTCTGCTTTCTTTTTAAACTATTTCAAGATACTTTATTTTTAAAACAGGTCACGACACTAAGCTTTTGGCCCATTCGGCCACTATACAAGCTATAAATGCTTGCTCAGCAGCTGAGGGGCATACTTTAGTAGAGTGTGTGAAAAGCAAATAAAATTCATATAAAACAAATATTCAAATAGTTTCCATAGGCTACATTCTTATAGTCTTGCTACAATGCCAATGCTACATCCTGGGCATATGTTTCTGACCCACATGGAAAAATTATAAATCTGGCCGGTTGGAACTGCCATCTGGAATAGCGCTCGCTTTTTCTAATAAGCTCTGTGTCTTGGCCTTTCTCAGCCGTTAAGGGCTTAGAATTGTCAGAGTGGTGGTGTTCTCAGCTACCCCAACCGTTCTTTGTCCTTGCTACAAAAGGCAGTATACTGTACCTTCTGGAAAAGCAGAGACCCATCTGGTTCCCCCGGGAATATGGGGCAAGAATCCATGATCTTTTTCTTTCAGTTTTCTACTTGCACTGAAGTCTTGGTCCTTCCCTCTTTTTCAATCAGTAAATATTTTTAGACTATTTAGAATAGAGTGATTAATTTTGTCTAAAAGCCATATTATATTCTGCTTCTATTTTTTTTTCCTCATTATAAAAACAACATATGCACATTTCACTTAAAAAATGTAAATATAGGGAAAAACCATCCAAAGATTTTTGGTACAATCACTGTTCATATTTTATCATGTTTCTTTCTATTGAATATTCTTCTCATGAATATATATTTCTTGCTTTTTTTCAAATTAAGATTATATATAACAATATGGCAATGTTAATACAAAACTCTTCGTATGTATAATTCTGAATAAATAAGTAATCTAAGTAACTTCATTTATTTTTTCCTTTTTAAAATCATCTTCCTACATTTGGACACATATTTCCAATTTCTTGCATTAAACTGAAATCGAGATTAACTTCTTTGTGCATATGGCTTTCCTGACTTGGGATTATTGTCTTAAACTGGAGTTCCAGAGAGAAAGCTCTTGATATACAACCTAACTTCTTTTCAGCGCTGTTTTCCTTAAATTCCTTTAGATGCAAGGAGTCACTCAAGTCACTTCAGTCACTGAGAGGTTTATAGGAATGACAATTGGAGAAATATTCAGGGCAGGAATCCAAACCATAAAGCCAGGCCTCATGTAATGTCACAGAATGAAAAAGAATTAGCTGAGCCATGCAGACTGCAACTGAAGGCCATTCAGGATGCAGGGAGCTCTGGGGACCAGCCTATCACCTTGTCACCCATCAGCAGTCACAGCTCAGGAGGCTCTGCCCTAGAGATCCACCGTTAACAACTGGTCTATTTCATCTTCTGCCTGTATCACCAACTGTTCGACTCTCTATCTTATTTTCAGTTCATTTTCAACACAGAACTAATCTAATTGGCTCAGCCAATCGTCATTATGCCTATTTAGAGTGAATTTTTACTTCAAGCTTCATCATTGGTTGCTTGGACAGATTATCTTTGGCTATTCTTGGCTAAGTGCCCATTTCTGTCACAATCCTTTGTGGGGTTAGAGGAAACAGAACATGACTTTCCTGCATTGATCTTGTGGTAATTTGCTTGTAATTCTTCAAAATATTTAACCATCAGTGGCAGGGCACTGACCATTCAGTTCCAGAGAATGTGCCATGATGGAGTATCCCTACCAGGTACCATGTCTAGATGAGGACCCGGCAGGCTTGGTGGTCAGTCTATTCAGTACCAGTTTACACACCCATCATAAAGATAGGAAATCATGGCAGCACTATTCACAATAGCCAAAATGTGGGAAAGACCCGTGTCCATCAATAGATGAATGCATAAATCAAAATGTGGGGCATATTCATATAGTGGAGTAGTATTCGTCCATAAAAAAGGAAAGAAGTATTGAGACAAGCTACAATGTGGATGAGCCTTGGAAACATTATTCTAAGTGAAAGAAACCAGACACAGAGGACCACATATTGTATGATTCCATTTACATGAAATATCTGGAATAGGTAAATCCGTAGAGACAGAAAATAGATTGTTGGTTGCCAGGGGCTGGGGGAATGGGGAGCAATGGCTTAATGGGGATGGGATTTCTTTTTGGAATGATGAAAATGATTTGGAACTAGACAGAGGTGGTGGTTGTACAACACTGTAAATGTACTAAATGCCACTGAATTGTTTGCTTTATGCTGGTTAATTTGATGGTATGTGTGAATTTCATCCCCCCCAAAAGATATTCAGCAATCCTTCTCTTGGTATATATATGCATAAGAGTTGAAACCAAGGTCTCAAAGAGATATTTGCACGCCATGCTCATAGCAACATTAGTCACAATACCAAGAAGTAGAAGCAACCCAAATGTCCGCTGATGGAGGAATGGAGAAAGGAAAAATAACATACACATGTAATGGAAAATTATTCAGCCTTAAAAACGAAGGAGTTCCTATCGTATGCTACAACATGGATGAAACTTGAGGACGTTATACTAAGTGAAATAAGTCAGTCACAAAAAGACAAGTACTGTATGATTCCACTTACATGAGGTATCTAAAGTAGTTAAATTCACAGAAGCAGAAAGTAAAATGGATGGGGCTGGGGGGTGAGAGAAATGAATTATTGTTTAATGGGTACAGAGTTTCAGTGTTGCAAGCTGAAAAACTTTGAGATCTGTTGCACGACAGTGTGAATATACTCAACACTACTGAACTGTACACTTCAAAATAGTTAAGATGGTAAATTTTACATTGTGTTTTTTGCCACTGGTTTTTTTTTTTTTTTTTTAAGTAGAAGGGTGTTGAACATCTGCTAATGAAAAGTAGACACTGGCTTTCCTTTTTAATTTCTACCAGTTTTACAGGCTAAATCAGTATCTAGTTGTTCTGAGGTCCCTATCTTTTATTATCAGTAATGTTCATTCATTCGTTCAACAAATGCTTAAATGTCATCCCAGCGATCAGACAACGCGCTTGGTGCTGGGGTTAGGAGGTCACACAGGACAGCCGGTGTCCTGGTGGAGTCACTGGTAGGGGCAGTCCCTACCCACTCTCACTTCTCACACCATGAACTGGAATTATACCTGTGTTAAGCACCAGGAAGGAGCCGCATGGGTGTTTCTCAGATTTGTAATGAACCCCTGGCCTCGCCTGGGAGTTCTGCTTGAGAAAGTGAGCTTTCAGGTGAGATCTGAAGGGTGAACAAACATTGGCTAGCTCACGGGAGTGAATGGATGGGTTAGGTTGAGGGGGAAGGGTACATCAGTGTTTAAAGGCCCTAAAATGAGAAGGATCCTTAAAGGATCTTGATCTTAGCCTTATAAGTAATGGGAGGTCAGGGAAGGGTCTTAATTGTGTGTGGAGTCGAGATATAATTAGGGAGGCCACTTAAGGGGTACTGTACTAGTCTTAACCAACCAGGGTGATGACAGTGATGATGGTGAAGACACTTAGCAGGTAAAATTGACACCACCTTGCAATATACTGGATATGGGGTTGTAGCAGAGGGTGAAATGAATGATGACTTCCTAGTTTAATCTTTTTATGGTTTTTTTCCTCCTTTTCTGACTAGTGTATTCCTGTCCATTGCTCATATTTATTTGGTAGTTTTGAGAGCTTCTTTTGCTTTATATGAATGGGATATTAAAGACAATAAATCCCTTTTTTGCCTTTATTTCTTTCGAAGTATGCTAATTTTAAATTTTTCGTGTAATTACATATTTTCATTTCAATTTTTTGGATGCTTACAGTAAATTCAGCCAGGTTATTTTCACAATTCTTTTGATTGAAGGCTGACTATATATAAATAATGCTAAAATGAATAGGTATGAATGTAAAGCTGATGGCTAATGAGCAACTAA
This sequence comes from Callorhinus ursinus, assembly GCF_003265705.2. Lineage (NCBI taxonomy): Eukaryota > Metazoa > Chordata > Mammalia > Carnivora > Otariidae > Callorhinus > Callorhinus ursinus. The sequence continues at coordinate 53,288,135 of NW_027397069.1, read as the reverse complement.
ATTAGTGTTTCAAAGAGGCGTCAAAAGGATGCCCCTTGCCCATCCCCCACCCCCATGAATATGACCAACGTGGAATCCAGTATTTTAAATTTTAACTTCTGAATAGTTGTTATACATCTCTCTTATAGAGGTAAAGGGTGAGCAAATTTCATTCCCTCTTCTGTGTCCATTCCACTCAATGCTCCCTCCCTGCAATCACTTCTTTTAATTTTCAGAACATACTTATGAAAGATAAACAAATATTAATATATGATCTCATTCTTCCTGCTTATTTTTAAAATAAGAAGTAACATACCTGGGGGGATGGGTTAGCCTGGTGATGGGTATTGAGGAGGGCACGTTTTGCATGGTGCACTGGGTGTTATGAACAAACAATGAATCATGGAACACTGCATCAAAAACTAATGATGTAATATATGGTGATTAACATAACAATAAAAAAAGAAGAAAAAAAAAAAAAAAGAAGTAACATACCATACACACTGTCCTACCCTACGGCTTATTCATTGAACAACGTCACACATAGCCCTTTCCATATCAAAATACAGTGTGTCCTCATTTTTTAGAGCTGTGTAGTATTACATTATGTGCCTGTACCCCATGATCTGTTCAACCTACTTGAGGTCAACCTTTTTTTTATTATAAACAACCTGGCTCTGAATAATCATACACACATCATTTCACACATGTGAAGAACAACTGTAAGACAAATTCCCACATGTAAGGTTTTCTAGGGCTTGGGTAATTACAAAGATGGATTCTGGTTGTGTGGAGCCTGAAGATTATAATTTTGTGGGCCTTCACTAAGAAAAAAGATATGAAATTATCTAATTCAAAGTAGATACACAATGAATATTTTTTGAATATGAAAGGAAATGAATATTTATGTAGAATATGAAAGGAAATCACAATAGCTTTTTAAATGGTAAAAAGCTGAGGGGCGCCTGGGTGGCTCAGTTGGTTAAGTGACTGCCTTCGGCTCAGGTCATGATCCTGGAGTCCCGGGATCGAGTCTCACATCAGGCTCCCTGCTCAGTGGGGAGTCGGCTGCTTCTCCCTCTGACCCTCTTCCCTCTCGTGCTATCTCTCATTCTCCCTCTCTCAAATAAATAAATAAAATCTTTAAAAAATAAATAAATAAATAAAGGTTAAAAAGCTGAAAAATGCCATGAATATCACAGATTCTTGAAAAATAAGATAATATCTTTACTAATGAACTACCCGACATATCTCTATAATGCTTTTCTCACTCTCCCCCCACCCCTTTTTTTTGGCTATATACACTGATTACCTCTTCTATGGCCAGAATTTTGAAATATCATTTTATTTTATTTATTTTATTTTTTTTTAAGATTTTATTTATTTATTTGACAGAGAGAGATACACAGCGAGAGAAGGAACACAAGCAGGGGGAGTGGGAGAGGGAGAAGCAGGCTTCCCGCTGAGCAGGGAGCCGGATGAGGGGCTCGATCCCAGGACCCCGGGATCATGACCTGAGCCAAAGGCAGACACTTAACGACTGAACCACCTACGCACCCCTGTAATATCATTTTAAAGACAGAAAGCAGAAAGATAATTCAATCTTTAGCATGGTTGGTTGAAATTCCTTTTTTAAAATTTTTGACGGTTGGGACGCATAAAGCATCCAATTTCACACGAACATGCTTACAATGTGTAGTGCTGTTACAGGTTTGTGTCCTACAACTCAGAAATTCTGATAAATTCTATCTCACCTGATTCCCGTTTAAAAAAAGATTATAAATATATGGTGCATTTATAATTGCTACATTATCAAGTATATCCTAGCAGGCAAAAATATCCATTTTAATCAAATATCTGTAAAAAGTAAGCAAAAAGAGTTCTGCTTATAATTTTACATATCTAATGATTAAAGTAATTGCCCACAGATTAGTTTCTGGCTCCATTTATTTCAAGGCTCATTTCCTTTCCACTACCTACATAATTCTAATATCAGGCGCCATAAAACATATTCATATTTCAGTATGAGCTCTGGCCCTGTAGCTCGTAGTCAGACTAGCAGGTGGTTGGCAGAGTGAGTGGTAGGAGTATTTGTGGAAACCAGTCCAATCCCAGGACGCCTAGCAATAAGCTGGCTCTCATGGAAGTGACTGCATACCACATAAATATATCCTACGACATCCAAGCTGAATGTATCTCCAAGTCTGCTTCTCTTTACCTGATTTCAGGAGTTCCTGATGCCATTGCAATGCTACACTTCACAAAGGAAAGCATGATGGAGAGGAAGTCTGAGTGGAAAGGGAAGAGTGGGCTTAATCGATTGTGATTAAAATATCTTAGTTTGAAAAGTTCTCAAAAATAACATTTTGAAAAATTGGTGGGACTTTTCTCAGGGCCTCAAAAGGGGTCTGTACAAGTGAGGAGTCCCGAATTTTATGCTTCATTAGTCCACAGTAAATCTGCCAAATTGCCCTTCATAGTGATTATACCAAGTTACTGTTCTAGCCATAATGCAAAGGCTTCCTTTCCCAAGGTCTTGAATGCAGAGTGTGTTATCAAATCTGTAGATTTTTGCCAATCTGTTGGAGAGGGCAAAACAACTTAGAACAGTTGTAGCTTGCATTTCTCAAATTATGAGTTAAATTGAGCATTTTTTCTTAGGCTTAAGAGCCATATGTGTTTCTTTTTCTGTGAACTCTCAGTTCATTTTTTCCCCTCTTGTTTCTAATGGGTTGTTGGTCCTTTTCTTATTGATTGCTAGGAACTCTTTATACATTGGTAGAGGCATTTTTATCTTGATATGAATTGCAAATCTTTTTTATCTGTTTTTTTTGTTCTTTATTTATTTATTTATTATCTCTTAGACTCTTTAGTATTATTTTTTGTTGAGGTATAATTGACCTCTAACATCACGTTAGTTTCAAGTTTACAACATAATGATTTGATATTTGTATACATTTGCAAAGGGATCACCACAACTAGTCTAGTTAATATCTGTTGCCATACATGGCGACAAAAATTATTTTTCCCTTGTGATGAGGACTTTTGCGATCTACTCTCTTAGCAACTTTCAAGTATACAGTACAGTGTTATTAACTATAGTCACCATGCTGTCCATGACATCCCCAAGACTTCTTTATTTTATAACTGGAAGTTTGTAAACTTTGACCCCTTTCATCCATTTTTTTCTTCTTACGTGTGTATGTTTTTGTTGCTCTTATTGCCACACTGAAATTTTATATTATTATATTGTTAACTTTATCATGATTTCATTTTTTATATTTGAATCTTTGATCCACATAGTATGGAAAGTTTTTTTTTTTAATTGATGGTTTACATGAAGATTCTACCAACTGTAGAAGATGGAATTCCAGACATTCAACAAGGAAAGAGTACTGTTCCTAAGTCTCCCCTTAAAAAAAAAAAACAAACTCTGGGGGCTCAGAGACAGTGCTTGAAGGAGTGGGTGCGCCGACATGTCCCGTGGTTCCAGCGCTGGTTTTGACCGCCACATTACCATTTTTTCACCCGAGGGCCGGCTCTACCAAGTAGAATATGCTTTTAAGGCTATTAACCAGGGTGGCCTTACATCGGTAGCTGTCAGAGGGAAAGACTGTGCAGTAATTGTCACACAGAAGAAAGTACCTGACAAATTACTGGATTCCAGCACAGTGACTCACTTATTCAAGATAACTGAAAACATTGGCTGTGTGATGACAGGAATGACAGCTGACAGCAGATCCCAGGTACAGAGGGCATCCTATGAGGCAGCTAATTGGAAATACAAGTATGGCTATGAGATTCCTGTGGACATGCTGTGCAAAAGAATTGCTGATATTTCTCAGGTCTACAACACAGAATGCTGAAATGAGGCCTCTTGGTTGTTGTATGATTTTAGTTGGTATAGATGAAGAACAAGGCCCTCAGGTGTACAAGTGTGATCCTGCAGGTTACTACTGTGGGTTTAAAGCCACTGCAGCAGGAGTTAAACAGACGGAGTCAACCAGCTTCCTTGAAAAAAAAGTGAAGAAGAAATTTGATTGGACATTTGAACAGACAGTGGAAACTGCAATACATGCCTATCTACTGTTCTATCAGTTGATTTCCAACCTTCAGAAATAGAAGTTGGAGTAGTTACAGTTGAAAACCCTAAATTCAGGATTCTTTCAGAAGCAGAGACTGATGCTCACCTTGTCGCTCTAGCAGAGAGAGGCTAAACATTGTAGTTAGTTTACCAAATCCATGACGCCACTTGCCTGTGTGTTTGGTAGCAACAGACCAACATTATGGAGGCTCCTGGATTGAAAAAGGAACCTCTCCCACTACTGCCCTGCCGCTGAAGTGGTTAGGACTCTGTATAAATAAAAACAGTGCTTTTGGAAAAAAACAAAACAAACAAAAAAAAAAACAAACTCTACTTCTTATTGAAGTTTAATTATTAATATGCTTCCTTCAATGAGTTGGTATTTCTTGAACACCCATTATATGCTAAATCTTTACATTTCTCTCATTGAAAACCGTGACTCTGGGCATGGAAGAGTTCCAAGTAAAGAAAGTAAAGACTCATCTACTTTCAGAAATAGGAATAACAAATAAATATAATGCTCTGTGGCCAGAAATAAACATTCTTCATGCTTCCCAGACATCTTAACATTTATAGTATTATAAATGGTCCTGTCCTTTCTTCATGCTTGGTGCCACAGGCTTCCTGTGTCCCTCTGTGGGGACGAGCAACCTTCCTTTGTAGTGCAGGTAGTTATTTTCCAAGAAAAGATCAAATGCTCCTCTCAGCTGGAAACACCCACTCTCCATGTTGTTTCAAAGGGTTTCTCACTCCTGCATGCCAGACATGTCCAAACTAAACCCTGGTCAGAAAAAGACCTGGCCCTGAGTTTCAGTGCAACTTGTCTTTTACTCTGGAATTAGATCAGAAAAATGTGCGTATTCTTCACTTGTGATTATAATTTATTAATTATGTAATAACTTTACATTAGTTATTCAGTATTCATCATTAACAAAAGTAGTCTTTATTCTTCTTTGGTGTTCAAAGATGAATCACGACCTGGATTCATTTAACATTCAGTTCTGTGGTTCTTCCCTCAGTGCTTAACAGAGCTCTTTGAGCAAATTTAGGGAACTAGAACCTACTTATTTTTGAAGGAAAGTGCCATTTCTGTGGCATAATCAGGAACTAAAAGACTAAAGTAACATTAGAGCTGAAAGGTGCCTGTGAAATCTCTTGGTTCAATCCCCTCATTTTAAAGATGAAGAGGTAAAGACCCAGAGAACTCTGAGGTTAATGACATGTTTCTTATGTTTATCCCAAGGCAGCACGCCCATAAATAATGCCTTCTTTATTTTTATTTGATTAATTCATGTGGTTAGTATGCGAGTTTGGATTCTTTTTAAAATGTGTAAGTATAAAAAAGTTGGGAGAAAAAAAATCATCCCAAATCTCTCTACCCAGGGACAGTCATTGTTAAAAGGCAGCATGACCATCACTAAGGGAATGAGCTTTGGAACCAGACAGTGCCGGCCAGAACCCCATCATTTAACCTTTCCAAGCTACCTGGGAGATGATAGAATTCACCTCATGGTGAAGATTAAAGTATATTGCATAGGGAAGGCATTCAGGTCGGTGAGCTAAATTATTGTGTTCAATTCATATTAGCAATTATTGGTAGTACAGCTGAGATAATATTCTCTCCATTTTTGTACCATGCTTTTTTTCACTTACTATATCACATGCATTTTCCCAGGGCATCAAAGAATCTTTATTAATACCCATCTTTTATGTCATGACCATCTTTGTAGAGAAAAAACGTGAGTTATTTTCCATTCCAAAGCCAAGGTTACATATACCTTCTCCTCAAAAGAAGAAAAGCTCATTCAGCAGATGCCAACAAAGGGGAAGGAAACAAGGGTTAATTAAGAGGAACTATTTTGGAATAAACAGCTGGATTTACAAGGGTGTGCATGAGAATGCTTTGATGCATGCATTTAGAGAGTAAAGGATATAGAATAATTGATGGCTATATTGGCAGATCAAAGTGTCGCAAGGGCATCGCAGGCTGCAGAGTTAAACTGTTTGCACTTTTCCTGCATTTAGTGTGTGTATTTTGTGAGCATAATAATAATTTGTACGCACACAGAAGCTTTCATCTGGGGAGGAGCTCAAAGCACTTTGAAGACGTTAATAAGAAAAAGACCTGCTAATTAAGATTGCTTAAAAATAAAAACTCTCCTTTCAGCATGTTTACAGATTGCCAGGAGGATTCCGACCTAAAGAGATTTGTTATCACAAGTGAGTTATTGCACGTTTTTCTTTTTAAAACACATTGTTGGATTTAGTGTACTGATAAAATCCTCCTCTGGACAGTCACACCACATGTAACAAGAATAATTCAACAGTCTCTGACATGTTTGATTTGGAAAGCATACTTTTACCCAGAAAATGTTGCAGTTAGAGCAGAAAGCGCTACCGTGTTGGATATTGGTAGTGAGTTTTCAGTTTCAGACTAAACCCAGCAAAATAAGCTTAGAAGAAGGACAAAGCGTTCCCAGACCTTTCTGAAATTATATCTGCTAAGGGAAATTCAGATAGTAAAAATCGTATCTCAGACGAACCATTAGAGACGATGGACTCTGAAAAACAAACTGGGGGTTCTAGAGGGGAGAGGGGTGGGGGGATGGGTTAGCCTGGTGATGGGTATTAAAGAGGGCACATTCTGCGTGGAGCACTGGGTGTTATGCGCAAACAATGAATCATGGAACACTACATCAAAAACTAATGATGTAACGTATGGTGATTAACATAACAATAAAAAATTATTTTAAAAAATCGTATCTCAGTGCATGGTGAAAAGAATGACTTTGTTAAGAGTTCTACAAGCTTCCACCTCAACTTCCCTACATGAAACACACTAAAGCAAATCTCTACATAGATGAAGTCAATTCCTGAAACCTTTCCTAATCCAGCTATTAGAATTAGATGCCTCCCTTTTCTCAGCTCCCCAGGCACGGAATTTTGTTTGAAAATATTATTTGTATAATGACTTATTATTAGGTCTTTTTTTCATATGTGAGATATGTATAGTTCTTCCCCACTAGAGAGTGAACTTCTAGTAGGCAAAAATATATTTTATTCATCTTAATATCCTATAGAGGGCTTAGCACAGTGTATGATCCTTAACACAACATACCCATTAATAACTCTTTTTAAAAGATTTTATTTATTTATTTTACAAAGAGACACAGCGAGAGAGGGAACACAAGCAGGGGGAGTGGGAGAGGGAGAAGCAGGCTTCCCGTGGAGCAGGGAGCCCGATGCGGGGCTCGATCCCAGGACCCTGGGATCATGACCTGAGCCGAAGGCAGGCGCTTAACCGACTGAGCCACCCAGGCGCCCCAATAACTATTTCTTTTAACTAAGACTTTTATTATAGCAGTTTTGTAATAGAAAAAGAAGTTGGAAACAGCATAAATGTCCATCAATAGAGCAAGGGCTAAATAGAGTTATGGGACGTCTGTACAATGGGATACTGTGTCACTATTAAAAAGAATGAGATAGACTTGAAAAAATTCAATGATCTACGGAATGAACAACTCACGTAGAAGAACATGTATTTTATTTTTTTTTAAGATTTTATTTATTTATTTGAGAGAGAGAGAATGAGAGATAGAGAGCATGAGAGGGAAGAGGGTCAGAGGGAGAAGCAGACTCCCTGCCGAGCAGGGAGCCCGATGCGGGGATCGATCCCAGGACCCAGGGATCATGACCTGAGCCGAAGGCAATCGCTTAACGAACTGAGCCACCCAGGCGCCCGAAGAACATGTATTTTATCATCTCCTTTTTGCAAAAATAAGACCAAACCAAATGGGCAATTGAGACATGCATGGGATGAATAGATAGATGGAGAGCTAGACAGATAAGACTGATCGATTTTTTTTATTATTCACAAAAATTGGAGGCCCTGGGGGCACCTGGGTGGCCCCGTCGGTTAAGCATCTGCCTTCGGCTCAGGTCACGATCTCAAGGTCCCAGGATGGAGCCCCATGTCAGGCTCCCTGCTCAATGGGGAGCCTGCTTCTCCCTCTCCCTCTGCCCCTCTCCCTCCTTGTGCTCTCTCTCTCTCTCTCTCAAATAAATACATAAAATCTTAAAAAAAAAAAAAAAAGAAAGAAAGAAAAGAAAAAGAAATTGGAGGCCCTGAAAAATATGAGCAAATCATCAACAGGGAATATTCCTGGCGCGTGGGGCTGAGGGGAGTGCGCTGCCTGTGAGAAGGAAGTCCCGCACTTGTTACTCTTACCTCTGTGTTGTTTGAAGTTTTAGCGATGAACAAGTGTTATTTTTGGTCATTAAAAAAACGGAAATTACTTATTGACTCGAAGTTTGGATTTGTTGAACTTGCCTTCGGCCAGGCAGATGACCTAATATCCCATATTTCGGCACTTCAAACCTGTCTCCCTGACAGAGCCTCTGGCACTGAGCGAGCTGGCGGGGACAAAGCCTTCCTTTTTCAAGAGTAAGCGTTTAGCCGGATTCACACTGACTCCCTTGGGCATCTTCCTGGGGCACCTTTCCAGGGCCTTGCTTTCTAAATTCGGTATACTGATGGGCTGGGACAGATGCCCTGGCTGACTTTGGAAGTTGTCAAAATCTCTCTGGTAACTTTCCTAGGCTTTTTGGTCTCTAACAAGACATGGACCTTTTTCAGTTGTAAATCAGCTTACATCAAAATTCAAGCAGGACGCCATGCTGCCCCTGAAATCCCTTCTGTTCACTCATTCTAGCCGCAGAGCTCTGACTCCCTTGAAACTCCTGCCTCGCGGGGTAATCAGAACTAGCCACCTGGGCTAATTTCCTAAGTGGCCATTCTCTTTGTTTTGACCAGCACAAGGGGTGTGATCTGTTTTCTACATACAGTGTGTGTAAGTTGGCTTGCTGCCAGCCTGATTCTCTCAACCGAAAGAAAACTGCTCTCTCTCTAAAATGAGAAGACGAGAGGGAATTTGTGGGAATATTACAGATTAATCCACTTTGCTGTGATCTGGCCTGGCCCATTTTTAGTGGGGGCTGGTTTAGGGTTAGTTTGTTGGTTACATAAACTTGCCAACCATCCGGAAGAGGAAACAATACCCTCTGGTGGTAAGATTATATCCTGCACCATGTACCCTAAATTTCAGCTCTAAGCCAAATTGCCTTACTTGCACTTGTACCTCAGTACACAGGAAGTTTATTTATTTATTTGTTTGTTTGTTTGATCTAATCTCTACGCCTCACATGGGGCTCGAACTCACAGCCCTGAGATCAAGAGTCGCATGCTCTACGGACTCTGCTGAGCCAGCCAGGTGCCCCTAGAGATCTATACTTAAAGAAATCAACTCCACCTTTATCTTGAGTGATAGTATAGAAATACAAACAATAAAATTTCCATTTCCCAATTACATTTTTATTGTTTTATTGTTCTGAGTTACTGTGTTAAACATTATGCAGATTGAAATTATTAAATGTGCTATCATTCTATTACGGAAAAAAATTCCTGTCATTCTGCAAACTACAGAGCTGGGGTTGATTTTTGAATACACCATTATTTATGGTATTGTTATTGTTACGCTTCTTTGAGGTCCATTTTTTTTTCAGAATGTGTCTATTGTGTAGCATAGATTTTTGTCGCTCAGAATATATCACTACTTTCTGCTACATGTGACAACATTCAGATGTGTTTGTAATCATAGGTTCTAGTTTTCTCGTTAATGTAGTCACTCGAATTGTCACAGTTGGGTTGATTGCACAGGAACATTATCACACCAGCTGCTCTGGCTCTCCAATTAGCAGGCCTGGTATGGAATGTTCGCTGTGAGTTGGAGTTCTCCTGGACTCTGGACATCTGCCTTCCTGAGTCTCTGCCTTTGACTTTCCCTTTGGGACTCATGCCATGAAGGTCACTGTTTCCTGTTCCAAATATTCCTTTTAGTTTCTGTTTTGTGAGAACTCTGTATAAAGCTTTTTCCCTTGACCATTTGTCCTCCCAGGCCTGAGACTGCTTCTGAAGTCGAGAGAATTGAATAAACCCGGGATTCCTTCCTGGGAACTGGGTACTTGTCATCGAAGAGTAGAATGTCTTGGAGAAGCTTGTGGCACCAGGATTTGAGGTAAGAGAGGAGAAAGGGGACTCAGCCCAGCATTTAAAACTTGCATTTGCTTCTTGTCAAAATGCTCACTGGCCACCCCGTAGGTGAACAACTGTGCCGGTGTGTCTGGAATTGAGGGGTTGTCCAGGACGTGGGATTTCCAGTGTTAAACCTGGCAAAGTCCCAGGTAAACTGGACTAGTTGGTCATACCAGTGTGGGGTTAGGACTGTATGAATCCTCTTTGCTCCTCTCACTCTCTATAGGTGATTGTTCTTCCTTTTTTCCCAGATCGGCAGAGTGTTGTTTCTTATGCATCCTAATAAAACCCACGATGTCTGAAAATGACTACATATCAAGGATGTACTACATTTCAAACATGTTGACCATGGAAAAACCTTTCATCGGCATTTAAAAATTACATAAAATTTACATAAACATGAACTCGAGACAGGGATGCTTACACCAGTCTAAATAAGAATGTGTCACCGTTTCTAGGCACAGAGTGGAGGTTGACTATTACGTGGCAGGTCTGGTGCTGGGGATGGGGAGCTGAAGCAGTAAACAGGTAACGGCCGCAGAATTACCAGTGCTGGGCGAGTGGTGTAGGAGGCTGAAGCACAAAGTGATTACTGTGCGCTGGGATACCGGGAGAGGCTTGAAACAGGAAGTGGGATGTGGAGAGAGCTAGAGGGGAATCCAGAAGAAAAGGTAGACTCAAGATGAGGAGAAGACTTTTCCAGGTAGCAGGAACAGCTGCCTGGACACTCAGAAATGCCTGGGTGGGACGTGCATAGGCGAGTGGCCCTGAAGCTGAGTTTTTAAATGGGTGATCGGTTTGAAGAGGGTGTGTTGGACAATTCTTGTATTTCTATACTGCTGCTTTGGCAATCACTGTAGACCCAGTGAGCACATCTTTTTTTTTTTTTTTAAACATTTTATTTATTTATTCATGAGAGACAGAGGGAGAGAGAGAGAGAGAGAGAGAGAGAGAAGCAGAGGGAGAAGTAGGCTCCCAAGGAGCAGGGACCCCAATGGGGGACTCGATCCCAGGACCCTGGGATCATGACCTGAGCCGAAGGCAGATGCTTAACCATCTGAGCCACCCAGGCGCCCGACCCAGTGAGCACATCTTTACCGAACAGAGGGAGCTCTTCTTTCTACTCCTGTCCCTCTGCCACCTTTTGTAGGTTAGGCCTGGCATCTCCGAAGAATGACCTGTCTCAGTAAATATTTGGGGTGCAAAGAACTAGAGCATTGTCCAAACCCTGTGTGCCTAACTCCACCCTTCCTCCTATTGAGTGCAGTGCAGAGTAGGGCGGCTCGCAGAGTGTGGCCAAGGAAGCTATCCTTCCCCCCCTTGTAAACAAGCTTTGGCGCAGAGACTTGGAACATCAGCCCTACGCCCCAATTCTCAGCAAAAGCAATGAACATTTGTACATGAAATGGGACTGTTAAATGACTACTGGTCTCCCTTACACTTTATGGCTCATTAGTGGGTTTTCAGTGACCTTATCAGAGATTGGACATAGCAAAATATCACAGCACAATTTTACCTAAATGACTTTTTCCTTACGCAAATCCCATTGTTCTGTGTTGAAAGGAAACCCTTTCCATCCGGGCAAAGACAACGTGAAGATGTGTTTATGAACGGGATAACAACCACTGTCATAAATGGGACCAAGGAAGACAGAGGCAAACACAAAATGTACCTTCAGTGAGATTTGGGAGAAGGGACGTGAGGAAGGGTCTCATGCCTCTTCCACAAGCTTTCCATCTAAAAATTCCTTCTCATTTAGAGATGAGCTTTAATCTGTAAATTCTCCTGGGAATATTATGCCTGTCTTAACTCTCACACTAACGAATCCGCATCAATATTTTCCCTTTGGTGAGTAATAGGTAGGGCCTTGAGTACTTAAAAGGAAGTGTCTGCAGATATGAGAAAATGCTGCCAAAAAGGAAGGCTTAGCATCTTAAAATCAAATTTCTTGCTCCTAAATTTTTTTGGAAATTTGTCATAGCTTTTATCTGAAATGGCTTGAATCACAACTGCGCTCTGGAAAACGGTCTTTTATTTTCCTTGTTTTGGATTTGTAGTTTCTTAAATACTGTATGGTCTTGACCATCTACCACCTTCCTTTCGTTGTTCAATGTCCTCTCTTTGGTCTCAAACTCTTTTGCAAACTATTTTAAGCTGTCCCATTTCTGCTCCTGAATTTCCCCCTTGATTCCCGCTGGTCGTGTTTATTTATTGGCTCACAGTGATTGCTTCCTTTCTCAGGTCTGGAAGGGCATAACTGTGCTCAGGTATGACTCTGACCCTTAAAAAACATGAATACAAGACACAAGTATCATTGAGTTGGTGACTGCATCTATTAAAAATATTTTGATCACCCTTCTGTTGTCATTTGTTTTATTTGAAAACATAGGTTGACAACTAATATTTCTATGCTGTAAAAAAATGGGAGGGAAATTCCATTAGATGGTGTGGATTAATCAGACACATTTTTCTTTTTAAAAAACCCTAGCTTTATATTTCGTTTTGTGCCTGTTGGTCCTTAATCATAGCTACAGCTGAGACTCCTTCTCTCCCCATTCATTTAGTCTCAGGTATCTCCTTACCCACATCTCTTTGTAAATCATTATTTTTGTTAAAGTTTTGCAATTGGTTCTGCCCTTGGTGGTGTCAGTTAGATCACTCTCATTTGCATTAAATGCTAAGCTATGGTGTTTGCAATTAAGTTAAATGTTTCCTTGGAGTGGATCCAGTTCTTTTTATCTTTTTTGATAAGCAATGGCTGTCAAGGTCCTGACTGGAAGATTGTTATTTTGAATTAGGAATCCTTATCTCCACATAATTTGTACAATCCCAGGCCATAGGGGCATTGTCCAGGTCCACCAGACAGTTTTCCATTAACGCTGCTCAGTGTGAAAGTCTAGAGAAGAACTCAGGCAGCCATGGTGGACCAGGCAGCTCAACCAAGAACATCCAAAGGAGCTACTAGGAGAATATTCTGCCATTTATGTCAATTTAAATACCACTTCCAAGTCATACTATTCTCTAAAAGTTCAGTTAGTCCTGGTTTATGGCTCAAAGCACTTTGCATGTTATCAGCCCATTAGCCCTCTGCATTCCCCTGAGTCAGAGAGCTGACAAGTGGAAATAACCCAGTTTCCAAATGTGGACTCAGAGGCGCAGGAAGCTTTAATAACTGCAACAGGATCACTAATTCAGGCGGCAAACCAGTACACACATGGGACCGAGAGGGTGTCACAATGTTCCATAGGACTGAATGTAGTAACCTCTGCTGGTGTTCCTGTAAGTAGCAGATTCACAATGCTGTGGCAACATAAACCACCTCTGCACTGGACTCCTCCTTACCCCTGACACTTAGGAGTAAACAAGCTGACTTTAGGGAACATCATTCACATAGGAAAGTTTTGCTTCCTGGGCCATCTTCTCTCTGAGCCAATTTTTTTTCCGCCATGGCCAAGAGTATGGGTACTAGGACTAGAAATGCCAGAATTCAAACCTTGGCCCTACCAGTATGACCCTAGGCAAGTTTCCTAACCTCTCTATGACTCGGTTTCCTCGTCCGTAAAATGGTGATTAGTAATAGGATGTCCCTCAAATATGTTGCTGTGGGGATTAGACAAGTTAATTCATGCAAAGCACTTAGAACACCTGACACATAAGTATGTCATAAACATGACTTGTTTCTCTTGTTTTTCCTCTCCTTCTTTGGGAAGGCTTTTCATGCCAGGGCCTTCCCATTCTTACTTCCTCTTCCTATCAAAAGAGCAAAGGATCCAGCATCAGCTATTAACATTTTAGTGAGAAAGAGTTTCATGTTACCTGGGCCAGCTAGTTTGCTTATCAAGCATTGTCTCTAATTGTGGAATGGAAAACTTGATTCTCGGTTCAAAGAAGCTCGGATACCATAAATATTTTGAGGGAGTAGGGGAAGGTGAGAGATGAGAACAGGAAAAATCTCAGTTAGCCTCAAAAATATATGAAGGAACCTGCGTGTAAGTATTTACAGCTTGTCTTCTGCTTAAGAACAGGTCTACCTATTTGACCAGAACCCATTCCTTCTTTTAAAATCCATCTCCATCCCTAGTCTGTTCCTTCTCATCTCAACACGAACAACTTTTCCTTTACTCATCCTTAGTATTTTATCCTTATTTCCTCCTACTCTAGACCAAGACCTTTAATTACCAGGAACGCAGGGCCTTTTTTCATGTGTCTTCTGCTCCATCAGCCATTTCTGGCCTTGGTTCTCTTCGCCCCAACTCTGCTTTGCCTTGATGACACTGTTGTGCAGACCAAAAGTGAGAAGATTTAAACTCTGAAAGTATAACTTGCATATACCAGTTATGCCTCGTTCTCTATCGGCATAATCATATAGAGTTTATATTATTAAATATATAAAACATTGACTTTATTAGACTATTCGGAAATAATGAAACTATCTCATATGCTTGGTGTTCTTTTTCTTTTTTTAAGATTTATTTATATATTTATTTGAGAAAGAGAGAGAGCACACGAGAGGGGGAAGGGTCAGAGGGAGAAGCAGACTCCCTGCTGAGCAGGAAGCCCGATGCGGGACTGGATCCTGGATCATGATCTGAGCCAAAGGCTGTCGTTTACCAACTGAACCACCCAGGCGCCCCATGCTTGGCATTCTTAATTAGTCGCTGACTGTAGCCTTATCATTTGATCACAGCCTTGTCCATGGCATTTTTCCTGCCAGGTGTGTGTAATTAAATACATGAAGCTCACCTCCTAATCCTTTGCTACCCCGGGGAGATAAAGGTAAGGAATGGAGAGGAGAAAGGACCAGGGGAGGGTAGATGAGACAAAGAATTCCCAGAGGCCAGAGATGATTTTCCCCCAGGCCTTTCCCTCAACGTCACCACCTAGGGGTAATATTTTAAAAAACCACAAGCCATAAACATTAATGATTCTCAGATTTAAGCTCTAGTCATCTTCAAATGACAATTTACCTTTCAAAGCCTTTTTTTTTTTTTTTTTTAAACAGAAATGGAAATTACAGTTCATGTGGCAGTTTTAAATGACCTAAATAACTTAACAAAAACCCTGGCCACTTCTTATGGCGCGGAGCAAATTTGAGGTGATTGTTAATTTCTTAGTCAATGTTTCCTAACTTGCTCTTTACTCTTTTTGTGTCCTTTGTTTAAAACTTTATTATTTGTATTAGTATGTGAAACTCACAGGCATTTAGATTTAGATTTTTTACTCACTATCTCACCAACGTCCTATTATACATGTTTTAGAAGCTTCTGTGTGTATTCACTAACCTCAAATAACAGATCTTTATTTCCTCTAAGCTGGGGTCCTGTTAAATGTTTTCCTTGGCATTGTCAATCATAAACCCCTTAAATAAAATCAAGATCACACCTGTTGGCATAGGCCCCAAATGTCAGAAGGAATGTCTTCAGTGGGCCCAGCTCTAAACGTTGCCTCTGGTTATTCCAGCAAGAATGGGCAGTACACCTGACCTCACTATAATCGGTTTAGGATATATTGCTTTTTTTTCCCCTTAAGATTCTATTTTTTAAGCAATCTCTACACCCTGCATGGGGCTTCAACCCACAACCCCGAGATCAAGAGTCACACACTTGACCAACTAAGCCATCCAGGCGCCCCTAGGACATAGAGCTTTTATTTTTGGTCCAATAATGCAATGGTTTCCAAACTATGTTCCTTAAATACTTTAGGTTAACAAGGGATTTTTTAGTATCTTAGAAAAAAAAGAGTGTATCACAAAGTATGCTTTTGATTCATGTCCCGGTTCATCTTCTTCAGTCACCACTCCATACCCAACTATTGCTCTACAGGCAATTACGTAGGAACCTTCCCTGTGTTTGGATACATAAGATATGATTCACATTTTATATGTCAGGTTATACTTTGCATGTATGCTAATATTTATCAAGTACTTATATGACAGCTCTGACTTGGATTATTTAATTAGTCTTCTTACCCACTCTGTGACGTAAGCGCTCTTATTATCCCCTTCAACAGATGAAGAAGCAGGGACCTAGGGAATGAGGAAACTCACTCAAAGTCTTGGAGCAAAAGAAATCAAGAGAAGACTGAAGCCCTAGCATTTGGCTCCCAAGTCCATGCTCCCAACACCCTGCTCTGCTACCTCCTTAACAGTCAGAGGCAATTGCTGCAGAATAATCTTCTACGAATCAAGCTTTCCCTTTGTACCATATGTTTGGCCCTCCCTCCCAACATACCCACCTTGATGAATGCCTGAATTATAAGCTTGGAATTTGTGTGAATCGTGTCCCCAGGTGGCACCCTTGTGCAAGTGAGTCCCCGGGCTGTTTTCCATGCAGTTAGTTGAGAGTTCCCAAATTCCACAGGCCAGTAGAATGGCAAAGACTACGTTGTCTGATGACCATTCTTGTGCTACAACCTCCTCCCGAAGGTCAGCATTGCTCAGGGAGGGGAACCTCAGGCCCCTCCATCCCCCCAGCTCTTTCAGTTCCTGGATGTGCTGTCTCCTCCTGGCTGCTCATACGTCTGCAGAGGCCTTTGCCAGGGAGCCATTTCTCCATCTTTTGGAGGGGGTCAATGAATTAACTGTTCTCTTATTATTCCAGGATGGAATAATATTGTCAGTCTCAGTCTGAGTTGCCCTGGCAGGAGATGGATTTTGCTGTGGGTGTCCTATGGTGCTGACCTTACCAAATCCCTAAATAGCAAATATGGTCCCTGGAACTCACCACTGACACTCTGAAATCTGCAAGCAAGGCTACGCTGACTCCATTCCTAAAGCTCCTCCACCCCTCACTCCCCCATAGTCTATCCATTATGAGTCTATCCATCTCAGTGGCCCAAGACACCCATCATCCAGTCTAGTTCAGGCAGATGGAGCCCTTGCCTCTCAGGATAGCTACTCCATGGACAGGAATGAGATAGATAAACTTTGTGCCCTTCTCAGAGAGTCCTGATGCTCTTACGTGTTCTTGGGCCTCACAAGGTAGCCTTATTTATCCAATAGAATCTTGCTTTGCTGGAGGAACAGAGCAGAATTTTGGGATGATGGATTAGGAGAAACTACAGGAAAAACGAATCCAAGTTTTCTTCTTCCCAATGACTCTAGGATGAGATCCCTCATCAGTGATTCTTACGGGTCTAAGTCAATCAGGCTATCTTGTCTTCCCATTACTTCAGTACCATTTCCTGTATTTTTATGGCATTTTTCTTTACAGCCAGGAATCCTTCTATCCATCCATCCATCCATCCATCCATCCATCCATCCATTCATTCCTCCTTCCCTCTTTCTCTCCATTCATTGATCCGCTTGCTTACTATAAAGCATTTACAGAGCCTCTCCTCCAAGGAGATTTTCAAGCAGTTGGGGTTACAATGATTAATAATACACAGGTTGTGCCCTTAAGGAGTTTCTAGTCTTTTGGAAAAGACTGAAAAATAAATAGACAGTTATAGTTATCACATATTGTAATAAGTAATGTTATTGCCTTTCTGGGCACTAAGGGGGAACATGTAAATAACCTTAATCTTGCCATTTTCTCTTTGGGAATCAGGCATATTCCATCTCATTGTGACTTCTGACCAACCTCATTAGGCTCTTCAAGGTCAGGGCTAAAGGTCAATTTATAAAAGGGAAGTGGCAAATGCCACACTCTTTGATAATGAAACCAGCTCACTTCAAAAGCAAAAGTAATACTGAGAGAAAACATGTTTTCCAGCTTGAGTCAGCCTGTCTTCCTTTCTTTTTTCAAATGACTTATTTGGAGCACTGGGAAATGCTAATATCTGAGTTATCAAGGCCCTTACCCGGTCAATTCAAAATATTTATTCTGAATTGCAAATTCACATTCCAGGCTTCGGTGGGTGCATTGCAGTGTTTACAGTTAAAGATGTCTCAATTATTTTGTCATGCACCTTAACTCTGAACATGTTGATGAAGCAACTACCTTGTAGTTCTTTCTAAATGTTCTAGACCTAGTAGGGCATTCATATTTCCAATGGATTTTAACTTGGAGCACCCCTGCTGCTTCACTGCACCCTCCACAGGTTTCCCAGAATAGCCTTGACTTAAACCTGCTTCACTTTCCCAAGGGCAAAATTTTGCTCTTCATCCTACTGCTTCAAAAATGTATAAAGTTAAATGTCTTTTCATTCTGGGATCCCCGATTTAGTCATTTCTTTTGCTCTGCAAAACACCCTGGTATTTGTAATAAACACCCTGAGTGTCTTGGCCCATTGTGGGCCTGACCCAATAATGGCTCAAATACCCAAAAAAAATCCTCTTGTATAGAAGAATGATTACAATTAGCACCTGATAGATTCTAGACACTCTGCTAAGTATTTTCACTTATGTTATTTCATTTAATTCTCAAAATAATATTATAAGGTAAGTAGAATAGTGCCTGGTACACAGTGGACACTCATAGAACACTTGTTGAATGAATGAAGAAATTACAGTTCCTATCTTAATACAGTCTAGAAAGATGCAGTCAGAAAAAGACAGTAAGAAAGTCAGAAAACAGACCCTAAGACAGTCAGAAAACCACAGATGAAAGAGGTCATGTCGTTTCGAGACCACTTAATGGCCAAGCAGGTCTGCCTCTCCCCTGTCCGGGCCCTCTGTAGCACGTGCTTTAGACCAGTAAGTCGTTAAATATACTCTTTGAGAAGGCTTATGTCGCATCACCATCTGACGCCCTAAGGATTTTCTAAATCATTGTAATCAACACTTACTAAGCCCCCTCAAGTAATCAAGATCCTTTAATCCTCAAATGTGAAAGCAAAAAGTTAGGCTTTATCTTTGTGTCTGTGTTAGATAAAAGTCTCTCCTGAACCTCATTGGTCTTGGATATCAATTATCCAAAGAAGTGTAGAAACATTCTCAGGAAAATTTACAGGGCAAAATTAGTTTTAATGGCTTTAATTTACGTAAGAGCCATGAAGTAACTCTAGCTTCTTGACACAATCTTTGCCACATCGCCCTTTGTCTGCCCTGTTGAGCTCCAACTCCTTCCCAGGCTTCAGGTCCCTCCTCCATCCCTCCTGCTCCCCAGCATGCCCGTTCTGTGTCTCCCCACGACTCGTGTGTGTGCGTGCGTGCGTGTGTGTGTGTGTGCGTGTGCGCGCACGGAGAGCGGTCGGTTTCTCCCCATGACTTATTAAAAGCAAGGCCTTTTCTCATTTCACTTACAGTCCTGCCCCCTTTTCCAATAGTGGACATTTGCTTTAGTGGACATTTGTGGCACTGGCTGTATAGTCCCTAGTCTTGTCTTCCCAACTGGACTGGACATTTTTTGTCCCATCTTAAGATACTCCTAAACATGTCTTAACTGTTCCTGGGTGTAAGAGGTAGGCGGTGTTAAGTCTTATTAAATACTATTGATAAGCCACCCTCATCCCCTACTGGGCACCAAATAAAAGAGGAACCCTGATGCTTTCCCATCTATCATGGCCTTAGTTCTTTTTTTTTTTTTTAAAGATTTTTTATTATTATTTATTTATTTGACAGAGAGATAGAGAGCACAGGTAGGCAGAGTGGCAGGCAGAGGGAGAGGGAGAAGCAGGCTCTCTGCTGAGCAGGGAGCCGGACATGGGGCTCGATCCCAGGACCCTGGGATCATGACCTGAGCCGAAGGCAGCCGCTTAACCGACTGAGCCACCCAGGCGCCCCAATCATGGCCTTAGTTCTGAATTTCTTCTATGAAAAAGGATAACCTTCCTGGTAATGTCAATTTACAATTTTCTTTGTCTCCTTAAACTGGACTATGGGCTCAAATCCAACAAGCCCAAATACGAACTCCCCATTTCCCCAGACCTGTTCCTTCATGTGTCTTCCTCATCTAAATTAATGACACTACTTCTACCAGGTCACCACCTAATTTAATCATTTAACTCTTCTCCATCCCCCCACCCCCACTTCTCTCTCTCTTAAATTCAATCAGCCAGCCAGTCCTTGTTCTTTATCTACTGAATGTATTTTAAATTGTCTACTCTTTCCATTCCCCACTACTTCTATCTTGCCTCAGACCCACATTCTTTCTTTCCAGGACTGTTGCAGTATTTCCTTACCTGATTTCCCTCCTCCAGTCTCTCCTAACTCCCCTCCAACCCATTGCTACATGGTTGGTTGTGTCACTCTCTTGCTTAAAAATCTTTCAGTGACTTCTTATAAAACCAAGTCCAATTTTATTATGATATCTAGCTTAATTGAATCTAATCAGAAAAAAAATCTATAAAATCTCTATGTAAGATACCTTGCTAAGATTTTCTTTGTAGCTAAACACATGACCACTATTAAGAGATGCTACATCAAAATAGGAAAGAGTGTATGTTTTTTGTCTCCAGTTCACAAAGAGAAAAGTTTATATTCCCTATTTGTAGTGTCCATATCTTAACATGTTTCTACTAAATTGAGTTCGATTATTTTTTTCAGCAGAATGTTTGTTATTTTGTGTTTACTTGATATTTAGAATTCAAAAATCTACTTACCAACGGCTATGTTATAATGGTGTTTTGTCAATTTCCTTATATTTCTAGTTTGTTGGTTTGTTTTTGTTTTTTAGGTTTTTTAAGATATATTTTAAGCATTCATTTTTGCAACTGAGCAAACTTCTTTGTTGAAAAACTTTTTACCATTGTTTATTTTTTTTAAAAAGTCTTGGAAATAAAAATGTCTTTCATGATATGACTTCCCTTTAACTCTCCAGGCTTTTCTTCTGCTAGTCCCTACTTTTCTTTTTACATACCACTAATACAGCCTGCTTCTGGTGCTTCAGCTCCTTCCAAATATACTTAAAATTTTGCACTTCCTGACATTCCTACATAACTATGACTCGACCTTCCTATCTGAGCTCAGCTGTTATTATCTTGAACCTCATTGTAAACCCCTACCACCTGTACTTACCTGTCTTCTCACTTCCCACCTTATGTTATCTGTGTACATGTCTGTGTTTCTCACTAGACCATAAGTCCTTTAAGAACATGGGCCATGGGGCGCCTGGGTGGCTCAGTCGGTTAAGCGTCTGCGTTCGGCTCAGGTCATGATCTGAGGGTCCTGGGATTGAGCCCTGCATCGGGCTCCCTGCTCGGCGGGGGGCCTGCTTCTCCCTCTCCCGCTCCCCCTGCTTGTGTTCCCTCTCTTGCTGTGTCTCTCTCTGTCAAATAAATAAATAAAATATTTTTAAAAAAAAGAACATGGGCCAGATTTTCACATTTTTTTTTTGTTCCCACACAGGCCTGAAACATGGTAGTTTACTTAATTTTCTTGTACTGTACCCAACCAAACTGGACTCCCAGTGGTCACCACACTTGGAGCCTTGTCCCATTCTAACCCATCCTCCTGATGTCCAACATGATCGATCATCTTGGGTTTCCATCATCCCTTCACTTCGCCCTGGATGTTTGACCTGACTTCTCCGGTATAAACTGGAGAGCTTCTTAACCAAGAGGTAGCTTCTCATCCAGGTTCTTTTGCCTCATCTTCTGTGAGTAACCACCTCAGGGTTTGTGTTCTCTTGCCTCAGAAGTGATTTCTTGTGATTCAGCATCACCCCTTAGAGACTGAGTGGCAGAGAGATGGGCCCATCAGACATCATGGCCATTCAATACTTTTTGTTCTGAATCTATGCTCGTCAAGCCACTTTTTGATTGTTGTTGGATTTACTATATTGAAAAGTAGTTGATCCATAAAAAAGAACATCTATGATCACTCAGAAGTTATACTTTTCATTATAACTGCATTAATTTGTATTCTGTATTAATTAATTAGCTTCTTGAATACTTAGTTTTTTAAAAGATTTTTTATTTATTTATGAGAGAGAGAGTGCAGGGGGAGGAGCAGAGGGAGAGGGACAAGCAGAATCTGTACGGAGCCTGGAGCCTGGTGCAGGGCCCGATCCCAGGACCCCAAGATCATGACCTAAGCCGAAACCATGAGTCTGAGGTTCAACTGACTGAGCCCCCCGAGCGCCCCTTGAAGAATTAGTTTGTATAACTATTTCTGATTTATTCAGATTCCTTAAGTTGCAAGAACTATAACTCAATCAAACTAGCTTGTGTGGGGGCAGGGGGAGGATCCTTTAGGTGCAACATTAAGGGATCTGAAGATCATGGGAATTCATGGAACAGAGCTTATGAGAAAGCTGAAGCTTTTGGGAACTGAACCAGGGAACTGTCAGGAATTGGGCCAGCCCTCCCTCCCTCTCTCGTGGGTCACACGTACTTTTCTTTCCCTATACTCTGCATATCTTTCCTTTTCTTCATAGCATCTACATATTCTTACTGCATTATAAATTTGGCTTACACAATCTATCATGGCCTCTTCAGCTTTTCTCTCTGTTAGTTTCATTCTCTCTTTCTTTCTCTGCTCACTTCCCTCTAATTTTTCAGAAAGAGAGTTGGCGCCCCATTATCTTTTTAAGCTGTGGATAAATGTATCTGTAATTAGTCAACTTTGCTCCATCTCTATGACTACTATTTTTGGCCAAATGACTTATCATTTCTCACCTGAATCAGTACAATGATTTTCCTGCCAGTATCTTCCTCCAATCCCAATCCATTTTTCCATATCCTTCAGAGAGTTCCCATTGCCTACATGATAAAGTACAGCTACTTTAACATCCTTATAAAACACTTCATGTTCTAGCTTCATGACTTGGTCCCTAGGTACCTCACCAGCCTCATGTCTTACTTCTCAATCTCGTACTCTCCCTCACCTCGTACTGAAATTATTTAAGTTGCTTAAAATAGGCTGTGTTTTCTCTTACTTCTGGTTATATGTTCTTCCTTCCACCTGGAAAACTCTTCCTCTTCTCCAGCTGTCCTTCTCTTACTTAGTCTTCAGCCTTCAGCTTAAACATCACTTCTTCCAGGAAGTCTTCCTTGATCAGGTTACTTGACTATGCTGCTAGATGCTCCCATAACTTTCCCTATCATAGCAGAACAATTGATGTCTGGCCTATTTAATTGTCAGGCTTTCTAGGTAAAGTGTAAGACACATGATAGCAAAGAATGTGTCAGTTTTGCTCACCATTGTATTCCTGGTATATAACAGTCACTTAATAAACATTCGATAAATGAGTGTAGGGCCTACCACAGGTAACTGATACTATCAGTTATTGGGAGCAGGGTCAGTTCATGACATATGGATGTACCTTTATTCTAACTAATGTGTCTTAAGCAGGTATGTGAGAAGGGGAGCTTCCCTTAGTAGGGGCTGTGGTCCTGTTAGACAACATGACTGAAACATTTAACACAGTTACGCAAAATTTAATTTGTCTTTGTGACCCAGAAGATTAAATGACTAGTAGGTTGTGGGAATCCTGGGAAGCTCAACCCAAAGCAACTTAGTGACTGCCCTCTGCCCTCCCATTGTAACAAAACTAAAATACCAACTCCTTGCCATGGCCTGCAAGCGCTCACCAGATGAGGCCTCTGTGTGACACTCTCAGCTCATCCCAGCCACGGTTTCCCTCACTATGCTTGCTCCAGCCTCTTCAATCCCTCAAATAACCCCAGATGTTTCCTATCTCAGGGCCTTTGCACTTGTTGTTCATTCTGCTTAGAGCTCTCTTCCTTAGATCACTGCACAGTGAGGTCCCCCTTTACGTCCTTTGGTTCTTACCAAAAACATCACCTTCTTCAGAGAGTCCTTCCCTGTAAAATGGCCCCCACTCCTTCATAATACTTATCATAAACTAAAATTATCTGGTATGTTTGCTTGTCAGTTCTCTGCCATCCCCATTTAGAAGGTAAGCTCTAAAAGAGCAGGGGACTCATTTGGTTCATTCTCTGCTGTATTGTAAGAATCTAGAATAGTACTTATGACCATAGTTGCTCAATAAATCACTGAACAAATGAACGAATGAATGGATGAATGTGAAGGCTTGGGCCCAGAGTTGATGCAGGATTTTTTTTTTTTATCTGAATCCTCTTCAGCGTTCCATTACTATACTGTTTCCCAAAAGAAACACAAGAAGGAGACAGTCTTGCCAAATGTATGCCAGCTATCCCAGACAGAGGCCTGGACACTATCTGCTCTTCCCAGCAGACTCCTCCAGGATCCCTCATCTCTCCCTGACCCACTTCTGACCTTGACCCTCTGTCCTGACAGCCCAGGGCAGTGTCAGACCTCAGCAGTCTCTTTTTTCCCGTTGGCTGGGGCCATTCTGAGTACTACCCAGGTTCCTGGGGTGCACGTGCAACAGAAGCTGCATGAATATCAAGCATTACTTGGAATAAGAAAGAGGGTTAGTCAGAGCTTTATAATCCTTGGACTTCTTCCTGTCTCACTGTCCCTGATGCACAGACATGGGCCAGGCTCTCCATTAGTACTGTGGATGGAAAGTCGACTGACCAATATCTTAGGATGTAAACCATCCAAAAAGGTACAATTTTGCAAAAAGATTTAAATATGCATGTGTCAGAATGGCCACTTGTCAAATGTTTATATACCACCATTCCACCATTTGATCTCTAAATCTGGCATCAAACCCATTTCACCATTTTATCTCTAAATCTAGCATTGGTGTCTAAAGACTCAGGGAAGAACCACTGATGCAGCTGAAACCGAATGATCTCAATTCCCTTTGAAATTGTAAGGCCTTTGTTGAGGAATGATAGTCCTGCCAGAACCTGAGAAATACCTTTGGAGCACTTTGCACAGCACAGTGGCCCGGCAGGAGCATTGCGTACCAGTTGATCTCGGAAATGGATGGATTGCCTGGTCATCCAGCAAATGAAGCATTATGTGTTTGTCTGGTTGAGAAGAGATAAAAAGCATGGATCAGACAGAGTGAAATGTGGCCAACATTTGGCAGGGGCTTTCCAATGAAAATAAAACGTCCTAACAAAGAGCGGAGCTTGCGTTTTCAGATCTCCTAGGCAAGAGAATTTGGTGTCTGTAATTAGAAATTTTATATCAGGTGTTAGATTCACAAAATGGGCCGGCCACTCTGGAAGCCTGACTGCTGAGGACAGAGGGTCTCTGTGCTCATGGCCGGCTTTGGGCTGCCTGAAGGGAATAAGTTGTGGGTTGGTTTGAGGACCAGACCTGGCTGAGGCCCAGCATGTCCAAGAGCAACAAGTTATCCAAGAAGAGGCAAGGGCCAAGCACCAGAGAATCTGAAAAGACAAAGAAGCTACTGTTCCGCCCTGATGAGTAGCCAAGAAACCTCCTTTAACCTCATTGCTTTTATTCAAACATTTAGCAGAAAACTCATCCATATGCCTTTAATGGTAAAAATCTTCTGGCCAGGGTTGAAATCAGATAATATAAGGATAAACGTACTTGAACGTAAATGGAAAAATGGGAAAGAATGATGATGTAGTTCTATTAAGAAGGCTCAACGGGCTAGAAATTTGGTGGTTTTGAGGTGGATTCAATTCTTCATTTCCTGGCACTTTGATATTTAACTCTGCCTTTGCAGGGGATACAGTGACTCATTTGCACACAGGGTCATACAGTACTCTCTGGATTGTGATAAACATTCAGAGAGACAAGGTTAAGGTGATCTGAGGCCAATTTTGCCAATTGAACTATAGGGTTTAGCTCATAAGGTTTTTTCCTAAATTAAATCAAATCAGTAAATATTTATCAAGCATCTGCCTATCATACGAGGGGCTAACACACAAAAATGAACAGGATTTGAAATGCAAGGAAATGAAAAACAAACCGGCAGCATGGAGATTACAGTTAATCTTTTCTGAATTGTCTCCACAGTTAGAGACAGGAAGAGAACTAACTTTGTAACAGCCAAAAAGGAAACTTTTCTGGGAAATCTCCCTTAATCTAGCCAAAACAAATATTTAGATCTTGGAGAAAAGAAAAGTTAAAATGAACGTAAAACTGATCTTCACATTAAGATACTAGGAAAGTCAACCAACTTCAATAAAAATGCTGAAACTTTACTATGTGGTAGGTACTGGTTCTATGAGGTTAAAAAGACATGGCCAACATAATAAATAATAAATTTAAACGTATATTATTCCAAGCAAAAAAATATTCCTTTGTCCTCAAACATTTTTTGGGGTTGTTGTTGTTTAGTGATGTTAGATATAGAAGAATTTTTTTAAAAATGTTATATTTGAAGTTCATGAATTTGGCAAAATCTATTATGGATTCCTTGTGTACCAACTGAAGCCATGTGGGTAATGGTATATTTAGGTGGATTTGTATCTGGTTAATTGGCCATACCCAGCAGCACTGGTTTGTTGAATGATGGCAGCTGCATCCCTGAAGATTCTTCTTTTTTTTAGATTTATTTATTTATTTATTTATTTATTTATTTATTTATGAGAGAGAGTGTGTGTGGAAGGGGGGGAGAGGCACAGGGAGAGAGAATCTCAAACAGACTCCCCACTGAGCCCAGAGCCCGACACATGCAGGGCTCAATCTCACAACCCTGAAATCATGACCTGAGTTGAAACCGAGTTGGACACTTATCCACCTGAGCCACCCAGGCACCCCATCCCAGAAGATTCTTGAATGCATTAAGGCTATTGAGGCTAACTGAAATATCACATATCTTTGCTTTGGATTGAAATTATATTGACTTTATTCAGCAAACACTAGCTGAGAAAAGCAGGAAAGAACATTTAAAGTGTATGTAATTCATTCATTCCTCCAGCTACCTTAAATTCTATCCTTAAATCAGGTTATACCACCAGAAGACTATATTAAGTTAGCCTCTCACAAAATTGTCTTTGTTGGCCCCAGAGGGCTCTGGGAGACAAGGCTTCCACAAAAAAAAAGGGGCATGAAAACTATCTGATACATTGGAACTTTTGTAAAAATAAATGGAGAATTATTGTAAGAGATTACAAGAAGAAAAAGAAATAGAAATTACTGGAAAAACTAAAAGCTGTATAAGAAGAGATTATGACATTAATATCCTGCTTTGTTCTGCTCTGAGTGACAATTATATAAATTATGATATTGTAAACATTGTTGAGCACTTAAACATGGTTTAATGGTAGTTTACCTGAAAAACATCAGAAAAAAAAAATTTTTTTTTTGAGAGAGAGAGTAGCACCCCTGGGGGGGCTGACCGGGGGGAGGGAAGGGCAGAGTGAGCAGGAGAGAGAGAATCTTAAGCAGGTTCCATACTCAGCCAGAGCCCGACTCAGGACCCTGAGATCATGACCTGAGCTGAAATCAAGAGTCGAACACTTAACCGACAGAGCCACCCAGGCACCACCAGAAGTTTTAGAAATAAACTTTTATTTTAGAATAATTTCAGACTAACAGAAAATATTATGAATCAGAAGTAGAAAGATTCCAATATATTCCACACTAGTTTCCCCTACCATTAATATCTTATATTGGTACATTTGTCACAATTAATGAAGCAATTCTGATACATTATTATTAACTAAAGCCCATGCTTTATTCAGATTTCCTTAGTTTTTACCTTGTGTTCTTTCTTTGTTCCAGAATCCATCCAGGATACTACCTTACATTTAGTTGTCATGTCTCCTAGGGCTCCTCTTGATTGTGCCAGTTTCTCAAACTTTCCTTGGTTCCAATGACCTTGACATTTTGGAGAAGTCAGTTGCTTTGTAGAATGTCCCTCAGTTGGATTTGTTTGATGAGGTTATGAGTTTGGAGGAAGTTCACAACAGTAAAATGCCATTCTCATCACATTATATCAAGGGTACTTACTACCTACTCGACTTATTACTGCTGATATTAATTTTGATCACCTGGCTGAAATAGTATTTGTCAGATTTCTCAACTGTGAGGTTTCTTCCCCCCCCAACCCTTTCCATACTGTACTGTGTGGAAGGAAGTTTCCATGAATAGCATACACTGAGGGAGCAGGGAGTTTATGCACCAACTCCTTGAGGGTAGAGTAGCTACGTAAGTTACTTAGAATTCTACATGAGAGATTTGTCAATCCTCTCCAATTTATTTATTTATCCAATCATTTATTTACATCAGCATGGACTCATGGATACTTATTTTATATTTTAGGTTATAACTCAATACTGTGTTACTTATTTTGTTACTCAAATTTTTCCACCTTTCGTCACTGGGAACTCTTTCAGTTGGCTCTTATGACCCTTTGACATACCTCACCATTGTAGATCTTTTCTTTTCTTTTCAACAATTCCCCTGGCACTAAATAGATGCCCAGGTTCATGTTGTATATTTCTTGTCCCAGTGTTAGAATCAGCCATTTCTCCAAGGAAATGAAGAATGGTATTGTAAACCAAGAACCAAGATCTAGACCCTAAGTGTGCTTGTCGCTACCAGGGGAAAGGGATCATTGCTTTCTAGGCCCTCTCCAGCTGACGGATCAAGGAAATATATGTGTATGTACTAATCAGAATACACACACAAACATACACACACACACACACACACACACACACAAATATTGCTCTTTTTAACCATCTGTATCTCTGTTAAGTAAACATGAGTTCACACTGACGTGTCCCGCTCTAATCCACTACCATATGGATTATTCTAGCCTTGTCACCTTGCTTGTTTATAACATCCTACCCCCATAGTGAGAAATTTGGCTCCTACATCTGCCTTCTATTTACTTACCTGTTCAATTCCAATATACGTGTATAGTGGTATCAGAATTGTTAACCTATACTCACTTGACAAAAAAAAGCCTTTATTAACTAGACTACAGTGTTTATATATCATTTATTTTTGCCAGATGAAAGTTACTTAAATCAGCACCTTTTATACTCACCCCCTTCAGTGAGGTTGTTTCATACATTTATAATGTAGTTAGATGATTTTATCACATTCTGCATTCCCTCCTAGGGTCTGCCAACCTCCTAAACAACTTTTTAAATTTGTATACATTAAGGTTCACTCTTCGTGTCTTAAAGTTCTATGAGTTTTTACAATAGCATAGCGTCATGTATCCACCATTGCAACATCATAGGGAATAGTTTTGTAACCCTAAAAAAATCCTTGGTGCTTCACCTTTTCAACCCTCCCCACTTCCTGAGCCCTTGGCAACCACTGATCTGTTTATCATCTCAATAGTTAAGCCTCTTTTAGAATGTAATATAAAAGGAATCATACAGAATGTAGCCTTTTTGGACTGGGTTCTTTCACTTAGCAATATGCATTTAAGATTCTTTCATGTCATTGCTTGGCTTGATAGCTCATTCTTTTTTATTGATAAATAGTAATATATTATATGGATATACCAATGTTTGTTTATTCTATTGCTTATTCAACATATTGAAAGACATATTGGTTGTTTCCACTTAAGAATTGTTTTAGCGACACCTGGGTGGCTCAGTCAGTTAAGCGTCTGCCTTCTGCTCAGGTCATGATCCCAGGGTCCTGGGATTGAGTCCTACATCAGGCTCCTTGCTCAGTGGGGAGCCTGCTTCTCCCTCTGCCTGCCACTCCCCTGCTTGTGCTCTCTCTCTCTCTCTCCCTGACAAATAAATAAAATTTTAAAAAATTGTTTTAATAAATTGCAAACTTAAAATGAGTCAGCAAAAATTTTATGACTTCCAAAAAAGTTACTGCAATTCTAGTATGCACTGAGAGAGGTAAAGCAGTTATAATGTTAGTTGCTGTACAATATAGCATAGTGGTGAAGAACATAGGCTCTGAATTTGGACTGTGACCTCCCAAGATGTGTGAGCTGGGCTAGGTTACCTAAACGTTCTGGGCCTCAGCGTCCTTTCTTGTAAACAGGGAGAATAATTGTACCTATAGAGCATTAAACAGTACTTGGCTTGATAAACGTTAGCTATTATTATAACTTACAATGTTTCCACATATCATGTAACAAGCACTTTATATATATTATTTTATGCCTTCCAACAAGCTTTCAAATGGGTAAAATTATCAACATTTATAGATGGAGAACCTGAAATGCACAGGCCATAAATCAATAGAATCAAGATTTGAACTGAGTCCTACAACATTGCAAAGGCTCTGATCCCTTAACTTTACTGCAGTGCTTCTCCAGAGCATAAGAGAAGTCCCATTTTATTCAGCTGTAGACAAACTAGCTGGAGCATCATCTTCACTTTGAATTGCTACATTTTATGAAGGGCCAACTGGAACATGCGAAAGAGACAGTAATCAGAGTGCTGAAACATCTAGAAACCCTTTTTTTTTTTAAGATTTTATTTATTTATTTAATTGACAGAGAGAGAGAGAGACAGTGAGAGAGGGAACACAAGCAGGGGGAGGGTCAGAGGGAGAAGCAGGCTTCCCGCAGAGCAGGGAGCCCGATGCGGGGCCCGATCCCAGGACCCTGAGATCATGACCTGAGCTGAAGGCAGTCGCTTAACCAACTGAGCCACCCAGGCGCCCCAGAAACCCTTTTAAATGAGGCGCTACTGAAGGAACTAGGGATGATTGGTATGGAAAACAAAAGGTGGGAAGGAAATACAGTAAAATGGTGACAATATGTGTCTATTAATGGTGGGTTAACAAGTAATTTTATTTTTTCTTTATGTTTTCCAGATTTTTAAAGACGAACATGTTTTTCTTTTGGGTTGCCTTTATTTTTTATACTTTTATAATAAAAGAAAAAACACTTTAAGAGATCATAGTTAAGAGAGAAACTTGAGGGCATGGGTGGCTCAGATGGCTAAACGTCTGCCTTTGGCTCAGGTCATGATCCCAGGGTCCTGGGATCGAGTCCTGCATTGGGCTCTCTGCTCAGCAGGGAGGCTGCTTCTCCCTCTGCCTCTCTCTTTCTCTCTCTGTCTCTTATGAATAAATAAATAAAATCTTTTTAAAAAAAGAGAGAGAAACTTGAGTGATGGAAGTTAACTAAACTTATTCTGGCAATCATTTCATAATATATACAAAAATCAAATCATTATGTTGTATACCTTAAGTTATAGAATATTATATGTCATTTGTATCTCAATAAAACTAGAACAAAATAATAGTTATATATAAATATCCAGCATAATATTTAGCCCCTTTTTTAAAAAAGTGAATTATTCAGGTTTTATTTTGAAATCTAAAACTGAGAATTTCGAAATGCATATTTGAAAACATAACCGTTTTTCCCCTTGTTAATTCTATAAATACAGTTCACATTGAGAAGAAAGAAAGAAAGAAAAAAAGACCTTGACAGTCTGTTCTGTGAAAGACAGATTAAATGTAATACTTATGTATTACTTATTACTCTGAAGACAGGTTAAGCCCAATGTGTGAAAATTATCTTCATGTACCTTTGGGCTCAAAATAAATGAAAATGGCTGATGGGTGAGGAGGCTAGCATTCCTCCACCAGAAAATGTTTCATCCCAGGCTGGGGTCAGACTAGAGCAGATGGCTTCAGGTCTCTTTCAGCTTTTGTTCCATAACCTGGGCTTCTACTAATGAGCACAACATGTTTTTAATTGTTTCAGCTCATGATGCACAAATCAATGCTGCTAATATGAATGCACTCAGTTTATGAATCTTCAGGCGCCCAAGAAACACTTAGCAAGTGGCTTTTTGTATGAGAAGAAATGAACTCCTATCTCCTTAGAACTGAATTGAAAACATCTACTCATTCAAACCAGCTTGTATGAGTTCCCTAGGACTGCTGTCATAAATTGACACAAACCAGGGGCGCCTGGGTGGCTCAGTTGGTTCAGCGACCAACTCTTGGTTTCAGCGCAGGTTGTGATCTCAGAGTCTTGAGATCAAGCCCTGCGCCAGGCTCCACGCTCAGCACAGAGTCTACTTGTTCCTCTCCCTCTGCTCCTCTCTCCACCCCCCACAGCTTGCTCTCTTGCCCTCTCTCTCTCTCTCTCACAAATAAATTAATTAATTAAATTAAATTAAATTTAAAAAAAGTTGATGAGATATTTTAACCATTCTCTAGCTGACATTAACTCCTTACTCTAGTTTTTCCTTCCTCTATCGATACCTGCCAGTCTTTCTGCCCCATCTGCTTTCTTAGGAGTTTCTGCTTTCACTTCCTCCAGGAAGACTTCCTTGACCACTATTGTCTTGTTCACCTTTATAGGCCCAGCATGTAGTGTGGTCCCTGGCATGTAAACAGGGCTTAATAAATATTTGTTGAAAAAAATAAATGAATCTATGAAAGAAGGCCAATAATGTTACCCACCTTTCCTTTGAGTTACTAAGAAGTAGTTAGTTTTCAGTGATGCCTGGGGAATTTCAGGAAGACAAGACTTTATTTATAGAAGGTCTGTTCATTCTAGAAAACCTTTCCATTGAAACCACACCACAAATATTTAAAGAGAATAAGATGTTTAACCTAAACTGGTTTTTTATTTTTATTTTTATTTTTTTTTTATTCTCAAGGACTAAGGATGTAGGGAGTTAAAGACAAATGCCATGCTTTCCATGGAGCTAATGATTTTAACTAACATTGAGAAATTTTGGACAGTAGAAGTTTTTTGTTGTGTTGTGTTTTAGAATGAGGAGGATTAAGTTTTTCTGATGAAGGCTCCATGATGTAACTTGGACAAGGGGGTGAAGGAGATAAGAGGCTTTATTCAGACTGTGAAACTTCTCTTGATGTAGAGCAGCCCCAGTTGGATTTACCAGAAATAACTTGGTTTATTAAAAGCAGTTTAGGGGCCCCTGGGTGGCTTAGTTGGTTAAGCGTGTGACTTCTGATTTTGGCTCAGGTCATAATCTCAGGGTTATAAGATCGAGCCCACATCTGGCTCCATGCTCAGCGCTGAGTCTGTTTGAGATTCTCTCTCTCCCTCTCCCTCGGCCCCTCCCCCTCCTCTCTAAAAAAATAGGGCAGTTTAAATGGCACATTTGAGGCTTTGCAATTGATTTAAAAACTGAAGTTGCTGTCCTAAAAGTCAGCTAGTTGCTGGGAAACCACCTCTTCCCCCAGTAGCTTTTTGAGAGGTAATTCATGGTTTCAAAAACCATAAATGGTGTTTTTGAGATGGAAGCTTGATCCTGAATTGAGTGTTATTTTCACCTGGGATTAGAGGCTCTGAGGCCCATGCTCTGAAGTAGAGTTTCAAGGTTTTTGCTTCTTGAAGAGAGTTAATGGATGTATTGAGCCTGTTTTCCTTTTCTCACGGCCTAACTACTGGGAGAGAATTGCCTGAATCTGACTCTCTACATCACTTTTAGTGGGTTTGACCTTGAACATGAGCCTTCAAACTTACTTTGGTAACTGGCTGGGGAAACAAGCTTTAGGACTAGTGTTTGTTGGGTTGCAGAGTAACCATGACCACTGTCAATGGAATATTCCATTTCTGGTTGAGGATTTTATAACTATTTGGAGTTGCCTTTGAGAATTCCCAAGGAGAATATGGACGGAAAAGACTGAAAATAAAACTGTTACCATTTAGAGGCAAAACTACAGATATTGACAGTTTGTTTGGTGATTTTAGCACCTCTGTCAACAACAAACCCGGTAACAGTCATTGGTGCCCACCCTGTGTCAGGCAGCATTTTGGCACTGGGGCCATATCAGTGAGCAAAAGACAAGAAATTCTGGCCTCACGTAGCTCACATTCCAGTGGAAGCGACAATTAGCAACATACACATCAACTAACTTATAGAATGTTAGAAGATGAAAAATGCTATGGAAAAAAGCAGACAGGGTAAAGAGAATGGAATGTGGGGGTAGACTGAAGTAGGAAGAAGGACAACCAGGTGGACCTCCTTGCAAAAGGGAGATTCCTGCAGGAAGTGAAGTTAGCCATTTGACTATGGGGGACCAAGAGATGAAGGCATGGAGACTAGCCAGTGGGGGGACCCTCAGGCAGAACTGTTCTGGTGTGCTTGAGGACTGGAGTGGCTGGGGCAGAGTGAGCAGAGGGAAGCAAAGAAGGAACGGTCAGAAGGGCAATGCCAGGTCAGATGGTGCCAGGCCTCATAGGTCAATTGTTTAGTTTTTACTCTGAGTGGAAGGAGAGCCACTGCAGAACTTTGAGCAGAGGAATAACATGCTCTAACTTGAATTTTAAAGAGATCCCTGTGACTGCTATGTTGGGAATAGCCCACAGATGTGAGGGGAGAAGCAGAGAGAACAGTGGGAAGGTAAACGCAGCTGAGGATGATGGAGATGTGGACCTGCGATTAGACGTGGAAAAACGAGACATGGACCAGTCCTGGACATGTCCTGAAGGTAGAACTATGTTGATTTCTGGATGGATGTGGTGTGTGAGAAACAAGAAGAGTCCAGAAGAACCCTATGTTTCTTGCCTGGACAATGAAAATGAAGAAGCTGCCATCAACTGGGTTGGGGGGGCTGCAGGTAGTGTTGTGTGTGTTGGGGGTGGGGGGTGTAGATCAGGAATTCGGTTTTGCCTATGTATTTGAGACACCCAAGTGGAGGTGTAACAGCCCTCCAACTGGTCTCAAGGGCTAACTTGCCTCAAGCTTATGCACGCCTCGCTGGCTGACCAAAGTCCCTTGGTGTGCAGCAGAGCTAACCTACTTCCCATGAGACTTGCATACCACCGGCCTTGAGGAGTGAAGGATCAGACTTTCACAGAAGATAAGGCCTGACTGCATTGGAAAGCAGCCGCGGCTGATGCCAGCCAGTCTGTTCAGGGTCATGTCTACCTTGGACTAACGGGCAGGGCACCTGCTTCTCAAGCATGGAGCAGCCCCCTCCATTTCCCGAGCCTTCTCCTTTAGAACCCTCCAGCTTCACCTGGATGGGGAGGATGGTCTTTGGGACATTAGTCCACCATCTTCCCAGGTCGCCCCCCACTTCCTGAATAGAGCAACCGTTCCTTTCCTCGCAGTACTTATGTCTCGAGTATTGATTTTCCAGCAGGGTGTAGCCCCACCTGAGTTCAGAACCAGTTCTCTGTGCGGTAACAGAAGTATGTAGTAGGAGCTGGATATACAAGCCTGAATTCAGAGGTCAGGTCTAGGTGGGAAATATACATTTGGGAGTCAGCCTACGGATAGTATTTAAAGCCCCTCAGGGCACCTGGGTGGCTCACTGGATTAAGCGTCTGCCTTCAGTTCAGGTCATGATCTCAGGGTCCGGGGATTGAGTCCTGCATCAGGTCCCCTGCTCGGTGGGGAGTCTGCTTCTCCCTCGGCCCTTCCCCCTGTTTGTGTTCTCTCTCTCTCTCAAATAAATAAATAAAATCTTAAAAAAATAAAAAAATAAAGCCCCTGGAATGGGTGAGATGACCAAAAGTGAGTTGGTGGAAATGAAGACTAAGTAGAGTCCCCCAAATGCTCCTCTGTGTAGGGGTCAGGGTTGAGAGGAGGAACCAGCCAGAGAGATTGAGAGGAGAGACCAGGGAGGAAGGGGGAAAAGAGAAGAGAGCCTGGCATGCTAGAAATCCAAGTGGAGACAGTGTTCTCCAGGATAAGGGAGTGACTGACAGGTGCAGAGCTGCAGTGCCATTGAGCACAGTGCATGCCAACCATTACATTCAGCAACACGGTGGTTTTCAATGACCTTTGCAATCTGAGTTTTGGTGGGGAAGTGAGGATGAAAACTAATTGAAATGGGTATAAGGAAGGAATGGAATTGGGAACAAAATATTTAGATAACTCTTTGTAGGTGTTTTGCTGCAGAGGAGAGCAAAGAAGTGAAGTGGTTGCTGGTGAGGAAAGTGGGATAAGCATGTTCTAAAAGTAGGAAAATAGCAGCAGATATGGTGATGGGAATGATAAGTACAGGATGAAACACTGACAGTTGGAAGGTGGGTGGACCACTGGTGCAATGCCTTCAGAGAGATAGAGCTACAGAGAGCGAATGTTCTCTGGCTTGGAGCAGGGAAAGGGCACGGGCAGTAGCCGGCCCAGCAGCAGGGCGGAGGTGCACAATGCTGGTGGCCAGGCACTCGGGGTGGCCACAGTGTGTGGACGTTCAGGTTTCTCCTCTTTCTCAGTGAGTTAGAAAGCAAGGTCCTAAGTTGAGAGTGGGAATCAGGGGAAGGAGGTGTTGGAGGTTTGGAGAAAGAGGAAATGAGGGGAAACTGTGTCGAGGACAGTGGAGGGCGTCTGAACAAGGATGCACAGTCTCATGTAGAGCCATCTGCAGCTCGTTTAACCCAATGTGTGGTCTTGCCAGGGGAGCAGGACAAATCAAGATACGTTCAGGGAAGTCAAAAGTATAAGCAAGGCAGTATTTAGAAATCTCCAGATGTCCATTGACTTGCAACCTCTCTGTGTTAGTTTGCTAAGGTTCTTATAGCAAGATACCACAGATTGACTTGAACAAAAGACATGTATTTTCTCACAGTTCTGGAGGCGAGAAGTCCAAGATCAAGGTTTGGTTTGGTTTCTTCTGAGGTTTGTCTCATTAGCTTGCAGAAGGTCACCTTCTGGCTGTCTTCACATATTTCTGTAAAAACACCAATCAGATTAGACTAAGGGCCACCCTAACAGCCTCATTTTAACTTAATCACCTTGAAGGCCCTATCTCCAAATATAGTTATATTCTGAGATACTGGGGTGTGAGGGCTTCATTATATGAATTTTGAGGGCACACAATTTAGCCTATAACACTGTCCATCTGTGCAATGCATGTTTGCTTTACCTTTCTGCCCCCAGAATACAAAAGTTATACAGATTCTCCCTTTGGGGCCCTTCAGGTGGAAGGAGCTGTTTTTCTAAGAGGTAGGGCTGGTGTCCTCCTTACTCTCCAATGCTTGCCAACTTTTTCAATCCACAGTAAAAATATATACTTTATATTTGACCCAGTACACACGTACATAAATATGTAACTGAAAAGTTTGCACAAAGCAGTGCAATGTGCTTCGATGTCCAAGACATTTTCTGTTCTTTTCCATTTTATTTTTCAAAATCTCTACAGGAATATCTGTTAGGCATCTCAAATAAATAATAATTACATAACTATATGTAAATAAGAGTATAGCAAGGAAAGAACTATTGATTTAACAAAAAATTGGATTCTATCTGTTGAGAGGACAGAAGAAGGGGGGGAAGGGGCATGAAAGAGATATGAAATCCTTATTCAACATAACAGGAAAGAAATTTCTAAAAGAGCTGAATAAAGATATAGAATATATGCAAATTACTTTAAAATAGGGAAACAAAGCATAGAAGAAACAGTTAAGAATGTCCAGAGTAGTTGCCACTAGGGAGAGCAGGATGTCACAGGATATGGGGGCTGAGGAGGTGTGACCGAGAGCTTTTTGGGTTTTGGTAGCTTCTGAGCAGTATTTGACTTTTTGACCTTTATATATATTGCTTGATAAAAATAAAAAAAAATTTAAAAGAATACACATAATATATGTAGCCACTGTTATTTTGCTGACTCTTAGGGACAGGTCAGTTGAATTTCCTGCTGCATACCCAAACCTCCACACCAAAGGTTTGTAGCTGTTTTTTATTCAAAATCCCAAACTGTGCATTTGCAAGGGCTTGCATTTTAGACCAGAGGTTCCCAATTCTTTTTCAGTGCATAAAGACACCTCTTTCTTTAAAAAGAGACAGGCAGTTCTCCAAAAGAAGACTGTCCACTTCGTGAAGTGTTAAATAAAGTTTGTAAAAAAAAAAAAATTAAAAGAGAGACAGGATAACCAGTGACTGAGAGCATAGACCTTGGAGCCAGACTCCGTGTTCAGATCCCATCTTTGCCACTTATTAGCTGTATGATTTTGGGCAAGTCTCTGAATTTCTCTGCCTCCTCAGCTTCAATATCTGTAATGTAGGGATGATAACAGTATTTACCTCCAGAAAGTGTTGTGAAAATTAATTGAGTTCATTTTTTTAAGTGCTTAGACTAGTGCCTGCCATGTTAAATACATAACATTTCACAAGAAGGTAGTATTTACTCTTTTGAATCTATAGATTGAGAAACTACATTCAGAATTACCATGAATTAGTTATCTAAATACTATTAAAATATATAATATTCATATTAATTATAATATATATAAAATAATTCACATTTTCCTTATCACACCAGAATCTGCAGTTTGCAAGAGAGTATACCTGTAGGAAATGCTATTACTTTTCAGTCTGTGGACAATGTTCAATGTGGATATGATTTTGTAGTAAATCTGAGGAGGT
This sequence comes from Callorhinus ursinus, assembly GCF_003265705.2. Classification (NCBI taxonomy): domain Eukaryota; kingdom Metazoa; phylum Chordata; class Mammalia; order Carnivora; family Otariidae; genus Callorhinus; species Callorhinus ursinus. The sequence continues at coordinate 53,250,039 of NW_027397069.1, read as the reverse complement.
GTGGAGTTCACAACACACATATACTGTCCATCTACTGACCCTCCATGCCTGTAAAATAGGACCTATAATTGGTCATTTTTAATTGATGAGAGTCTTCCCAGAATTTTTATGTGGAAGCAACACTAATAGGATCTCTCCCCTCCCCCCAGTATAATCATGGCCCAAGATGAACCTGTGAGAACTGAGTAAACAAAATCAACACAGACTGCAGGAGTTTAGCCCCTCTGAAACTTAACATAAGAAATTATTGACCTGAGCTACTGGGTGGCATGTTTAGAATACAAGTGTCATTAGGAAGCTTAAATCTAATATAGTCCGTTGTCTGACAATTGACTCTATTTAGAGAAGGGGTTAGCAAAGAGCGGAAGTGGGGGATGGTTGGAAACGAAAAGGTGTCCTCACTTCTCTTGCACTGTCTGGGGTAGAAGTATCCTGACCTATGGAACACAAATATTCCAATCCTTTGATACAAACATCCCTATGCTATGGCGATACAAATTCTGATGGTTGCATTAGTTAATACTTTATCTATCTTCATTTGTTCGAATCCAAGTTTACCAAGCAACATTCTGGTGATAATTTTTCTTCCTATACAAGTTTGTAAGTAAAATTGTGGTTGGCACTATTACTTTTCCTTGTAAGTGAATGAATCAGCTTTCTGGATTATATGGCAGTTCCTATGAATGGCTTTTTTTTATAGCATGAGTCCTCGAGAAAATCCTCAAGTCTGGGTACCCAGCAGGAAGCTGGCTCAGCACCTCCAAAAGAATGGCCAGAAGACAGGATGATGGATTGATGGAGAAAGGTTCTCCTGCCTCACTCCTAGCTGTTCTGTAGGTGATGTGTCTCCATCTCATCTTTTAAAATTACAACCTGGCCTGATACAGAACCCACATTCCCCAGACTGTTGCAACTTTGGGTTTTCCTGGCAGGGAAAGTCCCCGACTATATTGTTCTCTCCAGGAAAAGTGGGTTAAGGTGGAGTTTTGGCTTTACTTTAGGATCTGTGTTATACCGATTATTTAAACTGTTTTCATAAACTACCACTTATGTGCTATATTGATTTATTCACTTCAACAGTCATCTTGATCAATGAGCAAAACACTTTGTTGGGAGATATATGATTATAAAGATGGATTATGAAAATGTGGAAGTAACCCAAGTGTCTGTGAACAGATAAATGGATAAGCAAAATGTGGTAGCTATATATAATGTAATATTATTCAGCCTTGAAAAAGAAGAAAATTCTGACACATGTTAAAACAGGGATGAATGTGGAAGACATTATGCTAAGTGAAATAAGGCAATCCCCAAAAGACAAATACTGTATCATTTCATTTATTTGGGGTCCCTAGAGTAGTCAAACTCATAGAGAGAGAAAGTAGAACGGTGGCTGTCAGGGGCTGGGGTAGGAAGAAATGAGGAGTTGTTATTTAATGGGCACAGAGTTACAGTTTTGCAAGAGGGAAAGAGGGAAAGACGGTGAGGTTATGGGTGGTGGTGATAGCATAATCACATGAATGTGCTTAATGCCACTGAATTGTACACTTAAATATAATTAGCAAGGTCAATTTTAGGGCATGTATATTTTACTACAATAAAGAAAAAAAGACAGATTATGGTCCCTGTCCCAAGGTGCTTACAACCGCTAAGAGAGGCCAAACAGGAAGGTGGGTTTAGCATTATAGGAATGCAGACTAAAGCTAGGTTAATGCTGACACCAGCCCATTTCACAAACAAACTGATAAAAGACGTAGGTCATTACGCAATTTCCTCAAATGGTTAAAATCCGTTGAGCCTCCCATTCCTACTTGAAAACCATAAGGCGCAGGGCAACTCGAACGCATTGTGCCTGCCTGTTCTCTGGCTCTCCTCCCGGGGTTGGACCTGAGAACCCTTCGCTGGCCCATCAGATGGCGCCGCCGCCCGCAGTGCATCTCCAAGCGCATAGGGGGCGCTGTGGCCTTGGCCTCTTTCCCTTCCCCGCCTCTGTGATCCTTGCTTCCGCCTCCGGAGCCCGCCTCCCCTCACCGGTGCTCAGCTGCGCAGTCTCCGGCTGCGGGCCTGTAGGGAGGATGGCGGCGTCTTCGAGTGGAGAGAAGGAGAAGGAGCGGCCCGGAGGCGGCTCTGGAGCGGCAGGCGGTAACAGCACGCGAGAGCGGCTGCTGTCTGCGCTGGAAGATCTGGAGGTTTTGTCGAGGTAATGCCGTCGGTCTGAGGACCTGACTGGGCTGGGCTGGGAGGACTGACTTTGGATCGGCCGCGCCTGCCTGGGTGCTCGTTCCTGGGGCTCCGGGTGGGGAGGCCGCGCTCCCAAAGACGGTGCACGAGTATGGTGGACTTGACGTCCCTCCGGGACTCCGAGACGGCATCCCCCCCCCCTTAGAGCGCGTTTTAGTAATGACAGTGACCCTGGAACCCCGACACTGTCAGAATCGTAGCGGACCTTAGAGGTCGCCGGGTGTGAGTACCTTCGTCCACGGACTCTCGACAGACGTTTAAGGACCCCCCCCCCGGGACCCAAACGCTGGGAAACAGTAATGAGGGGGACGCTAGATGCGGACATAGAGCAGCCCAGCGTCGAGGGGAAGAGACAGACGTAAACAGACACTATGGTGCGGAGCCTGTTTTTAATCAGAGGCGTGCGCCCCGGGTTACCGGAACTCGAGGACTATAGATGCCTGTCTCAGTTTAGTCAGGGCAGGCTTCCTGGAGAAAGGACTGCATGGGAAGATTGAGTTCACCGCACTCTGTCGGCGGCAGGTGGCTGGAATAGCAGGTGCAAACGCCTGGAGGCGTGAGCACGCGCCGTTTGGTGCAATTCCAAGTTCGGGATGGCTGGAGCGCAGCGAGTATGGAAGAGGTAGAAGAAATGGGATGTCATTCCTCTTATTCTGCCATCGTTCATGGTAGTTTGTCAAGTTGAACCCTTTAACTCTCTCACATTCACTTGGATGTTGAAATTGTTTTGATTTTTCCTTCGAAAATGTTGCTCGGATTTGACTTCTTGTTCCCATGCCCACCGTCTTTTGATGCATCTCCCGACAGTTTTACTTGTCTCCATGCTTCTGCACTTTCTATATTGCCCAAGAGCAGGGCTTTCTTTTTTAAAAGGCTTCTCATCACTTTTCTGCTTTAAAATATTTGGTAGGTTCCCGCTGCCCAGTGAGATAAAGTCCAAATGTTTAGCTTAGTGTGCCACTTTTCTGTAAATATGTTTACTTCGGAAGAAGTGACACCCCCTTTGGGAAGTAGTGTCTGCTGCCTTTTGTTCTGAGTGAATCTTGGTCTTTGAATGTCAAATCTTTGCCTTAGTATATTCAGTGAACTATTCTCACCCTTTTACTCTGGAGCCCAGTAAATTCGTTTCTTTCCTGAGTTTACTTGCTGTAACAATTTGTCTGTTTTGTGACCCTGGTATGTATTTCATACTCTCCAAGTTCGGAAACTTTTTTTGAACCTACGCATATAGGGTAATGGTCTTTGAAAATTTCTTCTGACATTGGACAACTTGGTAGTCAACCTTAAGATCTTGCCTCTGGATTATTTGGCTATAGCTCTGTGTATCTGAGGTGTGTGTTCCTGCTGCTGTTGGTACCTGCAGGAGTGCATATACATGATAGTCATGTACTCTTCGCTTGAGATAGCATAATTAAATAATTTATCAGTTGTGTTAATTTGAGACCAAATTGAAATTGTCTTGTAAATTGACCAGTTTATCTTTCTCCCTCTTTGATTGTTTCCTTAATTCCTGAGTGTAGCATTTTCTGTTTGATGAAATGTATCAAGAATCTGTTTCTGAAACTTCCCGGCTTCAGCTTTCTAGCTGTGCATGATTAGCTGATGTGCTAAGTTCTCTTTTGCTTTCTCTAAAAGAAGCTGTAGTTCTTTTGCCCTTTCCCCAGGAATGCGAAAAACACTTTGATTTCTCATTGATTTGCAGTCCTCACTGAATCTGTTAACAAATTGAAGATAAGCTTCTTCTTTCTTGGGGTCCTTGCAGCCTGGGAATAACCATTACTTTAAAAGTTTGCTTTTCTTTTCCTCTGATTTTCTCATGACTTAATCTGTCATGTTATTTTATTTGTTCATCTCTAAAGAAAGACTGGGTGACAGTGAGTGAAAATTTACCTCTTTTGTGACCCTAGAGATGGTTGGTGGTGGTAGTGGAAGAGATGTCACTTTGTGCTTGGCCACCTAAGACTGAGACTTCACAGAATGAGGCTATGCCAGTGTGATTTGCTTTCAAAAAAAATCCCATTATGCTAGCAATCAGATATAGCTGCATATACTGCTTCTGTGATCTGTGAAATTCGTCATTATCCTCTTAATGAAATTTTTCTCGTTTGCATTTTTTATGAAAATTGGAAAGAAAAACTAATGTAATCTCTTGACTTTAGAAAATAGTGGGTTTGAAATTTAGGATATATTTTTTACTGTTACCTGGTTATTTTCAGTATATTTATTACTTGGTAAAATGTGATAAAATGAGGTAGTCTTTGGAGGAATTTATTTGATTTTTTTTATTTGAGTGCAAGAGCATGAGCAGGGGAGGGGCAGAAGGAGAGGGAGAATCAGTATATTTGTTACTTTGTAAAATGTGAGGGAATGAGGTAGTCTTTGGAGGAATTTTAAACAGAGAAACACAATTATAGTCTACAAGTTTTTCTTAACATGTTTGTGACTCAGAACTCAATTGTCCTACAGAAACCATGTTGATAGGAGTCTTGAGGTTTCCACACCAGCCTATTAATCTGTTTATCTATAATTTACCTGAAGTGTAGTACCATTAATAATATGGGATTTAACCCCCATGTAAATTATATTTCTATGGGGAATTGTGGATGGATTCTAATTTGATATGCCAGGAATACAGCTTCTGTAGGGGGACAGGGCTCTATCTCCCATACCTGTAACCAGTGAGTGGGCTCAGGGGTTCCTTCAGCCTTTTTATCATTGGGGAGGACAGAAGTTTCCACTTTGTTCTAGAGTGCTACTGAACAGCACTAAGTCTTATAGCTTTTTCCTTCCCACTGTACTCTTGTGTCTAAGGCAAGCTCTTTTAAGGTTTTCTGTGGATTTCTAGTCCCAGATTTGCAAGAAGGGCAGAAAAAGTCTCATTCCACATCTCCCACCGTACATCCCATCCCCATCACCCCCACCCCTGAAACTAGCCTTTATGTAGACCAGAGGTTCTCAATTGTTTATATCTCATCTATGGGGTAAAGAAAAAGGCTAATATAACATGCTGTTTTCATAAAATGTCTGTTTAATCCATCAGCAAGTCCTGTGAGCTCTACCTCCAAAATATATTCTGAGTCTGTACATGTTTCACCTGTTTGCATTACTAAATCCTAGTCGCAAGGATCTAGTCAAAGCCAGTATCATCTTTTGCCTGGAACACTACAGAAGCCACTTAACTTGATTTCCATTTTAGCCCTCTTAAAATCCGTTCTCTAGATAGCCTAGCAGTTTGCTTAAAAACATAAATCAGGGACGCCTGGGTGGCTCAGTCGGTTAAGCATCTGCCTTCGGCTCAGGTCATGATCCCAGGGTCCTGGGATCGAGTCCCACATTGGGCTCCCTGCTCAGCAGGAGGCCTGCTTCTCCCTCTGCCTGCCGCTCCCCCTGCTTGTGCTCTTACTCTCTCTCTCTCTCTCTGGCAAATAAATAAATAAAATCTTAAAAAAAAAAAACAAATCAGTTCATGTCATCTCCCTGTTTAAAAAGATCTGGTCACTTCTCATTGTACCTGAAATGAAATACTGGTCCTTTCCCGTGACCTGCAAGGCCCTAACATGATCTGGCCCCTTCCCTAACTACCCATGTCCTCAGTTTGTATCCTGCTCCCCAGTACCTACTACTGTATTTTGGCCACACTTCCTCAAACCCATCTTTGGGCCCCTGAACTAGCTATGTAGTTACAAGCATTCTTCTTCATGGCTGGCTTTTCTTAGAGAAGCCTTCCCTGACTCCACCCAGTGTTTAAGTGGGTGTTTTATGGAAACAACTCTTTTCTGTTGACGGTCATATTTCATTGGTATTTATGTACTGGATATTAGTTTATGTAATTATAGTAGTAAGTAAAACTTGCATAAATGGGTCTGATAACAAACACAACTGAATCTTGCTGGTGGGAGCCCAAGAGCACAGTCACTGTGGGGCAGGGGCTGTGAATACTCAGCATGCTGTGGGTACCATGAATCCAGCAAGTCAGTTAGGTAGAGATCAGTTGATACTTTCTGTTGTGTTTATTTTGCAATGATGTTTTGGTTTTTGGTTTTTCTTTTTTAGAGAACTTATAGAAATGTTGGCAATTTCAAGAAACCAAAAGTTGTTGCCACCTGATGAGGAAAACCAGGTAAGTGGCTTCTTTTTAAATTACAAACAAATCCCCATAATTTCTGCAGTTTCCCTATTTACATTTACTTTGTGTGAGAACAGGAAGATTGGATTCTGTTAAATTAATGACAACTTTTAAATTGGTATTTTCTTTGAATAACTTACATTAGGTAACACTGTTTAAAAAGAAAATAGCTACCTAAGGGTTTGGCAGTATTATTTTCTCTTACAGTTCTAGTTTATTCATTTTTGCCTTTTGAATTAACCAACAAAGCTTGTTAAATGGAGATTAAAACAATACTTGAAAGAAAAAAATTAATACTCTCATAAGGTAACCTTTTATTTTAGGCTCTTGGTTCCCCTAATGCAACTTGAAAATGAATAGAAATAAAAGAGCATGCAACTGTTGATAGAAGTTATTTTGTGGATGTTAAGTTTACAAGTTTTTATTTTCTTTATTCCTTTCTGTGCTTTGTAATTTTCTAAGGTGTGCAGATTTTTTTTCTGATTTAAAAACTTATTAAGAGGGTAAATGTCATTTTATGTGTTTTTTTTTTTACCATAATTTTTTAAAAAATTAAAAGAAAACAGCTGGGAAGGATTAACCTTTTTAATGATATGAGACAGCTCTGTGCCCCATCATTATCTTAATTTTATCTTATGATATGTTTTGAGGGCCAAGAAATTTGATTGTCAATAGAGAAGTATCATAAAACTTTTTTCTTCAAAGATTAATCCCCTCAGGTGGAGAGGAGAGATTAGATAAGGCTACAAGTAGTAAAAGTTGGTAATTTTAGGGATATTAAAGTTGTTTTTTGTATGTTGTTTATTTTGTTTTTAGAAAAAGCTTATAGAGAAATATGTTAATAGAGGAATGCCAGTCTCAGATACTTTATTGATAAATACCTGTGAAATTAAGAATTTATTACAAAATGAGCAAAATGAAATACAAGTTTTGACTTTACTTCCTAGGCACTTATTATAAGCTTGCCAGGGGTACAGATTATTCAGTAGGTCATAACTAAGACCTACCCAGTCAGCACTAACCTTTCTTATACTTTGTAAGGACTAGCAGTTCTGTCCTTAAAAAATAACAGTGCCTTATCACATAAGGTTGTTATGAGGATTTATGATACTGCATGTTAAGTACACGTAGGAAGAGCTTATTAATAGATAGTTCTTATCACCACCACCGCAGGACAGAATTAAACCTTATACTTAGTACTGTGAATTCCTGTGTAATTTTCACTGAAACTATTAAATATTAGTGGGACATGCCCATTTGAAAATTTATTTACTGTTTTTGGAAATTGCTCTTTTTTAAACCGTCTTCATCATAAAGCAATACTGTGCATGACATCATAGGTTTCATATGAGTTATATATTTCCTTGAACATAATAGCACAAATGTGTAACTGTAAAAGTTTTTTAAGCATCATACATTTACCATAAAAGTATTTCTGAGATCAGTTCAACTCTGAGACAGCCATTATGAAGCATTTACTATAATTATATTGTCAAGTTTCCTTACATTATAGTTTAATACTTTGGTCATTTATTTGTTGTCATAGTTGATTATGTACAATTTTGTAACTTTAAAAAAATTGTGCATTTTGTCATAATGTCTTTGCGTCCTGTTTAGTGCTTTGGCGTTTTTTGTTTTAATTTTCCAGTTTAATTGAGATATAGTAGAAATATAACACTGTGTTAGTTTAAGACGTACAACATGATGATTTGGTGTATATATGTATTGTGAAATGATTATCACAATAAGTTTAGTTAATGTACATTTTCTTGTGATAAGAACTTTTAAGAAGATGACAGGGAAACCGTGGCACCTTTTTATGTACCTATTGGTGATTTGGGTGTCTTTGGAAAATTTCTATTCCATTTCTCTGTACATTTTTAAGAACTTTTTAAAAGTTGCTAAGCTTAGCGGCTTTCAAGTATATAATGCAGTATTGTTAACTGTGGTCATCGTTTCCATACATTACATCCCCAGAACTTATTTATCTTATAACTGGAAGTTTGTACTTTTTGATCATCTTCACCCACTTTGCCCACCACCCTCCCTAGCAACCACCAGTCTGATTTCTTTTTCTATGAATTTGGCTTTTTTAGATTCCACATGCAAGTGAGATCATGCAGTATTTGTCTGATTTATTTCATTTAATATAATGTCCTCAGGATCCATCCATGTTGTCACAAATGGCAAGATTTCCTTCTTTTTTATGGCTATTTCTCTCTGTGTGTATATACATTCCACATTTTCTACTAATTCGAAGAGAAATAGGTACCCAGTATTTATAACAGCATTATCAGCAATAGTCAGATTATGGAAAAAGCCCAAATGTTCATCAACTGATGAATGGATAAAGAGGTGGTATATACACACACATACACACGTGTGTGCACACACACAATGGAATATTACTCAGCCATAAAAAAAGAATGAAATCTTGCCATTTGCAGCAACATGAATGGAGCTAGAGAGTATTATGCTGAGTGAAATAAGGCGGTCAGAGAAAGACAAATACCATATGATTTTGCTCATCTGTGGAGTTTTTTTTAAAAGATTTTATTTATTTGTCAGCGTGCAAGCAGAGGGAGTGGCAGGCAGAGAAGTAGGCTCCCCCACTGAGTAAGGATCCCGATGCGGGACTCGATCCCAGGATCCTGGGATCATGACCTGAGCCGAAGGCAGACACTTAACCGACTGAGGAGCCACCCAGGCGTCCCTCATATGTGGAATTTAAAAAACAAAACAAATGAACATGGGGGGAAAAAGGAGAGGGAAACCAAGAAACAGACTCTTAACTGTAGAGAAAAAGTGATGGTTACCAGATGGGAAGTGGGTAGGGGGGATGGGTGAAATAGGTGATGGGGATTAGGGAATGCACTCTGATGAGCACTGGGTAATATGTGGAAGTGTGGAATCACTATATTGTACACCTGAAACTGATATTACACTGTATTATTACTAACTGGAATTTAAATAAAAACTGAAAAAAAATACATAGCACCTTTTCTTTATCCATTCATATATTGATGGACGGTTAGTTTGCTTTCATGTCCTGGCTATTGTAAATAATGCTGCAGCGAACGTGCAGGTGCCCATATCTTTTTGAGATAATAATTTCATTTTCTTCTGATAAGTACCCAGAAATAGAATTGCTGGATCATATGGTAGTTCTCTTTTTAACTTTTTAAGTAATATCCATACTGTTTTTCCATAGTGGTTGCACCAGTTAACATTCCCACCATCAGTGCACAAGGGTTCTCTTTTCTCCACATCTTCGCCATCTTCTTATATCTTGTTTTTTTGATTAGAGCCGTAGTAACTGGTGTGAGGTGATACCCAGTTGTGGTTTTGATGATTAGTGATGTTGAGCACCTCTTCATGTACCTTTGGTCATTTGTATGTCTTTGGAAAAATGTCTATTCAGTTTCTTTGCCCATTTTTTAATCAGACTTTGTAGAAATTTTTTAAAGTTCAGCCGCCTGCCTCAGCCCAACATGGCGATGCAAAACAAGGCAGTGCTACTGCAGATCCCGGACACCCGGTGGGAGCTGGCAGAGCTCGTGAAGCGGAAGCAGGAGCTGGTGGAAACACTGGCTGACTTGGAGAGATAGATCTATGCTTTTGAAGGAAGCTACCTGGAAGACACTCAGATGTATGGCAATATTATTCGTGGCTGGGATCGGTGTCTGACCAACCAGAAAAACTCCCAACAGCAAAAACGATCGAAGGAACCGGAAGTTTAAGGAAACTGAGTGGCTCTTCAGTAAATCCTCAGTTACTTCAGCAGCTGCAGTAAGTGCATTGGTAGGAGTTCAGGATAAGCTCATTGAAAAGAGGGAGCCAGGAAGTGGGACAGAAAGTGGTACTTCTCCAGACTTCCACAATCAGGAGAATGAGCCCAGCCAGGAGGACCCTGAGGACCTGGACGGATCTGTGCAGGGAGTGAAGCCTCAGAAGGCTGCTGCCTCTACTTCCTCAGGGGGTCATCACGGCAGCCATAAAAAACGAGAGAATAAAAACCGACACAGGATTGATCTGAAGTTAAACAAAAAACCACAAGCTGACTATTAGAAGACTCATTAGTGCAGAAGCTTCCAGGCTGTAGAGCCCTGCTTCCCTCCTCCAACCTCACAAAGATACATATCCCTCACCTGAGTGCGCGGCCATCCATCCACCTCTGCTTTCCCAGACCCAGTGCCTGTGACTGAATAGTCTGTTCTGAAATGTGGTGACAAGTCATTTCTGTAAGACCACATTGGATCATTTACTGTGTGTCATTTTTAGTAACAGAACTGCAAGAAGACCAAGACATGGTTATAATTCCAGCAAGCATTTCTCCCTTCTTGGAATGAATGTGTCCCCCCAAACTAGCTGGTACCAGCTTCATCTGTGATACCCATTGAGAAATGTTCTCTGGTTTTATTTTATGCTGAAGGTAGAACATAGGTCACGTTTCAGAGGGAGGCTGTAAATATTGGGCATTTTCTTATTTTGTTTGTGTTTTATTATTTTTCTATTGTTTTTACCATCTTCTTTTCTTTGGGGACTTTTTGTAATGCCATTGTACAGCTCATACCTTCCTGCCGACATATCTGATCATCTGCTTCATGCAGTTGCCAGTGTTCTTCACTGAAAATAATCTGGTTTACCATAAAGAAAATGGGGAACTTGGCTCTGTGTTTTTGCAGGGGGAAGGTAAAGAGGGTTTATTTATTAATTACCTATCTTAAATCTTTCTGTGTTGGAGGCAGTTTCATGTTCAAGGAACAGGAAAAGCTGAAAAACCTAAGTTTAAATCAATCCTTTTAAAATAGATATTTTTATTCTTTTATATAAATAAAATTTCACAGGTGTTGATTTCTCATGCTTTACTTTTAAACCTGAGATTTTTTTCACTTATTTATTTATTCGTAGTATCATGCCTTATGGAAATTTCTTCCTTTTTCCATTTTTCTTTCTTTGCTGGTATCTGCCTGATTAAACATTGCTCTGAAAATCATTAAGGCATATGGAAAGGCTCAACATTGCACCCAAAGCTGGTAACATTATGGAGTTCTGGAGCAGAGGGAGAGATAGGATCTGTGAGAGCTAGCGATGCCCAGCAGACCCCCTTCCTCACAGGGCCAGCCGGGCTGGGGAACTTGCCGATTTGTTGAACTGTTACCTGCCTCTAGAGTGGTGCTCGACCTTGGCTGCTCATGGGAGTCACCTGGGAAGCTTAAGGACCTACTGATACCTGGGTCCCACCCCCAGAGATTCTGGCTGGGGGCAGTCTAGTGACTGGGATTTCCGTCCAAAGAGTTCCTGGGATTCTGATAGGAAGCCAGGTTGAGAACCACTGCATGAGGAGTGTTTGATTGAAATCCTATGTTGCGAATCAGTCTAGGGGTTAAGATTTGGGGCCCCATCTTTCCTTTGATGCTGTCTAGACATAGTCCTTGATTTAGGCCCATATCTTTGTTAGAACAAATATGTTCCATTGTGATAATATTGGTAGAGCTAAATACGGATGGCGTCTGTTAGAAAAACAAGTCTACCTTGTCAGATGTGCAAAAGCTTTCACTCTTGTTCTCAAATAAACTTTTTTTAAAAAATTTTTTAAAGTTCTTGGTGTTAACTAAAATCATCTCAAATACAAGATTTGGGGGGAAACCTCCATTACATTATATTTTTAGGGATAAACTTTAAAATTTTATCTTACCTGGGAAATGAATAAACCTCATTGTGGCATATTGGTAGTTCTGAAGACTGGTTTGTATGAAAGAATAGCATATAATTAGAAAAAGTAGAAAGTCTTGATATTAATCTGTTTTCCAAAATAGTCATAGGTAGGTTATTTTTATTCTTAACATTGATTAGAATAATACTTTGAAGGTATTAAAATTTTATGGCCTAGCCAATTCATATGTGCATTTGTTGCTTCATTGGAATGTCACTTTTCATTATTTTGCTGTCTGCTTTAATCAACTGTTATCTGACAGGTCCTGGAGTTGTTAATTCACAGAGATGGGGAATTTCAAGAACTGATGAAATTGGCACTGAATCAGGGAAAAATCCATCATGAAATGCAAGTTTTAGAAAAGGAAGTGGAGAAGAGAGACAGTGATATTCAGCAACTACAAAAACAGCTAAAGGAAGCAGAACAAATACTGGTAAGCTGATAGAAGAAAAGGTAAAAAAGGATATTAATCTATTTCTGCAAAAGAAATCTGAAAGTATTTTGAAGTGGCAGAAAACTTGACTTTCCAAGTCTAAAAGTGACAACTTGTCAGTTTGGTTAAATGAAAGGCCAGTGTCATTCCCTATTTTACTTAATGTTTTCAGATAGTCTGCATTATTTTTGAACCATATTTTCATTATTTAAAGATTTCACAGGATTGAATTAATAGAACTGGGAAGTTCTACTTTTATCTTGTCCTTTTAGAAGTTTTCAGTTACTAGTAGTCTAAATCTTTACCTCAGCTTTTAAAAATATTTTGAAATCAGTAGAAATAAGTATCAATTTTAAAAATTGATTAAAATTTACATTAACTTAGTCTTCCATTCTAAACTAGGTGGGATTTGGGCATATGTCAGGGACTCTAGTTTTTTGTTTTTTGTTTTTCTTGTTCTTGGCTACTGTTTAAAAAAGCAATTTCTTTGCTCTTATTTGCCCAGTTATTTCACTAAATGCTAACTAATGTAATTGTTATATGGTGGTATTACAGAAACAGCTGAGTTTGATTCTCATATGGACCAGACATTGCTGGAAACTTTATCCCTGTTGAATCTTCAAAAGGTGTCAAAATGGGCTCCAATAAATAGAAACCTGAGTGGTTCAGGGTAAATTAATCATTCCTGCTGAAGAAATGACCCCAAGTAAATGCTTTTTAAAAAAATGTGTAAAGAAATCGATTTTCCATTAAGAAAGTAATACTTAACCAAAAGATATTCAGAAAATACAGAAAAGTAGAAAGAAGAGGAAAAGATTGTGTTAGTACCTCTGTTCAGATTGCCCTTATTCATAGTTTTGTGCATTTCATTTCAGTCTTAGACGTATTTTTTTTTTCATTTTCCAGTAGGCTTATTATTGATTTTTAAATTGAAGTCTAGTTGACACATAATGTCACGTTAGTTTCAGGTGTACAAAACAAGCGATTTTTTTTCCCCAGAGGTTTTCATTTTTTATCTCGTAATTAGTAGGATTAGTTACTAACTGTCTTTCTATTACTATTTATTAAAATTAAGCATTTTTCATATATTGTATCCTCTTTGTTTAGCTTTCCAACTTTCTGTTATAAATAATGCTTTGATGAATATCATTGTAGAAAGGTTTTTTTTTTCTTCTGCATTTCAGATTATATTCTTTAGATTTGATTTCCAAAAATGTAATTATTGAGTTAAAGACAGTTAACACAAGGACCGTAAGAAGACTGAATTTTATGAGTTAGGTAATAGCAACTAACATTTATTGAGCACTTGTGCATCAGGCCTTGTGCTTGTTTGCACCTTACATGTATTATCTCAGTCTTCATAACAATTATGCTAGGTTAGTACCATTATTGCATTTTACAGATGAAGAAACCGAGATTTTAAATTAATAACTACCTTGCCCAGGAAGAGTGAAAAGTAGAGAGATGGAACTTAAACCTAATTCTCTCTGACTCCATACTCTTAACCTCTGTGTTATAGTTGAGGATGCATATACTAGCTTAACTTCATTTTACCCTTTCATGTACCTTTCAGGGAGTTTTGGGGGGTTGTGGGTGTTTTCATAATAGCAGTTATTAAGTATGGAGGTAATAGTAATGTGTAAATGAGTAAGACTTATCAATCCAGGAATGTGTCTTGTAAACTAGAAAAAGAATATTTTGGTATTTTATCCTTGAACTAAATGCAAGAATATGATGCTTTGGGAATGGTATGTGGTGTGGATTTCTTATGCATGTCTGATAGAAGGCATAAAGAAAAAAATGTTAGGGGCTCCTGGGTGGCTCAGTCAGTTAAGTGTCTGTCTTCGGCTCCGGTCATGATCCCAGGGTCCTGGGATTGAGTCCTGCATCAGGCTCCGTGCTCAGCGGGAAGTCTGCTTCTCCCTCTGCCCCTCCCTCCACTCATGGGCTCGCTCTCTCTCAAAAAATCTTTAAAAAAAAGTAAACAATCCAATTTATACTTTGTTTCTAACAATTTGTAAATGAAGACTGATTCATGAATATATATTATTACTTTCCTTAACCAACTGAAATAAATGATTCCCAAATGGTGTTTCAGAACATTACAAACAAATTGTGGGGATTTCCAGCTTTTGCATATTGTTCCTATAGGATTAATGATTTTGTGAATTAAGCCAAAAATTCTTTTTTTTTTTTAAAGATTTTATTTATTTATTAGAGAGAATGAGAGAGAAAGCACATGAGATGGGGGGAGGGTCAGAGGGAGAAGCAGACTCCCTGCTGAGCAGGGAGCCCGATGCGGGACTCGATCCAGGGACTCCAGGATCATGACCTGAGCCGAAGGTAGTCGCTTAACCAACTGAGCCACCCAGGTGCCCAAGCCAAAAGTTCTGCTTGATATAGTTAAGAATAAACCATATTTCTTTTTTTAATACTCAAATTAGGCAACAGCTGTTTACCAAGCAAAAGAAAAACTCAAATCAATAGAAAAAGCAAGAAAAGGTAAGTACTGTGGGAATACTGAATGACTTTCTGAAAAATCCCAAGTTTTGGTTTCAAGAAATGGATGAGAGTATTATTGGTAATCATTTGCTGCTATTGAAGTGATTCCATTAAATTTTTATCGTAAAGTGTCTGCTAGGTGCTCACACTGTGCTGTGTATTATTGGGGAGGTATCACACCTTTTTCAGGTTCTAAGAAGCAATAATATAAGGCAAGTTATGGCTGTGTATCCGAATGTGCAGTAAAGACAATGAGTTTATAAAGTTGTTGGGAGAAGGGAAGAGAACTGCGAGCTGGAAGCAAGTGGGATTTGAGTTGGATCTTAAATGACAGGACAGAGAGTGAAAGAGAATGTGCAATGGGCAACTGGAGTGGGACTAGAGTGTCCTGAAGTCCGAACTAGATGTGGCTTTTAATGGTGCAGATGCCCAGCATGCCTTCTTTTCCTGTCTTCCTTCTCTCTTTAAAAGACTTCCATTTTGGATTTTTTAGTTTAGGTACTAAAAGTTAGAATTAAAACTTTGGTAACTTGCTTTTAATGGTTTTAGATGATTTACCTTTAATCACCTCAAAGTTATTTTTCTTCTTCTTTTCCTGTTTCAGATAACTACTGTTAATGTTTGATGTGTGTCCATTTTTTTAGATGTTTAATACAAATATAATAATACAAATACATATATGTACATATATTCTAAAACAAAAACCAGGTCATGCTTACACATATTATTTAACAGCTTACTTTTTTTTAATCTAATGAATATATTGTAGACATGTTTCTACTTAGGTCTACTTATAATCGTAGGGTCACATCAAGCC
This sequence comes from Callorhinus ursinus, assembly GCF_003265705.2. NCBI lineage: Eukaryota > Metazoa > Chordata > Mammalia > Carnivora > Otariidae > Callorhinus > Callorhinus ursinus. The sequence continues at coordinate 53,234,204 of NW_027397069.1, read as the reverse complement.
AACAATTGAGTGGTATAGTGTGAACTGCTGCTCTAATGTAATAGTTTAGATGTCATTGGAAGAGAAAACACTTTTTTTTTAATTTTTTTATTGTTATGTTAATCACCATATATTACATCATTAGTTTTTGGTGCAGTGTTCCATGATTCATTGTTTGTTCATAACACCCAGTGCTCCATGCAGAACGTGCCCTCCTTAATACCCATCACTAGGATAACCCATCCCCCTACCCCCCTCCCCTCTAGAACCCTCAGTTTGTTTTTCAGAGTCCATCATCTCTCATGGTTCGTCTCCCCCTCTGACATACTCCCCTTTTCTTCCTCTCCTGTTATCTTCTTCTTTTCCTTTTTTCTTAAAATATGTTGCGTTATTTGTTTCAGAAGTACAGATCTGTGATTCAACAGTCTTGCACAATTCACAGCGCTCACCGTAGCACATACCCTCCTCAATGTCTATCACCCAGCCACCCCATCCCTCCCACCCCCAACCACTCCAGTAACACTCAGTTTGTTTCCTGAGATTAAGAATTCCTCATATCAGTGAGGTCATGTGATACATGTCTTTCTCTGATTGACTTATTTCACTCAGCATAACACCCTCCAGTTCCATCCACGTCGTTGCAAATGGCAAGATCTCATTCCTTTTGATGGTTGCATAATATTCCATTGTGTATATATACCACCTCTTCTGTATCCATTCATCTGTCGATGGGCATCTTGGCTCTTTCCACAGTTTGGCTATTGTGGACATTGCTGCTATAAACATTGGGGTACACGTACCCCTTCGGGTCCCTACATTTGTATCTTTGGGGTAAATACCCAGTAGTGCAATTGCTGGATCGAACGGTAGCTCTAATTTCAACTGTTTGAGGAACCTCCATACTGTTTTCCAGAGGGGTTGCACCAACTTGCATTCCCACCAACAGTGTAGAAGGGTTCCCCTTTCTCCACATCCCCGCCAACACCTGTTGTTCCCTGACTTGTTAATTTTAGCCATTCTGACGGGTGTGAGGTGGTATCTCATTGAGGTTTTGATTTGGATTTCCCTGATGCCGAGCGATGTTGAGCACTTTTTCATGTGCCTGTTGGCCATTTGGATGTCTTCTTTGGAGAAATGTCTGTTCATGTCTTCTGCCCATTTCTTGATTGGATTATTTGTTCTTTAGGTGTTGAGTTTGGTAAGTTCTTTATAGATTTTGGATACTAGCCCTTTATCTGATATGTCATTTGCAAATATTTTCTCCCATTCTGTCGGTTGTCTTTTGGTTTTGTGGACTGTTTCTTTTGCTGTGCAAAAGCTTCTTATCTTGATGAAATCCCAATAGTTCATTTTTGCCCTGGCTTCCCGTGCCTTTGGCGATGTTTCTAGGAAGAAGTTGCTGCGGCTAAGGTCGAAAAGGTTGCTACCTGTGTTCTCCTTTAGGATTTTGATGGACTCCTGTCTCAGGAAGAGAGAACACTCTTTCCTCTATTTTATTTGTATTCATTGTTGCTTTGAGAACAGTAAGAATATTTAATGGTAGTTAATAATTGGGATTAGTGAACTTAGTCATGCTAATGTCCCAAATTTGACACTTTGTTAGCTGTTTTTTCTAGATGTCTTGTTCTTCAGTTGGGAAATCCAAATGATTTAAGTTCAACAATATACATATTATTAGATATTAGGGAAAGTAGGCAACTCAGATTATCCTATTTTCAGGAAATTTAAAATAAAATATGATGTGTGACTATGAGGCATGCATTTATACACTAGACTAACATGTTATCTCTCCTCTTGACTCTCTCAGGTGCCATCTCTTCTGAAGAAATAATTAAGTATGCACACAGGATTAGTGCAAGTAATGCTGTATGTGCCCCACTGACCTGGGTTCCAGGTAAAAATACTTCTCTTTTTATTAGACATATATGGTTTTGAAAATTCTTAGGTGACTGTACTTAAAAATAGGAAAATGATTTAAATATAGAATGTATTTATCGTTAGGAACATCTGCTGTATATTTTCATATCTTTTATAAGTAATAATATGGGCCATGGGTCTTATTAGTTTGGTTTTCTACAAAGCTTTTGCCACAGGGACTGTGTTTTTGTCCTTTTTTTTTTTTTTTTTAAAGCTATTATTTATTAGAGTGAGAGAGAGCACAAGTGGAGAGGAGAGGGAGAAGCCATGCGGGGCTCGATCCCAGGACCCTGAGATCATGACCTGAGCCGAAGGCGGCTGCTTAACCAGCTGAGCCACCCAGGCATCCCTGTTTCTGTCCTTTTTAAAGAAAAATCATAAATTAATGTTTAAAAGTACAAGATGATATGTGATGATTCTAAAGCTATAGGCCTGTAACACCCAGGCTGGCCAGAAGCCCACTTTTTAGGACCATTGGGGTTTTGTCAAGGGTTCTGGCCTTGGAATCAAGACAATCCCAACTCTTCAGTGATAAACGTGAAGCACTGAGCACCCAACAGCAAATATATGGGACTGGATATAGCTGGAGTAATTAGAAACAGTAAAAAAGAGTAACAAACTGCGATACATATGGACAGTACATAAAACATTTATAAGACAGGGACCTAAGGTTGAGCAGCAGTCTTCTGGGGGGAGTGGGAGATAGTATCTCAACATCAGTAATTCATGATGGTGGTATTTTACTATATTAAAAACACTAAGGTTAACTTACAGTTTTTGGGGGGTAAGTGATCTGGCGTGAGTAAGAAATATTACCAAAAAGTTGGTCCAAATCTGCCAAGTTTTCATCATCCCAAAACTAAATGGTATGCTTTCATGATTAGAAATGAACATTGGCTCCTGATATTCCTCCACTGGAAAGATCTAGGAATTAGTCTTTAAATGACAAGATCAAAGAGGTTGGTTAGGAAAAGTTTTAATTTAGACAGTCCTTCAAATAAGCATTCCAGTCCTTTCTGTCTTGTAAAAAAAAATGTGTCATGATCTATTTATTCTCTCAGAGTATGTATCGTTATTTTCTTACTAGGAAATGCAGGTAAGTTAGAAGAATGAAAATCATTATAATTTTCTTTTTTTTTATTTTTTATTTTTTATTTTTTTTAAGATTTTATTTATTTATTTGAGAGAGAGAATGAGAGAGAGCATGAGAGGGGGGAGGGTCAGAGGGAGAAGCAGGCTCCCCGCCGAGCAGGGACCCTGATGCAGGACTCAATCCCGGGACCCTGGGATCATGACCTGAGCCGAAGGCAGTCGCTTAACCGACTGAGCCACCCAGGCGCCCTCATTATAATTTTCTTAATTTGTCATCTGGAATTACTAAAATGGCAGACTTTTCTCTCTTTCTTTTTTTTAAAGATTTTATTTATTTGACAGAGAGAGAGCGGGAACACAAGCAGGGGGAGTGGGAGAGGGAGAAGCAGGCTTCCCACTGAGCAGGGAGCCCAATGTGTAGCTTGATCCCAGGATCCTGGTATCATGACCTGAGCCGAAGGCAGATGCTTAACAACTGAGCCACCCAGGTGCCCCTCTTTTTTTTTTTTTTTTTGTATAGATAATAGTATATTACTATACAGATTCAAAGACGAAATGCATGTATTTTTAAGTTTAATATTTTGTGCTCTTAGTAACAATTGATAAGATGACCTTCCTCTTCCAAAATTGAAAATGGATGTCTTGAGTTTTTCAAAGTGAATCAAGGAAAATCAGTACTTCAGAGATGTATTAATGCTTATTTTGCGTGTGATTGAGTTAAAAGCAGTCTTTTTTTAGGGGATCCACGGAGACCATACCCAACTGATTTAGAGATGAGAAGTGGATTATTGGGTCAAATGAACAATCCTTCCACTAATGGTGTTAATGGTCATTTACCAGGGGATGCACTTGCAGCAGGCAGATTGCCAGGTAATGTTAATCAGAATGGGGCCCTCAAACAGACCAAGGTATTGCAGACATGATGATGGAATATCTGGCTGTTGAACAAGTTTGGGTTCTAGACCCAGCTTGTTTTAATAGCTGGGTTTTCTGCCAATTACCCTGCTCTCTAGTTTAAAAACTGTTCTAGCTGGAGTTCATGAAATTAGAATAAATTGACTTTTCTCTTTTGTTAATAGGTTATTTTCCTTGGGCATTAGGCCTCTCTTTTATTAAAATCTAAACAGCTTTTTAAATAAAATTGTGAAATATACGGTATAAACAGAGTAAGAAATATTCTGAATAAGAAAGAATACCTACTCCTGAAAAACTCCCAAATTGAATAACAAAATGAATAACAGCTTTTTATGGGCTTTTCAATAACTAAATAAAATAGCACTTTTGTGAGACTTGGTTCATTCTGAACTTCAGCCTTCCTTAAGTTTTACATATAGTTTTGTGTTATTCTTAGGTTTATTTTATGTTCCCCATCTTTTTATCTTTTGTAGGTGACTTGTTTTGATTTGGTAGAACATTTAAAAAGTATTTAGAAGGTTATAAAAAACAAAAAACTGGTTTTTTTGAGCAATCACTTTTAATATTTCACCTATTTCATTTTTTCTCTTATTTTTTACAGTGTTAAAAACATGCTCTAGATAATGCTTTTCTGCTTCACATTTTATTTTAAAGTTGTTCCTGTGTTAAGAATGCTTTGTAAACATTTTAACGAAAGTACAAACTTCAGAACTTACTGTGCCTTAGTTTCCTTTGATATCTTTGCATTTTTCTCATTTTGCTTATTCCATATTACATGCCAGTCACAGTCCAGTCAGGAGGCAATATGAACAAGGAAAATTTTTAAAATTATTAATTAGTAACAAGATACTAAATACTAAAGGGTAAAGAGAACTGTCTTTAAAAAATACAGTAATAAGAGAAGTGGGGAGCAGCTACTACTTCTAGGACCAGGCAGAGTACCCAAGGAAGGGACCCACTGAGAAGAGGCTTCTCCCACCCCCATCCTCAGTTCATACCGAGGCACCCTCAAGAGGGTGTAGCTGTGGCTCATGGGATGGCAGAGAAGTTAGATGAGGTTAATCACAGGCTGGAGCCGGCAAGCAGGAAATTATCCACTAGGGTTCCAGGGAGCCTTGCTGGGAAGCCACCTTTAGGGTAATGGTGAGACTTAGACACCACTGAAACTTGCTAGGGGCTGAGCTCACCGCTTGATGTCCCCCTGCCAGCCAGGCACCATGGGAGAGAGAAGGGAAACATCGGATCCCTCAGTCCTGTTCCCCTTGCAGAGTCCCTCCAGTGCCCTCTACTGACAAAGATTAACATTGTGGCTGCTGGCAAAGGAGAAACGTTTTCAAGTCCAGGGAGAAGAGTGGTTTTGAAGCTTAAGAGGCAGTTTAAACTTGTAATACATAGCGTAGTAGATGTTAGCTATTTAAAATATAGAGAGAGAATAATATACATGACGTACTATATATCTGCACATCGTTTACATAGGTATATATAAGAAACATTTGATTTGTCATTGTCAATGTCTTGCAAAAGAAAAATTAGGTCAACTGACTATATAAAGTTACTTAGATGGAAGCATGATTTTTAAAAAAAATAAAAGGTTCTAGTTATTAAAACATGCTTTTCCTTGATAACTTTGATCTTTGTTAATTTAGCCAAATGTACATTTTGATTCCTGGCCTTGAAAAAAATATTTACTTCAGATTTTATGCATTAAGGGAAGAATAATTAAGAAGTAAATTAATTACTGGTAGAAGTATTGTTACATGTGCTTCTTTCTTTTCTCCAGATGTCCTTGCTCCACAATATCCATGGCAGTCAAATGACATGTCAATGAATATGTTACCACCAAATCACAGTAATGACTTTTTGTTGGAACCTCCGGGGCATAATAAAGAAAATGAAGATGATGTAGAAGTTATGTCAACAGACTCGTCTAGCAGCAGTAGTGACTCTGATTAAAAACATAAAGACAAAATTCATACAGAATTGAATACTATGGGGTGGGCACTTGGGTGGCTCGGTTGAGTGTTGGACTCTTGATTTTGGCTCAGGTCATGATTTCAGGGTTGTGAGATCAAGCCCCGCATCAGGCTCCGTGCTGGGTGTGGAGTCTGCTTAAGATTCTCTCTCTCCCTCTGCCCCTTCCCCACCTCTCTTCCTCTCTAAAAAACAAAACAGAATAGAATACTATGGAATTCTGTTTCTTAAACAATTGCAAGCCTGTAAAAAAATAGCCAGATAATACTGGCTATAGTGGAATTGTGCAACCCATCAAAAATCACTGGATTTTTTTTTTTTTTAAGATTTTTATTTATTTGACACACAGACAGCGAGAGAGGGAACATAAGCAGGGGGAGTGGGAGAGGGAGAAGCAGGCTTTCCGCCGAGCAGGGGAGCAGGGAGCCCGATGCGGGACTCGATCCCAGGACCCTAGGATCATGACCTGAGCCGAAGGCAGACGCTTAACAACTGAGCCACCCAGGCGCCCCCTGGACTTTCTTTTTAAAGCCAAAAATCGTGGTTTCAATTCTAAACCACTAAGTGAATATTTAAAGAATATTCAAAATTTACTGTTGGGAAAAAAAAATGACTCAGTGCCGTTCTACCTGTTATATTCTAGTTATGTTGAACTTGTTCATAGTAGTTCTGGAAACAAAAGTTGAGGGAAATGACCCATGTAGATACCACTGATCAGCCCCTGGAATTATTTAGAAAAATGGCAGTGGATCACTGAATGTGTATCATATCTTGAAATAACAAAGCCCTCATTTGAAAGTGAAGGCTGGTAGCTTCTGTTACAGTAACGGAGGAGATTGTTTCAATTTGTACTATCTGTAATTATTGTAATTTGTGTAAATAAACTCACTGTTGTTTGTACTCTGTATGCTTTTTTTTTATTGAAATATGCCTTCGGTGTAGGTGAGAAATTATTTTTGTAAATCCAGTTGCATTTTATATATAAGTAAAATTCTGGAGTGTGAATGAACATAATGTACTGCATACAGCTAAACTAGTAATCACAACTAGTAGGTTTCACAAAGGCCCATACTGACATTCTTAGAAGAAATAAAATGAAGTTGCTTTTTGTGTTTTTTTTTCCATTAGTCTTCCCACTAGTTTTTTGTTTTTTTAAATAACTGAAAGAGCTTACCATAATAATGTCTGATCTTAAGAATAATAGATTGGATTGTCTGAAAGGTTTTAGAATGGAAAGCTGTCTCTTGCCTTCACCTTTCTTCTTCCTGCATTTTCCAGAAGGAATCACTTTTAACCACTTTTAACTTAATGGTTAACCTCCATGTTTAAGTAATATGCTTATACAACTACAATTTGATTTGTCTTTGTGTACTTTCTACATTTTTTTTCAGATTGCAAAAATAATACAACATAGTGGAGCATTTAGCAAATAAGTAAATTACAAAGGAGAAAATAAAATGCCTTCTACCAAGAGATCATATTAATTAATATATTCGGATAGGTTCTTGGTCTTTTTTAAAGATCCACATGTATATTTTTTTAAAATAATGTGTATTTCCTGAGATGCTATATAGTTTTTAGTAATCTACATCCTTGCAATGAACTGAGAATTCAATTTTTCAAACTTTTTTTCCTTTTTAGTATTTAAATAAAATGACCTCTGTAGAAAAACATTTGTCTTCCATTTTCAGCAGTTTTCCTGGGAACAAAATTACGTTTTTAGATTGGTATCTTGAATAATACAAGGAATGAAATGAGTAGCCTAGTTAGGAATTCTAACAGAATATAAATTATCTGACAGTTCAGTTTATTTTGTATTAATGTGAATTCAATGCATGCCAATATGCATAAATTAGTCATAACTGTCTATTATGTGGTATAGTAAAATATTGGTTGCCTAATTAAAAAATATATAGATGATATACAGCCAAGGAAAAGGAGGTGGAAAGTAGAGAGCTAAAGCAAATAAGGCAAAGTCTTGGTACTTAACGGAATCTGAGTGTAGGGTATATGGAAGTTCATTGTACTGTTTTCTGCTTTAGTATGTTTTTTTTCATGTTAACATTCTTTTGTTTTCTGTGTCAGAAGTTGACTACACCGTTTTAAAATGCCAAGGAATGGAAAAGTTTGGACTCTTCTTCAAGGTGGCTTTGATGCAGCTGAAGGTCTGATTCAAGGATGGCAGGCACAGAAAGTGTGTGGGAACCCACAGTAGCAAACATTTGTGGGTTCTGTTACAGTTCCTTAGGCCGTGATATTTAGGCCACCTGTTAGTTTAGTTTGTTAGGTATGCTATAACAAAATAACAGATGCCTGGCTTAAACAGGAATTTATTTTCACACAGTTGTGGAGGTTAGAAGTCCAAGATCAAAGTGTTGGGGGGGTTGGCAAATCTCTTGGCTTGCCTTCTCCGTGTGTCCTCACATGGCATTTTTCCCCCCCCCCCCCCCCCCCGTGTCTCTGGGAGTCCAAATTTACTCTTCTCGTAAGGGCAGTAGACAGACTGGATTAGGGCTCACCCTAATGGCCTCATTTTAACTTAGTCATCCCCTTAAAGGCCTTATCTCCAAATATAGTCACATTCTGAGGTATCAGGGTTTAGGGTTTGCACACTGGAATTTGGGGTTCTGATACCAATCCCAGTATGTGTGTGGGGGGAGGGGGTGGTTCCCCCCCAACAACAAGCAATTTTTTGGACAACGGCAAGGTGTCCTACAATTCAATTCAGTTCTGACACTACCTGGCTCTAGAATCCGGTGCCTCCCTCCATGTGCCAAGTCAATCATGCAAGCCCAGGTTGTCATTACATGTATTTCTGACTGACAGGCTATAAATTAGAGATTCCCCAGGCCCCTTCCCGAGGTTTGATTAATGTGCTAGAATGGCTCGCAGAACTCAGGAAATCCATTTACTCACTAGATTACTGATTTGTTATAAAAGGATACAACTCAGGAACATCCGGATGGAAGAAATGCACCGGGCAAGCATAGGGAAAGGGCTGAGTTTCCATGCCCTCCCCAGGCACACCACTCCCCAAGTCATGTGTTCACCAACCCAGAACTCTGAACTGTGCCCTTTTGGGATTTTATGGAGGCTTTATTACCTGGCTAGATTGATTAAATTGTTGGCCTTTGGTGATTAATTCAGCCTGTAGGCCCCTCCCCTGTCCAGAGGAGGGTTGCAAATTCCAACCCTCTAATCACGGTAATCACTTAGTTGGCTCCATTGGCAACCAGCCTCCATTTTGGACATGGTCCCAAATCCACATTAACATAACAAAAGACACTTTTTATCACTCTCCATACTTAGGAAATTACAAGGGTTTGGGAAGCTGTATGCCAGGAACCGTGGACAAAAACCAAATATATATATGAAAAATTCAGATGACCAAAATCACAATATTGTATGGGGACACAATTTGGCCGATTACATCACCCAAGGGCCTGTATAAACATTATTAACCAAATGTTTAATGAATGTTTATCCTAGTAAGATACTTGCTTTTTTAATTTTAGATTCAATTTGGCATATATGAGGTCCTTTCTAAGGTCCCTTGTATAACCAATATATACACTTAAGACCATTTTACTGTATTTGGTTAATCAATATTTTTAATTAACAATTTTGTTGTATCATCATTTTAACGAATAGTTTTTTCAGCAGTTTTTATGAGACCAAATCTTTGGCCAGGATATATCTCCCTAATTACAATGTTTGTATGGGAAAATGATTTTCTTTGTAACAACAGATTTTATGGCCATTTAAATGAAATCTGTTGCCACAAAATGGGTACTTATATTCCTTAAATGAGGCATACTGTCTTTTAAATCTTTTGCCGAAACTTCCATTTTAAATGTCTTAGCTACTTTACCTTCTGATATATAAAGTCAAAGAATATTAGCATTAGTGATCATATGGAATAGTTTTCAACCATTTTCATCTCCCATTGACTGGTGCTTCTGGCTGTGTTGAAAAAGCCTCCTAGACTGACATGGGTCAGTGTGAAGGAATATTTGCTATTCGCAATGTAGTCTAGAGCCCCCATGGCTAACTCTCCCTCCCCTGCATCTTATCCTTTGCTTTCCTTCCTCATGTGTTTGAGCATCTTCCAAGTGCTGAGGGTACAGCAATGAATAAGACAGTGAGAGCCTGCCTTCCTGCACTTGACGAAGCTGAGGGGCAAGGGAGGCGACAGTTAATACACTCATAAACAAGTCAGTAAGATAAATCCAAATAGTGGCAAGTACAATAAAACATAAGGACACAGTTCAAAATTCAACACTTATTGCAACACCCTGACTTCTCAAAGGAAGGTGAAAGAACCTTACCAGACTTGTAGCACAGACCAGAATGGTCTTCAAAAATCAATAAATACATATATGGGTGTTAATTTAAAGATATTATGATCAATTAAAGATATTATGACCAAAAATGTTATATTCAAACACTTGGGTCTCATCAAAGTTTGTCTAAATTTTTATTATTTACTTATACTAATTTCTTTTAAGACTGATTTATTTGAAAGAGAGAGCAAGGGGGCAGGGCAGAAGGAGAGGGACAGAGAGTCTCAAGCGCGCTCCATGCCGAGCACAGAACCTGACATACAGAGCTCAACATGGGGCTCAATCTCACGAGCCTGAGATCACGGCCTGAGTGGAAACCAACCGTGCCACCCAGGCGCCCCAAAAGTTAGCATTAATTTTTAAACAAAAACAAGAAATGTCATGCTTTTTGATTGCTGTTTTTCCCACACTGAAAATTTAACTCTTTGATCCTGTTGTAAGTCTGAGACTCAATGTACATTTTACCTTTATTAAAATGAGCATGCCCCATGTCGGGGCAGAAAATTTTTCCCTTCTTCTAGCTTCTTTGGCTGATCTAATAACTAAATCGACATAGATTAATTGGAGAAAAACATTTAATTTTGTATATATGGAGCCCATAAAAAATGAAAATCAAAGACGTGCCCAATGCAGGCATCTTTTATACCTTTTAGACAAAGAAACAATAAGTTTGTGCAGAACTGACAAGACAAAGGGGTTTGGGCTTGGGGTAATAAATTAGTGAAGAAGTAACAATATTTGTTTATACAGTCTTCTCGGTGCTAAATTCTCTATCTCTGGTGATAAGCATGTGTCTCTAACTCCTGGTATATAAGAAAGGTACCTGTCACATGAGAGATTTATTTCCTGCTTTCAGGCAGACAAAGGAGGGTCAGAATGTCCCTGCACTGGCTCTTTCTTAAGTAACTTTAATTAAAATTAATCAATATGCCAAAATGGCATATTTAGGGGTAGCATATTCCCATTCACCCAACATCACTCATTTCTCTGTCATTGAAAACACAATTTGATACAGGTTTGGTATGAAAACATCCTTCAGAATCACTGCTTAGTGCTCTAAAATGGGCTTTTTCAAAATTCCCTCTGCTCAATTTTTTTCTACACTGCACACAAAGAACATCCTGTACTAGTCTCTACTGTGTAACAATTAGGTTTCATTTTGATTAAGTGTAAACAGTAATGTTGGTATTTGGTCAGATTTATTACAATAGGATTCCAAAGTGTCCAAGGTTTAAAATTATTATCCTACAGCTGCCTTTCCCATATTAAGGATGTTAGGTTTGTGCAAAGCACAATGGCCATGTTGGTTACACTGCAAACTATCTGGAAAGTGGTTATTTTTCTCAAAGTGTGGCCATATCCAAGTGTTTCAGAGTCACGGGATGGCTGTTAGAAGGCAGATTGGGGAATCTGCTGACTGGAAATCTGTGTGAGGCCTTCCAGCCAAGTTTGAGCATCAGGCCCTAAAGCCTGTCAGGACCCTTCTCAGGCATGGCATTCATAATTCAAGGGTCTTAGCACCTCTTCCCTCAGGGAAGCTTGTGGTTTCACTCACAAACCAAAACGGACAAAGAACATGACAACAAAGAAACCCAAACAGAAAAATAGAGAAGATGAAGGGATGTAGATTCCTTATGAGGGTTGATGGGGCAGGGGATTAAAAAAGAAAAGGGAATTTCACGTGTACCTCAAAGAAATCAAACTGCGATGTACACGCTCACTTGGCATTTATATATACAGCCCTACAATCTCTCATCCAAAACCCTGGGGTCTAAATGTATTTCAGAATTTAGATTTCTTAAAATATTCTAGAAAGTTAATAGGATATATATATATATATCCTGTTAACTATATATATATCCAGGATCTCTCTCTCATATGTTATATAATACCCCCAGCAAGTTCTGAAGAGGCAACTTATAAATTAAGCACATTAAGATTTCTTTTTTTTTTTTAAGATTTTATTTATTTACTCATGAGAGACAGAGAGAGAGAGAGGCAGAGGGAGAAGCAGGCTTCCCACCGAGCAGGGAGCCCGATGCGGGACTCGATCCCAGGACCCTGGGATCATGACCTGAGCCGAAGGCAGATGCTTAACCATCTGAGCCACCCAGGCACCCAGCACATTAAGATTTCTTGGGCGCCTGGGTGGCTCAGTCGTTAAGCGTCTGCCTTCGGC
>NW_027397069.1:53013608-53221408 GCF_003265705.2 Callorhinus ursinus | reverse complement strand
AAGGGGCACCTGGGTGGCTCAGTCATTAAGCATCTGCCTTCGGCTCAGGTCATGGTCGGGGGTCCTGGGATTGAGCCCCGCATCGGGCTCCCTGCTCCGCGGGAAGCCTGCTTCTCCCTCTCCTACTCCCCCTGCTTGTGTTCCCTCTCTTGCTGTGTCTCTATCTGTCAAATAAATAAATAAAATCTTAAAAAAAAAAAGATTTCTTTAGCAAAGTTATGTACTCTGTCACCCAGCCTTTCCACTCAGCTGTTTACATCCAACAGAAATAAATACACATGTGAACCCCAAAGAAAGCATGTTCAAGTGCTCACAGCAGCTTTATTTGTAACAGCCTCAATTGAAAAGAAGCCAAATGACCATCAGATTCAAGTTTTTGAAAAGTCATTCTAGGTATACTGTCAAAAATAAGTCAGAGGGTAAATTTTGTCATGTGTATTTTACCTCAGTTAGCCAACCAGAGGGGTGTGCCAAGTACTGTGATAGGTGTTTAATGATATTTAACTGAACATTGAGCAATATTATGCAAAAAGCCAAATACTTAAACATAAAAATGGGAGGAAATCTAGAATGGGAATTTGGGATTAAGTGTGATGGGTTCAAATTCAGTACAACATAAATAATCTAATTATTACTTTTTTTTAAAGGCAGCATTGACATGTGATTGATTTTATGTTGGAACAAGACTTTGTGTTCTCCCATAGAGATGACTCCCTGAGCTTTCCTTCTCCACAGTTCCCAGTTAATATGATCCTTGCTGCCCCAAAGAGAATGTTTCATCTGAAAGCATTTGCCTTATTTGGAAAGCTAGCAGTTAAGCTATCAGGGAACTGTCTCTTCCAAGTGGAGGTAAGGGAGGCTGAATTCACATCATGCTCTACTGGGAATGCTTTTGCTAGGATACTGCACTTGCTTATCTGGGGATACAGGACACTTCCGTGCTTGATCTAGCAGACAGATGAAGAGATATTTCAGGTTCCCCAGCGTCTTGGCAGGGTGAGGTATACCTCAGGAACTCTAGCCGACATTTAATCTTAAGAGAATATTGCTAGTAGTCAGCATTCGTTTTTTTCCATTAAAGGCAATTCTTAAACCACCTAAGAATTAACTGCTTACATAAGAGTTCTAAATCCTCCTCCATTCATCTGCTTATTTAGAGAAATATTTACTGAGTGATTATGGGATGCCAACTGAGCATATTAGGTACTGGGATAAATGCAATCCCCTTCTAATATGAAACTTATCCTTTCACCTTTCCCTATAAATAAGAGCCCAGGTTAGTTTTCAATTTCCATTGCAATAAACCTTCATGTCTAATTGGGTGAATTTAAAACAAACAAACAATCTCACAAGCTCCTAATGAGTCTATCAAAAATTTAAAGTAGCTGATGTGGAAAAACTCTACAGGTTTGTGGTAAGTCTCCGAAGCTATAACACATCTGCTTGGTGATAAGTACTAGCCTAAAGAATCAGTGAATTCCCCACAATAGCCAGACTATGGAAGGAGCCCAGATGTCCGACAGATGAATGGATATAGAAGATGTACATATATACGATGGAATACTACTCAGCCATCAAAAAAATGAAACCTTGCCATTTGCAATGACGTGGATGGAACTAGAGGGTATTATGCTAAGGGAAATAAGCCAATCCTAGAAAGACAATTATGATATGATCTCGCTGATATGTGGAATTTAAGAAACAAAACAGAGGATCATAGGGGAAGAGAGAAAAAAAATAAAACAAGATAAAATCAGAAAGGGAGACAAACCATAAGAGACTCTTAGTCATAGGGAACAAACTGAGGGTTGCTGGAGGGGAGTGAGGTGGGGGAATGGGGTAACTGGGTGATGGGCATTAAGGAGGGGACATGATGTAATGAGCACTGGGTGTTATATATAACAGATGAATCACTGACCTCTACCTCTGAAACCAATAATACATTATACGTTAATTGAATTTAAATTAAAAAAAAAAGAATCAATGAATTCCCAAACAACTATATTTGAGATAAACCTATGAAGAGTTTCATCCATGAGGCTTGCCTGGTTTCTTCTTGCATTCAGTCTGTTACAGTGGCACATGTCCCTTAGCCTCTGGACAGCTCCTCTGTACACTCGTTAAAGAATGACAGTGGAAAAGGCAAATAACGTCCTGGTATTATGAAAGCAGCTTTGAACTTGAGTGTCCTTGAAAGGGTCTCACAGACCTCCCCAGACCACACCTTGAGAACCAGTGCCCTAGTCCAATCTTCTTTTAGATATAAGGAAGTTGGATCTCACAGAGATTAGGTGAGAAATCCAAAATTACACGGCCCGTTAATGACAGGGTAGTATCGCAGGTGGTTTGTCTCACTTCTCTCGAGGCAGGTTCTGAATCAGAACCCTGGGAAATACACCCTAATGACCTATCCTGTTGCTCTAGGTGCAAGGACTGCCATAGTTCAGGACTACAGATTTTGCTTTAAATAAAACAGAAGAGGAAAAGCAACAGACAGGATAAATTCTGCAATGCTGTGTTTACATCTGAACTTGGACGGAAACGCTAAGGCAAATCCTACTGTCCTCCCCGCCATGTAAGCTGGTCATGACAAACTGCACAGACAGCAGAAGAGCCACAATATCACCATTGATCACACTGAGTCTGAAGTGCAATTCATGACCTAATGCCTGAAAATGTTTCACAAGTACTGGCTGAAAGGGTGTTGGGTATATTAAGAGAGATCAAATAATTGACAATCATATGCAACTTTTTAAATAAAATGGAATTGTTCTGAAATGTAGATTTTTTTAAACATTTTTTTTCTTAAAGATTTTTATTTATTTATTGAGAGAGAGAGAGAATGGTAGAGAGAGAGCATGAGATGGAGGAAGGTCAAAGGGAGAAGCAGACTCCCTGCTGAGCAGGGAGTCCGATGCGGGACTCGATCCCGGGACCCCAGCATCATGACCTGAGCCGAAGGCAGTCGCTTAACCAACTGAGCCACCCAGGCACCCGAAATGTAGATTTTTTTTTTCATTCTCTAACAGGACCTTCTTTTGTCTTTTTAAAATAAATCAGGTTTTCTTCTTGTATCCCCAAGGATGATATCCTTTGTATTCTACCAGATGATCCAAATCTTCTTTAAATGGATTGTAGCCTTGTTCCTTTAAACAACGCAGTGCCCAGAAAAGCTGGTTCAGTGGAGGAAATTCTTCCCAGGGAACCCACTCCCAACCTAGAAAAGAAAGATACCAAATCAATTAATTTAGCTAGAAGGAAACAAAGAATATTTATTTTGGCAAGTTAACCTATCCTGAGAAGAAATTAATTAAATTTAAAAATGACGTGCCACTAATAATAGCATGCTACTAATCAGTGATGCTATGCATTAGCCCTGCTGTACCAACATAATTTGCATTTAGAATGATCTTAACAGAATGGTGATCATTCAAAACATGCTGTTATTCCAACATGAAGCCAAGTTTATAAGAGCCCCATTATGGTAAAACCCAGCTTTTGGACCATTCAGTTTTTGCTTAAACATTTGGCTAAATGAAACACACAGAACTTTATATACGACAGGTTACAATACTACGTTGGAATAAACTAGTTACCTCACCTATAGAATAAGGCAAATTACATTTCTAAGCTATCCTCCATCTTTTTAAAAGGTAATGGAAGCTGTGCAGAGAATAAGAAGTATTCTCTGGGGGCGCCTGGGTGGCTCCGTCGGTTAAGCAGCTGCCTTCGGATCGGGTCATGATCCCGGGGTGCTGGGATCGAGCCCCGCATTGGGCTCCCTGCTCAGCAGAGAGCCTGCTTCTCCCTCTCCCACTCCCCCTGCTTGTGTTCCTGCTCTCGCTCTCTCTCTCTCTCTCTGTCAAATAAATAAATAAAACATTTTTAAAAAAAGTATTCTCTGTGTTGCGGTACACTTTAGGTAGTAAGACAGTAGGGATGGGACCAAGTTTAAAAAAAATATCCATTGAAAGAGGAAAGATTTAACAGTGTCTATGAGTTGTGAAATCCATAAAATTCTAGAGGAACATTGTAGGGAACAGTATTTTCCTTGATGAGTTATTTTTTATATTTATTTATTTATTTATTTATTTGAGAGAGAGAGCATGAGCGGGAGGGGCAGAGAGAGAGAGAGGGGAGAGAGGGAGAGAGAATCTGAGGCAGATTCCAACGCTGAGCGCAGAGCCCGACAGGGGGCTCCATCTCGGGACCTGAGATCATGACCTGAGCCCAAACCAAGAGTTGGCTGCTCAAGGGACTGTACCACCCAGGCACCCCTTCTTTGATGATTTAAATGTCAATAACATGAGGGGCGCCTGGGTGGCTGGGCTGAACAACCTACTTTTGGTTTCAGCTCAGGTTATGATCTCAGGGTTGTGAGATCAAGCCCCCAGAATGGGCTCCATGAGCCTAGTGTTAGAGACTCCTGGAGATTCTTTCCCTCTTTTTTCTCCCACTCTGCTCTGCCTGCTCACACACAAGTGCTCTCTCTCCCAAATAAATAAATTAAATCTTTAGATGTAAATAACATGAAAGCACAGACGCTCCTAACAGATGAATATATAAATATTATATTATTGAGATATACACTCCATGTTCAAACTACGTTTCCTCATGATCACATGTGTATACATATGTTTAAGTGCAGTTACTTCCACTAAGTATTTCTCTGCCTATAAAATACAGGTATGTACTTTCACTCTGAGAAAGCAGGGGACAGAGAATCCATAAAGTTAGAACAAGTTCAGAAAGGAGTGATCAGCTGCTGTGACCACAGACTAAAAGAAAGAGGGAAGGAAGGAAGGAAAGGGAGAGAGAGAGGGAGGGAAGGAGGGAGACAGAGAGGTGTCACCCAGCAATGGTCTGCAAGATGCCAGATTAACAGTCTCAAGAGAGCTGTCTGTAAAGTTTCTCTTGCCTTGGAGAAAATGAAGCATCTGGCTGATCCTCCTAATTATAACTGGCTGGCTGGAGGAAAGATGCTCTAACTTGTAACCTGAAGCAGGCAATCCAGATCCAGGATCTGGTGAACATGGAAGAGAGACTGCATGTTTATACTATAAATAAAACCACCACCACCACCGAACCACTGCACCTTGGCTGTGCTGCAGCTGGTTCTCAGCAAGGGCTCTCAACTGGGAAAAAAGTGAAAATAACGTCCGCTATATTGTTACTAAGGGATAGAGTGGAATGAGTGGTTCTGGTCAAATCTGACTTGGTGCCAGTAACCTTGGGCCTTATAAAATCATGCTGTTTGATTTCAGATTACTAGCATGTGAGAGGGTCAACCAAATGAAGGGAGACAAACTCAAAAAAAAAGTTATATAAATGAATTTAAAAAAGATCACAAAGCATGTAAAAAGGACTCAAAACTACCATATCCTAGGAGGAGAAAAACAATACATACAATAGTAGAGTAACAAAAACCCTAATAATGCACTTAATAAAGTAGAATAGTATTTTAGAAGTTGTTAAAAAGTAGGCCAGTCTAGGTACTGTATTTGGGAACCTCATTCCCTCGTTCCCGTCTTCCTTCAACATATTCTGAACAATGTACTCTGAATAGGAGCCAGGCAAAGGTGAATAAGCCCAAATTCTGCCCTTTATGTATGCACAGTTCAGTAAAGGAAAAACATTAAGTACGATTTGAAGCTGAACACTTGAACCTGAGATACCTTCTGGATGTCAGGGGAAGGTAACTAGAAATAGAGGCGGCCAGCACTCTGCACCAGGGGGCTCAGCTGCGCAGATCCCTGCAGGGACTGGGCAGGGTGACCAGGCAGGGTGGGGGCCTGAGAGACACAGGCAGCTGACTGTCGACTGGTTAGAGCCGGTGGGACAGTCAGTCACTCCGGTGTTTTCTCCTCGGCCCTTCTCTACAAATGAATACTTTCTATGTCTGCTTCTTATGAAGGACACTAAGTATGCAAAACCCCACTATTTCATTGTTTTGTCTCATCTTGTCTCAGGTTTTTTTTTTTTTGCCTGTAGCAGAGATAAAAATAAAGGAAATGGTCATTTCTTCCAAGTTGAGGGTTCTGTTTTTAGATAACAGTGATCTGTGCTTATTTATTACCTGAATAAATGATGCCTCAAACTCATTTTAAAAATTCAGTTATATGAAATATATTTTGCTTCAGGTATATGAAATACATTCTGCTTGTAGGAAATGGAGTCCTACAAAAAGTTTTAATGTGGAAATATGCATATTCACACTTCAAGTTGATGTTAAAAAGCCAAGTAATCAACTGCTCCTCCCCACAGCTTCAGGATATCTAGACTATTGAGTTTTGTTCCCACTGTTACTGTCCTGGACTGTCCTCTCTCCTAGTCCTCAATTTGTCCAGGATAATTAGGTTGGGAGAGAGAGCAGAACTTGTAGAGAGCTCCCCCAGGGAACCTGGTACATTTCTCATCTACCTGTCCTGCTTTCCCTTCTTAAAACATGAATGATTTTAGTTGTGCCCTAGGCCAACCAGAGGCCTTTGGACACTTTTTGGGTGTTTTTGCGTGTGTTACTGTGATATAAGAAATACATATCTGGGCTTCCTCCCTGTTTCCTGGCACAGAGTTCCTGAAACCTTTGTCATTTCCTAAGTGATAGGGATGAGAGGAACAACTTTTGTTATCCATAATAAACCCCTTTCAACCATACCTGAGTTTATGCTAATAAGCTGATGGGTCGCTGGAGGTCCCTAGATAGCTTCAGGATGGGGGCTGGTGACCAGAAAGACTTCCCATCCACCACCCACATCCCACCTGAGGTGAGGGGAGAGGAGCTGGAGATTGAGTTAATCACCAGCAGACAATAATTTAATCAGTTGTAGCAATAATAATATGCAATAGTCCCATTACACAGAAACCTCCAAGAAAACCCTACACAACAAACTCAGAGAGCTTCCCGGTTGGTGAACACATCAAGGTGCCAGGAGGGTATCATGCTCCTTGAGAGTATGGAAGCTCAGCCTCCCTCTCCCCACCTACCTGGCCCAGTGCCTCACTTCCATTTGGCTGTTCTGAGTTGTTTCCTTTATCATAAACTGGTAATGTAAGGAAAGTGTTTTCCTGAGTTCTACAGGCCATTCTAGCAAATTACTGAACCTGAGGAGGAGGTTATGGGAAGCCCATTGTAGCCAGGCAGTCAGAAATACAGGAGGCCGGGGCGCCTGGGTGGCTCAGATGGTTAAGCATCTGCCTTCGATTCAGGTCATGATCCCAGAGTCCTGGGATCGAGTCCCGCATCGGGCTCTCTGCTCCTTTGAAGCCTGCTTCTCCCTCTGCCTCTCTCTCTCTATCTCTCATGAATAAATAAAAAAATTAAAAAAAAAATACAGGAGGCCAGGACAAGTGACTGGGGGCAGTCTTGTGGGACTGAGCTCCTTAACTTTTGGGATCTGATACTAACTCTAGACAGTGTAAGAATTCAACTGAATTGTATCAAGAACATGTTGTACATCAATGTTGTCAGTGTTCTCATCTGTAGAAAGGTATAAATTTCCTTGTATTGAGAGGGACTAACCCAGACAGAACAGTTATCTTCCGTGTTGAGTCGAGTGCTCTGAAAGCTGTAACAGCAATTGATACTATTTACTGTGTGCTAAGCGTTGTTTTAAGGGCTTTGCATGTATCACCTCTCTTCAAGTTTCATAAAACTCCGTGACAAAGAGTAAAATATTGAACTTACCAAATATATTATTTGCCATATGAAACCTGATCCAAGTGGTCTTGTGCCCTGAACCTCCCCTGTAAACATTTAATTTATTCTCTAATATGGAAGAATCTTTTCATTCAATAAATAGTTCCTGAGTACTGTGTGCCCGTTAGGTACTGTTCTACGCGCTAAAGAAGCAGTGGTGGGCAGAACAAAGTCCCTGCCCTCTCAGATGTGACATTTCACTGGGGGGTGTACCCTGTACAACACCCTGTACAACAACACTGATGTAATGTATGGTGATTAACATAACAATAAAAAATTAAAAAAAAAGAATTAAACTGAATTGTAAGACACCCAACTGATATCTGGAGAATTATTTGGTGTGAGCAGAAAAGCCACACATTTGGTGTTAGGGTATAGTGAGTAAAAATGGCTCAGACTTTACTAATTCACTTTAGATGATTTCCAGTAGTTATCTGTTTTATTTAAAAAAAAAAAAAAAGTCAGGGGCGCCTGGGTGGCTCAGCTGTTAAGCATCTACCTTCTGCTCAGGTCATGATCCCAGGGTCCTGGGATCGAGTCCCGCATCGGGCTCCCTGCTCAGCGGGAAGCCTGCTTCTCCCTCTCCCACTCCCCCTGCTTGTGTTCCCTCTCTCGCTGTGTCTCTCTCTGTCAAATAAATAAATAAAATCTTTAAAAAATAAAATAAAAAATAAAGAAAAAATCATATATGACTCAACAGGCCTTTGGGTGGGCAACCATTCAATCTGCAAAACACTTCAGTGATGATTTATTCACTCTGGAAATATCACTTCCTCCAGGCCTCTGCATATATGCCCCCTTCTCAGAGCCCTCCCTGACCACCCTATCTGATGCAGCACCCATGTGTCCCTAGCCTTCTTATTTCTTATAATTACATTGTAAAACACCTGCCAATTTGTTGCCTTCCCCCCACCCCCCAGTGAAATGTCACGTCTGAGAGGGCAGGGACTTTGTTCTGCCCACCGCTGCTTCTTTAGCACGTAGAACAGTACCTAACGGGCACACAGTACTCAGGAACTATTTATTGAATGAAAAGATTCTTCCATATTAGAGAATAAATTAAATGTTTACAGGGGAGGTTCAGGGCACAAGACCACTTGGATCAGGTTTCATATGGCAAATAATATATTCGATAAGTTCAATATTTTACTCTTTGTCGCGGAGTTTTATGAAACTTGAAGAGAGGTGATACATGCAAAGCCCTTAAAACAACGCTTAGCACACAGTAAATAGTATCAATTGCTGTTACAGCTTTCAGAGCACTCGACTCAACACGGAAGATAACTGTTTTGTCTGGGTTAGTCCCTCTCTATACAAGGAAATTTATACCTTTCTACAGATGAGAACACTGACAATGGCACCTTAAATGTTTTCCTTAAAATCAGTCTGAAGTAAAATAAATAAAATAAATATTTTATTGAAGTAATGAAGTAAATATAATAAAACACTAATAATAAAACTAAGATTTACTGAGTACTTAGGGTGTTCACTTGGTTCTTTATGCGTATTAACTCATTTTATCCTTACAACAACCCATCTGAGGTGGTTACTCTTATCACAGAGGAAAAAAGAGGCCCCAGAGACTTTAAACAACTTGCCCAAGGCTGCAAACCTGTAAGTGGAAAAACCGGGATGCAAGTCAAGTAGTATGGCTCGGGAGCCAGGTCTCTGTCCTGCTGTGTCCTTATGGTCTCAGGATTTAAGTATATTTACATTTCTGTACGAAGAGACTCTAAGTCTCTTCCCATGGCAACATACTGTAATACTCAGATGATATGCTTCTCTCAGAAGATGCATGATTATATTATAATTCTCTTACTTTCATTTTTTTCAGGCTCTGTGTTCTTGGGTTCCGGGTCATGAGTCATATCCACCTCTCCTTTCATTAGTATGGTCACATAATGGTAATTTTCTTTCTCAACAAAGGAATTCACCACTGAGGCAAAGCAAACATTTTTCAGGTGAAGAGCTGCTTCTTCCCAGGTTTCCCTTTGAGCACATTCTTCCCACGTTTCACTAGAAAACAGAAGCATACCACTGTATTCAATTCTGTTTATGTAATTTACTTTTTTGCCATGAAATTCTTAGCTAGGAATTTCTAGTGTAAAGCAAAAAGAACTATAATTGGCTCATGCTTTAAAATAATCAATCAACAACCCTGCCTTTGACATTCTCTTCATCTGAAATATAAGGTATTTGAAGTTATCTGAAGACCAAAAGGACTTCATATTGAGCAAAAAAAAAAAAAAAAAAAAAGAACATTTAGCCAATTCAGCACTAGTTCACATGCCTGGAAGCTGAATGCAATCAGGAGACAGTTTGGTATACCAGGTAAGAGTACAGGCTGGGATGCCTGGGTGTCTCAGTCAGTTAAGCATCTGCCTTCAGCTCAGGTCATGATCCCAGGATCGAGTCCTGCATCATCGGGCTCCTTTCTCATGGGAAGCCTGCTTCCCCCTCTGCCTGCAGCTCCCCCTGCTTGTGCTCTGTCTCTGTCTCTCTCTCTGATAAAATAAATAAAATCTTTAAAAAAGAGCACAGACTTTGGAGTCAGCTAGACCTAGGTTTGATTTCAAAGTCCATTACTTTCTATCTTGGACAAATAAAGAGACAATGCCACTCTCTCACTGGGTTGTTGTAGGTGTATCAAGAAGTGGATGATGTCTTTTCCTGCAGTCTCAGAATTTTTGATTAAGCCTCAAAACTGAGGACAATAGGCAATAAACACCTCTAAATTCTAAAAAGTATGGCAAAAGACCAAACAGATGCCCTCTAAACTCAAAGGTTTCAAAGAGTAGTCGTTTGACCTTCACCCCACCCAGTCTACATAATAAGAAAGAGAGGAGATTCTTGGGAGGGAGGAAAGTTATGAATTTTCTTTTTTTAAGATTTTATTTGACAGAGACACAGCGAGACAAGGAACACAAGCAGGGGGAGTGGGAGTGGGAGAAGCAGGCTTCCCGCTGAGCAGGGAGCCTGATGTGGGGCTCGATCCCAGGACCCTGGGATCATGACCTGAGCCAAAGGCAGACACTTAGCGACTGAGCCGCCCAGGCACCCCAAAGTTAGGAATTTTCAAGCATAGGAGCAATGTTTCCCTTCCTCCTGATGAGGGGACAATGCTGCCCCAAAGCCAAGTGAGAGGTGCTCCAAGAAAACTGGTCACAGAGATTGGGTGTGACTTCCAAGGAGACACTGGTGTGTTACTCCCCTCCTAAAGACATATGGAGCTGCTGAAACTCACAGGCTGTGCATCAGAGCAGGGGTGGTAGAAAGGTAAGAGCTCTTCGGCAAGTCTAAAATGTGTCCCTTGATGTTTAGGGATGCATGTGAAGACAGAGACTGAGGCTTATTCCCACCTTGAGAATCTGGAAAGCAGGAGACTGGCTAGAGAAGCCCACGATGAATGAGCAAGGAAAAAGGTGACAGTGAAGGCATTATTTTCCATTGCGAATTTCCTCTGGGCCCAAGAGATGCTACAAGAGACAACTGGGGACCCCAGCATAAAGAAAATGCAAGATAGTGTGCTAAGCAAAAGCTAAATTGGTCACCTATGTCAGAGAACTGTGCAGTATAGACATCCTTATAGGACTTCCAAACAACGAACAAATATATGCTGAGAAAGAGAGCACACCTGTGAATACTGCATCCGGAGCATGCGTACCCATGGGTGGATCACAGCAGCACTAGTAATGTAAAAAGTCTGGCCCCCTCCCTTCCTCCCCAACATCCTGGAGAAGGAAGGAAACCAGAAACAGTGAGAAGAGGAGGAGGCCCCCCTCCTCTCTCCTTTTCCTCACTACACAGGAGACAGAAATGCTTGGAAGTGGATCATAATGACCGAAGTGTGATTTATTTTTATAATCAAGTGATAGGAAAACAATAGAATTTGCAGGAAATGTCTTGGAGCAGCAGAGAAGGGAAAGACAAATCATGTTTAAAGACAATGGAAGGAGAAAATAAAGCCATTTCCTATCTGTTTCCCATCAAACTTAGCCCAGTGTACCAGTCATATAAAGATAAGTGAAAGCATACATGTGAAGAGCTTAGCATAATATCTAGCACTTAGTAAAAAGCTCATTAAAGTTCAATTCTGGCTATTATCATTGGATATCTGAGTAAAGATTCCAATACTTTATTGTGTTATTATTAAGCTATCTTTAGCCATTGCTCCACTAATTATACATTCTAACTAGTGCTTCGTTTGTGACCTAATGCCTACCAACAATTGACCAAGTACAATATAGTGTGCCCGAAATTTTTCGTTATTAACTGATGGCTTAATTATCTAAAAATGATAAACTTATTGATGCTTTTTATTTTATTTAAGATTTTATTTATTTGTTTGACAGAGAGAGAGAGACAGTGAGAGTGCGAACACAAGCAGGGGGAGTGGGAGAGGGAGACGCAGGCTTCCCGCCGAGCAAAGGAGCCTGATGCGGGACTCGATCCCAGGATTCTGGGATCATGACCTGAGCCGAAGGCAGACGCTTAATGACTGAGCCACCCAGGAGCCCTTATTGATGCTTTTTAAAATCCTGAAGACTATTTAAAAAATTCCATGTGCTACAACATAAGAATTCCATGTATCATAAAAGACAAAGTCTGATTAAAGGGAACCAGGATCAAGCCTCTAACTAGCACTTTATAACAAATAGGTGGATTAGAAGAATATAGTCAGAATGTATGAAATTCTCCAAATGACCCAAATTCTTCAACATAGCACGGAAAGAAAGGGAAAAGGGGGGGAGAATTACTGTTGGATTTGGAGACTTAAAAAAATGTATCAATCCTAAAGTCCATGTAATATGTACTCTTCCTTTGATCTTGATTGGTACAAAACAATAAAAGGACATTTTCAAGCCAACTGGGGAAAATGGTACAGACTGGGTATCACAGGTTATTAAAGAATTACCTTAAGGTATGAAAATGGTATTTTGTTAAGGTGGGAAAACGTGTTTACGTCTCTTAAAAAGCCTATTGCAGATACATAATGAATTATTTAGGGGTGGTATAACAAATGAGTTTTCCTTTAGAAGAGTCTAGAAAACAATGTGTGTGTCTGTTGAGAGGGAGCAATAAAGATGAAACAAGAACAAGCTTAGCAACACGTATATGAGGATTCACCAACTATTTTCTCTTTTATGCATGTTTCGAACTTTTACACTAATGGAAAAACAAGTGCTGGCTCTGAAGGCTTTAGATGCTGTTTATCTGCTGTTGACTTTAACCCCATTCTCCCTTCAGAACCCACCTTTCAGCACAATCCCCGGCTTTCTGCCCCCTTGGGTAGACTTGACCCTTAACTACCCGACTTCTTTTGTTGGTCTGATCCATTATCAAACCACAGAATGCCAAAGCAGAAAGGGACATTAAAAAGGGCTTTGTTCCAACTTCCCCAGTGGAAAGATGAAGACAGAGGCCCAGAGAGTTCGACTAGCCCATCTGCTTGGTCAGGGTGCAAGTAAACCTGCTCGGGGCAGGAAACAGATCGTCCATGTGTGGAAGTTTAAAGCACAGCCAAACCATGCAAATACCTTCACTGGCAAAACTGGACTGCTCGAGGGTTAGAAAGACCCACTTTCCGTCCCTTACGTGCAAAAACTAGAAAAACGCACCGCACACACCAGCCCGCAACCGTGACTATAAGCGGACGCCATAAAAAGACGACTGTGCGGGCGGGACTCAACACCTAAGCCAGCTACTTCCCCAGCCTCCCTAGCTCAGAGCCCCGCTCCCAGCGTGCACCTGGGGTGGGCGGGGTTTATCAGCCAGAGGGGGAGAGCAGAGGAACGCGCGAGAAGACGCAGCGTCAGCGTGCACGCAAAGACGCACGGACGCACGCAAAGAGTGCATCCTTCCCCTGCACGTTGGGCTTTCCCTGGGTGACCCTTGTAGCTGCTCACCCGAACTCCAGATGACCTCCAGGAAGTTGAAAACTGCCCGCTCCAACTGACCCTTTCCTCTTGCCCAGGAGGACACAACGAGGATGCCGGCTGCTAGTCACCACTACTCCTATCCCGACTCCAGGACGCCGCTGGGGAGGCCCCAGGCGAGCCGTCATCGCGCCAGCGCCAGAGGCCAGGGGAAGTGACGTTTGTACCGCCCCCTGGGCCGCCGGCACTATCTTGGTGAGACTGCGCTGGCGCAAAATCGAAGCCAGAGTCCAGGGGCTTGCGTTTGTGTCCTGTCTGTGCTTCACTCGGTGGTCTCAGCTTATGAAGCTAGTGATTCCTCTTCTAGGATTGCCTGTCAAGGCTTTGTTTTAAGTAATGCTACTTACTGTTGCACTTTCAACATTTACGAAACATATCTGATATGGGAAACCAAGGCAAAAGAAAAATGAAATTTCTTTACTACTTACAGCCCACTGATAGTCCTTGAAACAGGCAGAGTGACATTCCTCTAGGAACTCAATTTCTTCAATGTTAATACTTTGCTAAGGGCAAGAGGTATTCTTAGCCTGAGGATTCCCCGCTGCCCGCCATCCTGTAAGTCTTCTTTAAAATACAAAAATTCCTTTGGAAATTTCGTTTATCTCTGTCCCCCTAGATGTATGTTGGTAATCATCCCCCGAGCATATGGCCCACCGGTAGGCTTCTGAAGGGTCTCATGACAGAGTTTTTACTAAACCATAGTAAATGACCTTTCCCTAACAAGCCCCCTCAGCATCCTGGAAACCTTGTTTGCAAAATATCTTGGAGGTTTGGGCTGTCCCTAACCTCCCAATTTGAAAGTATATAATCAGTCACACCTCACAACCCCAGTATAGCTCCTTCTGCCCATAGGTCCTGTCCTCCTGCTTTAGAAAAACCACCAAAGACTTATCAAGAGTTCTTTCTTGACCATTTGCTCTGAACTCCAGTTTCTACATCAGTATCTACTCTCAGATTCCTCCAAACTATGCTTTTACCAGCCACCTGCTTCTATAAACCTCTGTGCCGTGCACATCCTATTTCTTTTTTTGTTTGGATGAGCTTCTCCACCACAGTAAATTCATTCTAGCTATAGCTCAAGTCAATATGGTACCAGGGCAAGGACAAATGGTATAGAAACAACCTGGTATAAATTATTGAGAGAATTAACATGGAAAAAAATTAAGGGCAATCAATAAATTGTGCTGGGAGGAGCTAGTTATTTGGGAGGAAAGAGAGAACCTGTTCCAGGTGTTCACACACCATGCACCGACCAAAAAAATCGCAGCTGAATCAGAGTTGTAATGAAAACGAACTAAAAATGAACAAATGACTAGTCTCTGGATGGGGAGGATTTACTTTTCTTCATTAATATAAATCAGGTTTTACTTCTACCAAAGTAATGTGCATATGATTTAAAGACTCAAATGGTAGAAAAACAAGTAAGGATGAGTAGGGATGACTTTATCCACTAGTCCTGCTTTCCTTCACTTTTAGCTCTTTGAACTATTATTCCTGATATTTGTCTACATATTTCAAGTAATATGTTTATTCTTCATGTTCTGATAAATGGCTAAACATTTGTACAGCATGTTTCCTTCCACCCACAAATACACCCTTTAATATGTTATACACCACAAAGATGTTCTATAATATTTTCCCAAATAAAAATTGGCAACATATAGAAAGGATAACATATCATAACTGAATGGAGTTATTCCCAGAAATACAAGGTGGGCTTAATATTTGAAAAATCAATCCATGTAATTTACGATATTAAAAGAGAAAAAGGAAACACATATAATCATTTTTTTAAGAGTTTATTTGAGAGGGGGAGAGAGAGAGAGAGAGAGAGAGCAAGCAAGAGCACAAGAGCATGGGGAGGGAGAAGCAGAGTCCCCAATGAGCCGGGAGCCCGATGTGGGGCTCAATCCTAGGATGTTGGGATCATGACCTGAGTGGAAGTCACCTGCTTTATCCACTGAGCCACCCAGGTGCCCCAACACATACAATCATCTTAATAGATGCAGAAAAAAACTTGAGAAAATTCAGTACTTATTAATGATTTTTTAAAGAGTTAAGCAAACTAGAATTAAAGAAAAATTTAGGGTGCCTGAGTGGCTCAGTTGGTTAAGCGACTGCCTTTGGCTCAGGTCATGATCCTGGAGTCCCGGGATTGAGTCCGGCATCAGACTCCCTGCTCAGCAGGGAGTCTGCTTCTCCCTCGGACCCTCCCCCCCTCATGCTCTCTCTCTATCTCATTCTCTCTCTCAAATAAATAAATAAAATCTTAAAAAAAAAAAGAAAAATTTAACAACCTGATATAGGGCATTTACAAAGACTTACAACTAACATCATATTTAATGGTTGTTATGGGCTGAGTCATGGCCCCCCCCATTTGTATATTGAAGTCCTAACCTGCAATACCTCAGAATATAACTGTATTTAGAGAATAGGGCCTTTAAAGAGGTAATTAAGTTAAAAGGAGGTCATTAGGGTGAATCCTGATCCAATATAACTTGTGTCCTTAAAGAAGAGGAGATTAAGGCAAACGTAGACAGAGGAAAATCCATGTAAAAACACAGGGAGAAGACAGACATCTGCAAGCTAAGGAGAGAGGCCTCAGAAAAAGCCAACCCCCCTTGATTTTAGACTTCTAGATTCCAGAATTGTGTGAAAATAAATGTTATTTAAGCCAGTTAGTTTGTGGTACTTCCTTATGGCAGCCTTAGCAGACTAAGACAATGGTGAAAGACTAAGATTTGAGAGAAGCAAAGATATCACTTTAAGTCATCACATTGCTTGAGGTCCTAGTTAGTGCAACCAATAAAATCAAGAAATAGTAAAAGATAGTTAAATCGGAAAGGAAGAAGTAACTGTCTTTAATCACAGACAATCTTAAGGAATCCACAAAAAAGCTACTAAAACAAATAAGTGAATTTAGCAAGTTCATAGGATTCTAGGTCAATATATAAAATCAATTATATTTCCATATACAGATAGTCCCCAACTTACGATGGTTCTATTTACAGTGTTTTGACTTTATGATACTGTGAAAACAGTACACATTCAATAAAAACCATAATTTGAATTTTGAATTTTTATGTTTTCCCAGGGTAGCGACATGCAATGTGGTACTCTCTTATGATGCTGGTCGGTGGCAGTGAGATACAGCTCCCAGTCCGTATACAACCATTCTGCTTTTCACTTCCAGTACAGTATTCAAGAAATTACAGGAGATCTTCAGTGCTTTACTGTAAAATAAGTAATAGTAAATAATATTTAATAAATTCAGAAACTGAATTTAAAAAACTATCATGGAAAATATAAAATATTAAGGGATACATTTAGCAAAAGATGTTAAAACCTGTACACTGGAAACTATTAAAAGTTACTGAGGGAAATTAAATAAAAAGAGAGAAATACCATGATTATGGATCAGAAGACTACATATTATTAAACTGTCACGTCTCTTCGAATTGATTTATATGGATTCAATGATATCCCACCCAAAATACCAGAAGGCTTTTTTTTTCCAGTAGAAATTGACAGACCAATTTAAAAATGTACATAGAAATGCAAAGGAATAGAATAATCAAAACAATTTTGAAAAAAGAAAAACTTGGGGGATTCATACTACCTGATTCAAGACCCAGGATAATGCCACACTAATCAAGAGACTGTGGCATGTATGTATGTATGTATTTATTTTAGAGAGAGAGAGAGAGCAAGCACAAGTGGGGAAGAGCAGGGGGAAAGGGAGAGAGAGACTTCTAAGCAGGGTTCATGCCCAGTATAAAGCCTGACATGGGGCTTGATCCCAGGACCCTGAGATCATGACCTGAGCTGAAACCAAGAGTCAGACGTCCAACCAACTGAGCGACCCAGGCACCTGGAGAGTGTGGTATTTATTAAAGCATAGACACATAAATCAGTGGAACAGAATGGAGAAGCCAGAAATAGACTTTTTAACAGATGGTGCTAGAGCAACAAAAACAAAAGATCATTTATACTTGATGCCACATACAACATTTCATTCAAAATAGACTATTCCTAAATAAAAACTCCTAAAAGTATAAGTTTTCTATAAGAAAATATAAGAGAATATCTTTGTGATCTGGGTTAGGCATAGATTTCCTAGATAGGACACCAAAGGCATGATCTGTTAAAAACAATTGATAATTTGGACTTCATCAAAACTTAAAACTCACTCTCTTTGAGAGACACTATTAGGGATGGATTGTATTTCACCCCTTCCCAAATATATTTGATTATGGGGACTTTGGGAAGTAATCTGACTTAGATGAGGTCATAAAGGTGGGATCCTCATGATGGGATTATGCCTTTACAAGAGACCAGAGAGCTTGATCTCTCTTTCCCCAACATGTGAGGACATAAGAAGAAAGTGGCTATCTGTACACCAGAAAGAGGGCTCTCACAAGGAGTTGAATCTGCTGGCACCTTGATCTTGGACTTCCCAGCCTCCAGAACTGTGAGAAACAAATGCCTGTTGCTTAAGCTGCCCGGTCTATGGTATTTCATTACAGAATCCTGAGCTAACTAAGATATAAACTATGTTTCAAAATGAAGACAAGCTACAGACTTAGGAGAAAAATGTGTAAAGCACATTTCTGATAAAGGACTTGGATATAGAATATGTAAGGAATCCTCAAAACCCAACAATAAAAGCTAACAACCCAATAAATAAATGGGCAAAATTACTGAACTGAGATTTCACAAAAAAGCAATATGGGTGGCAAACACATGCAAATATTTCAACATGATGAGTCATTAAAAATTTAAACTACATTGAGGTACCTATATACATCTATTAGAATGAATACTTTTTTTTTTTTTAATCACAAAGACTGGTAATATCAAATGCTGGAAGTCCAGTTAGAACTCTTACACAAATCTCTTGTCAAATAAATAAATAAGGGGGTGCCTGGGTGGCTCATATGATTAAGCATCTGCCTTCAGCTCAGGTCATGATCCCCAATTCCTGCAATGGAGCTCCCAGCTCAGCAGGGAGTCTGTTTCTCCCTCTCCCTCTCCCCCTGCTTGTGCTCTCTCTGTCTCTCTCTCAAATGAATAAATACAATCTTAAAAAAATAAAATAGTGATTTATAAACACACACAAAATAAATAATCTTTAAAAAAGTTTATAAAAAAAGAACTCTCACACATCATTGGTGGGAATGCAAAATGGTACAGCCACTTTGGGGAAAGCAATTTATTGTTTCATATAATGTTAAGCATAGGTTTATCACACAACTCAGCAATCCCATTCTTAGATATTTACCCAAAAGAAATGAAAACTTATGTTATCTTCAGGACCTGTATGCAAATGTTTTAGTGGCTTTATGCATAATAATCAAAAACTGTAAATAACTCAAATGGTCTTCAACTGGCAAAGGGATAAATCAACTGTAGTACATTCATACAGTGTAGTAAATTCAGACAATAGAAAACTACTCAGCAATATAAAGGCACAAACTTCTGATCCATTTAACATGGATAAACTTACATTATACTAAGTGAAAGAAATCAGATATAAAAAGCTACCATGTGTATGATCCCATTTCTATGACATTCTGTTAGAGTCAAAACTATAGACATAGCAAAAAGTTCAGCTTTGCCTGGGGCTGAGCATGTGAGGAGGTTGACTAAAAGGGCATGAGAGATGTGGGTGAAGGAACTGTTCTATATCTTGATTGTGGCAGCGATAACATGGCTACGTGTTTGTCAAAACTCAAGAATTATACACTAAAATGGGTGAAACTTACTATATGTATATAATGCCTCAATAATCTAATCTAACTTTAAAAAAAAGCCAAAAAAGAAAAATGCAATGTGGAGTTGTGGAAAGAAAAAGTTGAGCTGGCAGTTCAGCAGTGGAGAGCTTCAAGGCAGCACAGAGCTAAGCTGCCCTATTTTACCGATGTTAAAAGTTGTCATTCTTGTGTGTGGAGTTGTTCTCTGGAGATTATGGTGTTTCCTGGGAGCTAGCCTTAGGATGGAGCCTGAGCTGGGAGTGCGGGGGGAGTGTGTGTTCAAGGTCACAGGCATCCTGTTAAGGAGAGTAGGCTACTCCTAACACATAGTAGGAAGTCAGGGGCTAAAGGGAGTGGTGGGCAAGGACAGCCTGTGACATTCAGGAGTCACATTTAGTAGCCAGTTTAAAGTTTTCCTTTATTGGGTTTATAATTCCATTTTACTATCCTGAAGCCTTCAATAAAGTCTGTTTACATGTTACAGGCTGGTCTTAACCTATGCTTTGAAGAGTTGTGTAAAGATGTGAAAAAAGAATAGTATCAGGCCCAAGACGCACTGAGGTCAAGGAGAATGTCTTTGATCTCAATGTTCTGGGGACTTGGAGCAGTGACTGACATGTAAGTGCCCAATAGATGAATACGTGAACAGAAGCTTCTCTCCTCATTATTGATGTGGAGAACAAAGGCAAAAGAAAAAAAAAAAAACTTCCTTAAACTTACAGCCCATTGATAAGTATTTGGGACAGGCAGTGTGACCTTCCTCCAGGAACTCACTGCCTCAATGTTAATACTTGGCTAAAGGCAAAAGGCAAGCTTAGCTTGACATTAGCCTGACCTCCAGGATCCTCTAAGTCTACTTTAACATATGAAAGTCCCTTGGCAACTCCCTTTATCTCTACCCATTCTACCCACTGCAAGATATCTGCTAGCAATAATCCTCCAAGCTTACAGCAAACTGATAAACATCTGAAGAGTCTCTTGACTAGGGTTTTACAGGACAGTAGTAAATGACCTTTTCCTGGGCGCCTGGGTGGCTCAGTTGGTTAAGCGACTGCCTTCGGCTCAGGTCATGATCCTGGAGTCCCGGGATCGAGTCCCGCATCGGGCTCCCTGCTCGGCAGGGAGCTTCTCCCTCTGACCCTCTTCCCTCTTGTGCTATCTCTCATTCTCTCTCTCTCGAATAAATAAATAAAAAATCTTTAAAAAAAAAAAAAAAAAAAAAGTAAATGACCTTTTCCTAACAACAGCTAGCCTCTCAAGGTTCTGGATACCTTGCTTCCAAATTCCTTAGAGATTTACACCATCCCTAACCCTCTCCCAACTTGGAAGTATGTAATCAGTCACTCATGACCCCAGGGCAGCTCTTAACTGCCCACGGGTTCTGTCTCTGTGCTTTAATAAAACCACCCTTTTTGCACCAAAGATGTCTCAAGAATTCCTTCTTGACCGTTCGCTCCCAAACCCCAACATTTCACATCAATTATCAGTGTAACAAAATAGTTTCAATGTATTTAAACAAACTAGAAAACAATTTTTTCCTGAAGTATTTATGTATATGTAAAAAGGTGGCATGATTCACATGAAATACAAATAGTGATGAAGGGAAAAAGACACCAAACTGATTGATGTTTATGAATCATACAAGAGAAGTGTAAATCAACCCACTTAGTTGTCACTCTATTTTAGAGAATTCACATATCACAATTACCTTCTGCAGGGTTTCCAACTAGGTGACCAAGGTATACCAGCAGTTCCTGCAGCATTAGAACCTAACAGAGCTTCGTATTGCCACATCTCCTTCCTAGTTTATTCAGATTCCCAGCTAAAGGGTGGGGTAGCCAGGCACAAGGGCCCCTTCCCTGCCCAATTCCAGGCTTTATTGGGAAAGCACTGTTCTCCTCCCAGCCTGTCCTGTGTTTGATATTCAAAGCTGTATATAACTCATGCACCCACCTGATGGTTTTACGCAGCATGATGTTGTATGCATTAAGGCAGAATTTAAATTTAACAAATTGAACTCACATCATAACTCAGATGCACGAAAATAATGACTTTCTTTCTCTTTCTCCCTTCCTTCCTTCCTTTCATTTTTTCCCTCAAATTCTTTGTCATTAGTTGGCGTATGGGTCTGTAGAGAATTCGTTACAGTCTGGTTCAAGACAGTCCAGCCTAATAATTTAGTCAGGCCCCTTTTAAAATCACATTCAGTCTATCTTGGTTTCAACAGCTGGCCTCTCAGTCAACTTTCTCCCTCTTATTTTTACTTAAGACATCCAGATGTATGAAGTTGTGTATGTGGCTTGTGACATACTGTTTAACACTTTTGGAAGACAGTTTCCTTGAGTCCATGTGGACTTAACATGTGCCCAGGGATCAGGCAGTAAGAAATCTGGAGTCCTCACATAACAACCAAGCGTGGCTGAAAGCACCCCCCTGCCTGACTGTACCATGTTACCGAGTGTGTTCTGGTTCTGGAGATTCTTCAAGGCAACCTTATCTCAGAGCCTGAACGTGGAAGTGTGACAAGACTGGGGCAGGACAAATCTTCTGCCTTCAACATTGCTCCCAGTGGAGCAGTGATGCCAAGTTCATTTCATATTTTCATATGTAGGAGATATATGAATATTTGTGTACCTTGGAAGTTGAATTCTATTATTAATCTTATTACGTTAAGTGCCAGAAAATCAACCTCTGGCAAATCAGGATCTATCTCCCTCCCACCTCCTTAGATCCAGGAGATAAATGCAGTGACAGATGAGCAGGGAACAGCTAGTCTTTGGTATTGTTAGATAACTAAGCTGACTTTTATTGTCACATTCCTTTTCCAATATGCTCTGCGTCATTGTTCCTTAGAGGTCTATCCTTGTATGTTTCCACCTGCTTTCTCTCCATGCTTGTCTACATAGCTGTCAAGGTTCTGGAAGCCATTGCAGGCTTCCCCAGCTTTGGTGGGGTGGGTACAAATCCTGGGAATATGATTCAGCTCCATTTGCAGGGGTATACCAGCCTGCCAGAGGTTTCTACTTCTGTGCCACCTATGTGCTCAGGGGATTTTGTGTCTTCTTCCAATATCCCTTGTTTTAGATCCCCCAAACTCTTTGGGGGTGGTAGAATAACCCTTCATCCTGGACACAATGGCATTGGAGAGTATATGACACAGGGGCCCTCCGCCAGGAACCACTAGAGTGTCTTGCTTCCCTCCCACTTTCCTCTCTCCATATTCTCTAGGGAAGAGGTAATTCCAGTTCTATTTCTGAGGCATAAACTTTCCTTGAGTCCTTCTTGGTTCTGGCTTTTGAAACTTGAAGTTCAGTCTCTTGCAGGTCTCAGCCTTTGCATTTACATCTCAAAGTCTGTCCTCTGATGGTCTGCACCATCATTCTTTCCTTTAGGTAGTGAATACTATTAATAAATGGAGTGAAAGGTAAAAGGTTAACGAAAATGATAAGACGATATGAATCTTAGTTTTCTCAAATTCTCATCTTGCCATATGGAATTGGGTTCAGATGTTGTGCTGGAACAATCAAGTAAAAGCTATGACTCTGGGCAAGTTACTTACTGTTTCTGAACCTCTGTTTTCCCTTCTGTAAAATGCAGGACTGTGAGGATTACTAAGATGTGTTTCTGTCTTTTGCTACTGCCATTCTAGGGTGGTCTAGGTAAGTGTTCCTACTATTACTTCTGAGGCTTTAAAAGAACTAAGAGAAATCCTGTGTAAACATACAGTTGTCTCATACTCTGTTACTCCTTCTTCCTTCACTACTAAACTCTATATAAATCTGGTAACTGTTTATTTCTCTGGCACAGATTGGACGGGTAAAATGGAATAAGTTGAAAACCAGAGAATTGTGAAAATGTCTCATGGTAAAATAAAGGATAGAAAAAAAAATGTATGTAAGAATCTGGCACCAAGGGTGCCTGGGTGGCTCAGTCGTTAAGTGCCTGCCTTCTGCTCAGGTCATGATCCTGGAGTCCCAGGAGACAGTCCTGCATCCAGCTCTCTGCTCAGCGGGAAGCCTGCTTCTCCCTCTTCCACTCCCCCTGCTTGCGTTCCCTCTCTCGCTGTCTCTCTCACTGTCAAATAAATAAATAAAATCTTTAAAAAAAAAAGAAAGAGAATCTGGCACCAAAAACTAAGTGTTCAGTAAATCGCCATTATTCAGTCAGTCATCAATAGAAGTTTAAGCCGATATATTGGAAGTTGTTTCTACAGCACTTGGTAATTCTATTAATTCTATAGTTAACAGTAGGACAATTTATTTCAAGTGTTTCATTTCTCTGTAAAAAAAATTTAGCAAGAGTAATTTGGACTACATTTCAAACTTGCCTCCTTCTTTTTGTATGACTTAAAATACAAACCAAACCTCTTTTCTGTATCTTTGTGAATTGTCATACTTGTTTCTAAGTTTGAATCTGTCTCCAACATTTCATCCATTGCATTTTCAATGTGATTCATGGCAGCCACTTTTCTCATCTGTGTCGATAAGTTTGCATTCACTAACTGGCTACATATTTAGAATCTCTCGAATCTAGATGGTGTTAACACTGATAGGTAGTGCTAACATTTCCAAGTCAGCTCTTTCTTCTATAATCCCATTTACATTTGTTTCAAATACTGCAAAGTTATTTGTAAAGTGAGTTAAAAGATTTTTTTTAAGTTTTTATTTTAATTCCAGTTAACATACAGTGTTATATTAGTTTCAGGTGTACAATATAGTGATTCAACACTTCCATACATCACCCAGTGCTCACCACAACTGGTACATTCCTTAATCCCCATCACCTGACCAATAGGAGAATTTAGATAAGGCTTTGCTCTGGGCAATAAAATGTGGCAGGTGTAACAATTTAATGATTTTAAGGGACTGTGAAAAAAATTAAAGTCTCTCCCTCAGGAAATTTCTCTTCCCCTTTTTCCTGCACACCACGCCCATCCTTAATCTCCAAGTAGAGGATTAAAGTCTCTCCCTCAGGAAATTTCTCTTCCCCTTTTTCCTGCACACCACGCCCATCCTTAATCTCCAAGTAGAGGCAGAGATAGACAAAGTGGGAGACTACAGGTCAAGCATAAGAATAACATTGCACTTGAAGAATAATTTTCCCCCTGTCTTCATATACTCTTCCCCTACCCTCCACCTCCGCATATTCTACTTCATACATTCTGCCTACTAGTTT
Organism: Callorhinus ursinus; assembly: GCF_003265705.2. Taxonomy (NCBI): domain Eukaryota; kingdom Metazoa; phylum Chordata; class Mammalia; order Carnivora; family Otariidae; genus Callorhinus; species Callorhinus ursinus. The sequence goes on along the minus strand of NW_027397069.1, from coordinate 53,196,848 downwards.
CTAAGATCCTTGTAGAAAAAAATTACAAAAGTGTTTGCTGCAGAAAAAGTAGTTTCTTAGTAAAGCAATTTCATTTTTTAAGGCTGACTGCCAGACTCCTGGGATTGAGCCCCGCAACAGGCTCCCTACACAGCCGGGAACCTGCTTCTCCCTCTGCCTGCCACTTTCTTGTGCTTGTGCTTTCTCTCAGATAAATTAAAAAATAATAAATAAAACTAGATATCCAGAGGAGAATAGGCACCAGCCATTTGTCCAGTGGTCAAGTCTTGATGGGGCACACATCTCATCTCAGGGTTTTCAATGTTTAGTGTGTATTCTCATTCACCTGAGAGCTCTAAGAAATCCTGACTCCATCCTCAGGTGGGTCTGGTGAGGGAAATTTTTCTAAAGCTTCCTAGGCGATTCTGTGTGCCATTTGGATTGGTAACTAGTGGCTGATTGTCTTTTTTTTTTCTTTTTTGAAGGTAGAATCGCTTTGTTTTATTCACTGCTGTATCAACGCAAACTTTGGCACAAAGCGGACACTGAGTACTTATTTTTTGAATGAACCCCATCTTACAGATAAGGCAACTGAGGCTCAGAGAGGTTCAGATCACACAGATGGCAACGCTGGTCATTTTTCCAATACCACATCTTACCACTTTACCAGGAAATGTTCAGGTTGCTTTCTGGTCACAGGTTGGATATTGAGGCTGCCGTGCTGAGATCTAAAGGTCAAAGTTCGCTCTGTGCGCGTCCACCCCATCCTTGCTTGAGCTGGCAATTTCTGCTAAGGGAATCCGCATTTGCAGCGTTAACACCAGGTCCCGCCCGCCATGGGTGGAGCCAGGGGTTGGAGTGCGCGTCGGGAGCAGCTGGGTCGCCGGCCGCCTCGCGCCTCTGCGCCTGCGCACGGCGCCGAGGGGACGGGGTCGGGCTCAGAAATGGCGGCCTCCATGTTCTACAGCCGGTTATTGGCCACGGCCGCCCTTAGGAGCCGCGGGTCCCGGCCGGCGCTGCGGGCCGCCGCCCAGGTATTGCGGCCCAGCCCGCTCTCGCTTCGAGGGTCGGCAGGAGAAAGGGCGAGGTGGGAGACCTGGCTCCTCTGGGCGAGGTGTGAGGGGATGCGAGGCCCGGCTCGGGGTCACTTCGCAATAGGTGACATTGGGTGACATGGGTGTGCCCAGTCGGGCCCGCGGGCGGCTTGCCCTGGAGTGCTGCCCGCTGTGACTGCGAGAGGGCCCATGTTTGCGCCGCTCTGCTCTCGTCCTCAGCCCGCGGGGAGGGCTGCTCTCTCAGTTTCTGAGGGGCGGCGGGGAGGCGGGTGAGGGGGCCTGGGCAGTTTCTGCTGCTTTTCCCACACCCCGCGCAGGGGGCAGAGGGATCCGTGGCCCTTCTTTGGGAGGGGAAGATGCCCTTCAGATGTACTTTCATGCCCCTTGGGAGCTGTCGTAGGTGGGAATGTTTTCACAGGACCAGCTTGCTGACGGGCCTCTTGGGACGAGGCAGGGCAGTTTCCCACCTCCTCCCCCATGTAGTTGTTTTCTGTTTGTCAGTTTACCAGCTGGGGAAGTAAGACAGTTACCCTTTGGATCACTTCATTTTTGGGTAGAATATAGCATAATCACAAGTTTTTGTTTGTCTGTTTTGATTTTTTGTTTTGGAGTGTTTACCGTGTGCTAGGTACTGAGCTAGGCATTTTACTTGTAGTTTGTTAGGCTTTCCAGCAGCACTATAAGGGCGTCATTAATATCCTCCTCATTGATGAAGAAACTGGCTTAGAGAGCAAGTAACTTGCGCTCCGTCACAAAGCAGGTAGGGTCAAAGCTAAGGCTTAATTCCAGAACTGTCTGGCTCCAAAGCCTGTGTGTTTGAGTCTGCTCCTCAATTTTTTCCGGAAGACTTGGCCTGTTCTTTCCAGCGTTGACACCAAGAAACTTGTGAAAGGGCATGATAGGCTTCGTAAGTCAATTCCAGAGTTTTAGATTATGTTCTGAAATTAACTCCTTAGACATGACAAAAATGAATTGATTTAGACTTTTTTTTCTTTATTCCCTAAACCTGGAGGCAGTGAATTACATGAGTATGCTTCTTAATAGGAGAAGTGATTTTTTTTTTTTTGGCCTTGAACTTCCTTCTTAGGAGTCTTAAATAAGAGTGCTGTCTTGTTTTTAGAAAATGAGGATGTGGTGAACAAATATGTTTTTATCTGTCCTTTTGGAAATTCTTTTGAAAGCTCTTGTCTTTCCATATGGAGGTGCCTAGTATATTGTCTTAACATCTCTTCCACCCACACATTAAATAATACAGATTTAGAATTTGGAAGGCCCTTAATATAACCCCTTGCTTTTGTAGATGACACAGAGGTGCAGGATCCTAGGAAAATTGTTCAAGGTCACACAGTTTAGCAAATATTCTTAAACATTTTGTTTAGTTCTATGACCCTCCTAGTTTCTCTGGGGGACTTTTGTCCAGTGTTTATCTGATAAAATAGTTCAGGTTATGAGCAGATGAACTAATTTTAAATATTTTCTCAGTTGTCGTGAATCACGTTCTCCAGTAACTACATTTTCCCACTTTTGAATTAATGATTTAAATTAGGTGAATGATTGATTAAATGGGTGGTGGTATAGGGATTTGGCCAGGAGTTGGTGGTCTTTTGGCAGTAGGAATCTTCTAAGTGATAATGTGGAGAAAGACAAAGACTTCAGTGTGGGAATCCTTGTGATTCTTCAGGAATATTTATTACCAGGGTAATTAAAAAACTGATATTTCAAGTCATAACTTCTAGTGGTGCAAGGAAAGGATTATCAACACTTGAGATATTAAAAAACCTTTAAGGAGGTATAAAAGCCAGCAGCATTACCTTATGAGTACTACTGATTCTTTGTGAATATAGATATTTGTAAGAAACTAAAAATATACTCAGAGCTTTGTGTCATTGGTTTACCCTGAACTTTTTTTTGGAAAAATTTCAGACTGATAGAATGTTCCAGCAATAGTACAGTGAGCACATATATTGCTTTCACACATTTTCTTTATCTTTAAAAAATTATTCATGTGCATATATATATGTTTATATATATGTATGTATAAAATTACATTCATTTATTTTTGCTCAACCATTTAAGATAGGTGGCAGGTGTGGGCACTTCATCCCTACATAGTATTTGAGCACACACCTTTTATTTTATTTTTTTAAAGATTTTATTTATTTATTCATGAGAGACAGAGAGAGAGAGAGAGGCAGAGGGAGAAGCAGGCTCCCAAGGAGCAGGGAGCCCGATGCGGGACTCCATCCCAGGACTCTGGGATCATGACCTGAGCCGAAGGCAGATGCTTAACCATCTGAGCCACCCAGGCACCCGAGCACATGCCTTTTAAACATAAGGACATTCTCCTAAATATCTACAACATAGTTATCATATTTAGGAAATTTGTAATTATCATACTTTGGAAATTTAGATTTAGATTTCTCAAGTTGTTCTCAAATGTCCTTTATAGATAGTAGTTTATTGATTTTTTTCAAAGATTGTTTGTGAGAGAGTGCACCTGTGAGTGGGGAGGGGGCAGGCGGAGAGGGAGAGGGGAAGGAGACTTCCAGCTGAGCCTGGAGCTTGCTGGGGGCTCCATTTCACCATGAGATCATGACCTGAGCTGAAGCCAAGAACCGGGAGCTTAACTGACTGAGCTACTCAGGAGCCCCAAGTTTTTTTATTTTCAAACTGGGATCAGGCCTCCACGGTATTTTTTCTAGTCTGTCCAGCTAATTAGGTGCTACGTAATGACTCTGAATGCTCTTATATGTGTTGTAGGTGTTCGTTTACATGCTCATTTACATTAAATGAATTCTGTGCCTGAGACCAAGTCGGTTTTATCCTTTCAGCATCCCTAGCACAGTGTCTGGTATATAGGCCTTCAAAAAATAGAGTGTGTAATTATTTTTACCAAGCTCTGCTAGGTACTCCCCTTCCCCCCTTATTTTTATTGTTATTTTGAGGTATAATTTATATAAAGTGTACAACTTTGGGTAGCTAGATTAATTTTTATGTATGTATACATTTGTGTAGCCACCATTCAGATCAAGATATGTAATACTTTCAGCACTGAGAAGCACCTGTATCCTCTCTCCTTATTATTACTCCCCAACAGAAGGTGACCACTATTTCTGGCTGACTTCTATCACTAATTTTGACTGGTTTTGAACTATATAAAAAGTATGTATTCTTGTGTTTGGTTTCTTTTCCTCAAAATTATGGTTTTTTTTTTTTAAAGATTTTATTTATTTATTCATGAGAGACAGACAGAGAGAGAGAGAGAGAGGCAGAGGGAGAAGCAGGCTCCCTAGGAGCAGGGAGCCCGATGCGGGACTCCATCCCAGGACCCTGGGATCATGACCTGAGCCGAAGGCAGACGCTTAACCATCTGAGCCACCCAGGCGCCCCAAAATTATGTTTTTGAGATTAATCCATTGTTTTGTGAGCAACAGGTATTTTTAAAAAATTGCTCTGTAATATCCTAGTATATGAATATGCCATATTTTATTCTGTTGATGGGAGATTGGGTCATTTTCACTTTTTATTATGAATAAGCCTGCTATGCACATTCTTATATATATGCCTTTTGGTAGACTAAGCACTCATTTCTGTTGGGTATATACCCAGGAATGGGATTTCAGAAAGTAGATGTGTACTGAATGGTTTGGGATATTGCTGGTTTTTATTTTTTATTTTTTAAAATTTTATTGTTATGTTAATCACCATATATTACATCATTTGTTTTGGTGTAGTGTTCCATGATTCATTGTTTGTTCATAACACCCAGTGCTCCATGCAGAATGTGTTATTGCTGGTTTTTAATATTGAAGTGACACTAAATCAGGGAGTTGAGTTACTCTGGTGAAATGTTATTCAGAATTTTAGCTTACCAGATGAATCAAATAAGTTGTTACTAGGTGTGACTGACTTTAGACTAGTGGTTCTCAAACTGTAGGGTGCTTAAGAATCAGGTGAATGACTTGGTATGAATGCAGATTTCCTGAGGCCCATTCCACAGATTCTGATTTTGTAAATGAGAGTGGGGCCCCAGAATCTGCATTTTTAGACACATCCCAGGTAATTTTGATGCAGATGGCTCATGAACCCCCTTCAAGAAAGACTTTAATAAAGCAATAGTTGATAGTGCAGCACTGCGCATTTCTGACCCTCTTAACTGTCTATAACATGGACTATTAGTTAATGGTTTCCAATCTTTTATATTAAAAAGAAATAGACTGTGATCCCTTTAAATTCAGTTCTTATGCTATTGTGTGTTTCATGTGAGCTGTGTTTCAGTATTCTGCATTCCTGTGTAGAGAATGGAAATGTATGGCTAATACTTAAATGTGTAATTTCAGTTCATTCTTCTAGGGCTTTCATAGCACTTAATTTGTTCTACATATTGTCATATAAAGTTGATAGGATTGAGGAATTTGGATGATATTTGCGGGCTATGAAATAGAGAGTTTCATTGAGGAAGTCAACTGGAAAGTGGTATCTGGATCAACACCTATGGGGGAGTGAAGGGAGGAGGATTGAGTAGAGGGAGAAGTAGAAATGTGGTACAGCTGCAGTAGGAACCTTTGCCTTTCCTGTGGGATATCTGGAACTGAGATGGTCCTTCAGAATTATCCCAAATGGGGGAAGGGTGCTGGGACTTTATATCCTTACCTCAACCCCCATTGACCAGTCATTGGATGCAGGCTGACATGGGAAGGTGTGACTTTGGGCAAAGAAGCCAATGAGAGGGCTCAGCTGAGAGCTGTCAGTAGCCCGGACTCCCAGCAGCTGGGCTATGAAAGGGGAATCTGAGTAGCACACCACAGTGATCACTACAGATGAAACCAGGGTTTTGAGTCTTGTGTGTATGAAAGAGTAATCACTCAACTATCACTCAACTAAGTACCACATATCTAGTGCCAAGGGATTTGTTTGGTGCTGGAAGAATGGTGGAGAGAAGAAAGCTGGGAAGGATTTTTGGTTTGTTGGAAAAGATGAGGTTGTTTTTAGATCTGCTGAATTTGGCATTGAGGTAGAAATGCTCTGTAGGTCATTAGGGATATGGTAGTGGAGCTCAAATAAGACCAGACATGATGAGAAAATAGTTGAAACTACAAGGGTAACATTTGATATTTAGCTGGTAGGTTAGCTCTTAGGTTATAATTTAGGTACTCTGAATGTTATTCTTTGATGATTTAATGTAACAGTTTTATTACAGTTATGAAGAACCAAGTACTGTATATAAAAATATTTTGAGAAGGTGTTTTTAATAAGTTCCAAATTGCTGTCATATATAATATGTCCCCAATTTCTTTAGGTTCTGGGAAGTTCTGGATTTTTTAACAACCATGGACTACAAATACAGCAGCAGCAAAAAAGGAATCTCTCACTACATGAATACATGAGTATGGAATTGTTGCAAGAAGCTGGTGTCTCCATTCCCAAAGGACATGTGGCAAAATCACCAGATGAAGCTTATGCAGTTGCCAAAAAATTAGGTACTAACTTAAGAAAAACTTAAGGCACTTTGACATGGGCACTTCTGATAAGATGTGAACTTTACTTAGAGTTTATAACAGCTTATAGGTTTTATTTTATTTTTTAAAAAATGAATTTTATTTATTTAAAAGAGAAGGTGGAACTTTATGATTGTTGACATTCTAAAATTATTATGAGATTATTATGAGCTCCCACAGAGTTAGTAACTTAAGAACCAATTATATTGGAATTAGGAAGCCTTTAAAGTCTTGTTTTTAGTTGGAATATAGTTATGGGGAAGGAAGATCTGTTTAATATTCTGAAGCTTAAAAGACTGTTGTCTGTGATGATTCTTCAAGGAAATAGTGAAGAAAATCTTAGCTGTTTATGTGATTGTAAACAAGTCTAATATTCCTCCCCTGACTTTCTTTGACAGGAAAAGTATGGAACCAAGGTGGTGCGAGGGAGGGGAGAAGCTGAGTCCTAGACTGTAAGCTCCATGAGAGCAGGGTTTCTTTGTCTTATTTTGTCCAGTGATACATCCTAAACTCTTAGAAGAATACCTGCCCTTAGGTGGTCAGTAACTATTGATATTTGTTAAATGAATTAAGTACTTGCCCATGTTTATTAGTAGATTCTTTTATTGATAACAGAAAACTTAATAGCTTTTGTTAATTTGAATTTTGTTAATTTATATTAATCTCTTATTTAAAAAAATACTGACTTTGGAAGATATCCTTCACTGTACATTTTTAATGATTTAATATGAGGCCATAATAACGAGTAATTTACTAGCTATACACTGCATTTTATTTTTAGCAGTATTTAAAATCCCACCAGTTTTATGAAGATTAGCACAGTCTGTTGTATGTATACTTGATTAATAAGGCTTTGAATGTGCTTTAGTGAAGACTTTGCTTTTATTAGTATTTTAAGAAGGCAATGGAGCATTTAAAAATGTTTAAAATGTTTAAAGTTTTATTCTCATTTTGTACTTATTTGTTTCTAGAATGAGTTTTTCTTTTAAAAGTAAGGGTATGTACAAGTTCAGAAATATGTCATTTAAGTTATGTTTTTGAATGAGATGACTTCGAAGCATGATTTTTCATTGACAGTTTAATTTTTTGTTAATCAGAAAAAAAATCCTTTTTATTCAGATTATAAGCAAACTTCTTTTTATTCATTGAAAGCCTTGTGTAAATTGATACTAATTTTGGTGAAATTTTTTTTAATTAATGGTGACCTGTAGCTTCAACTTATGCATGGTAAAATATGTGCCTCATTTTTACCTTCAAAACACTGTATATTAGAGGCTCTTAAAGGTCAAGTTTAAAGAAAACTCGTGATTGTACTTTGTATTTCTGTAGTATTTCTTGCAAAGGCTACTTTTTAAATTTAATTTTATTTATTTATTTGAGAGAGAATGAGGGATAGCATGAGAGGGAAGAGGGTCAGAGGGAGAAGCAGACTCCCTGCTGAGCAGGGAGCCTGATGTGGGACTCGATCCCAGGACTCCAGGATCATGACCTGAGCTGAAGGCAGTCGCTTAACCAACTGAGCCACCCAGGCGCCCAAGGCTACTTTTTAATAACTATTCCCTTGAGATTTGATCTTACCTATATGACCTAAACTTTAATTTCTAAAGAAGAGTCAGCTAAGTAGGAGGGAAAACTGGAAATGCAATTGAGAAAGTATAAGGTTTTCTTATTCTACTGTTCTGTCCTTAATGAAATTTAGACCCTTGACTTTGTTCTTTTATTTTTGGTAGTCTAATCTCTTGAGTGATGATTTTTTGTTTGTTTACCAATTCTTTCCTTTGTAATAATGTTGAAGCTTAAAATATTTTTCATGCCAGTGTTAGTAAGGCCTGATTTATATTTAATGAAGTTGGTAAAAACTATTTTTTTCTATTTCCAAATTATTATAATTGGTTTTTCTGTATTTTCCATATATTTACTCATTTAGTCAAAATTCATTGTTTTATCAAAAAAATCTGTAGGAACTTTTTCATAAAACAGATAGGATTTATTTGGATGCCAGTTTCTTGATTTCTTTATTCCTTATAAACTTTAATGATGCTTAAATGATTAAAGGAAGAAAGAATAGTTAACATGTGCAGGGTATACTCTGTGAGTATTTCTGGGAAGGTCTCTGGGACCAGGACTTCTATGAAGTAAGGAGCAGGTAGGCAGCTCTGATTTTGAGCCCCTTAGAACAGAAGGTATCCTGTCCATCTAGAAAGTATGTTTTTGTGGGATTGGGATATGGAAGTGGGATTAGTGACTAAGGAGGTCTTTTAAATTTAGAGAATCAGAAATGCTACTTTTAAAAGGTATATTTAGTAACTACTATGAATATGTTGAGGACAGTTTTGTCTTTCGTTGGGAGTCATTAATGTCAGAAGATGTTGATTATAGGATCTAATTGCACAAGGTATGATACAAGGTGCCTTAGAAATACACCTGGTTCTGTCCATCTGGCTAGCAATTCCCAATGCTGATTTTGGCTACTTTGCTTCTTGAGTTATTGAACAACTCACAAAGTATTAATTCCCATTTATTAAAACTCTTACATCGCCAACTGATATAGTGAGATATAAATGCTTTACAGGTGGGCCAGACTTGCTTCCTCTCAGTTCTGTGAGTTAGCATGGGGATTGGGGCCACTGAGCCTTACAGCTGGTGACTCCTCCTGAAATAGCCCTGGCCTCTTTCCCCGGTATTCCCTACAAATTCTATAATTTTCTGTGTATATCATGATGTGAAAAAAGTTGGAAACACTATTCTGGAGGCTAGTTTTGCCTGTTGTGAATAACTGAAGTTAGGGATGGAAGAATGGTTGGGAAGAAATCTAGTTTCTTTTCCTGTGTGTGTGTGTGTGTGTGTGTGTGTGTGTGTTTTAATAGACTGGTTTTCTCATACCCATTTTTAAAAAGATTTATTTATCTTGAGAGAGAGAGGGATTGAGAGCATGTGCAGGGGTAGGGGCAGAGGGAGAGAGACAATCTCAAGCAGACCCCCGCTGAGCACAGAGCCTGATCCCAGGACCCTGAGATCATGACCTGAGCCAAAATCAAGAGTCAGACACCTAACCAGCTGAGCCACCCAGGCTCCCCTTCTCATATCCATTTTTATTTTATTTATTTTTTGGGAAAGATATATTTATTTATTTGTCAGAGAGAGAGAGTGTGCGCGAGCGCTCGCACAGGCAGGGGGAAGAGCAGACAAAGGGAGAAGCAGGCTCCACACTGAGCAAGGAGCCAGATGGAGGACTCAGTCCCAGGACTCTGGAATCGACTTGAGCTGAAGGTAAACACTTAACCGACTGAGCCACCCAGGTGTCCCCTCATATCCGTTTTTAATGATAGGTCTTTAGTAGACAGCTCATTAATTTCATGATTCTGTATTGCCAAAAATAGTATGTTTTAGGCTTGGGAGGTTTCTCCCATTTTTGTTTAATTTTCAGAGGAACTGTGCTTCATAGAATTTTAAAAGGTAAACCCTAGTACAAGTTCAGATACAAATACATCTTAGTTCCTCTATTACCCTAAATAGAATTGCATCTGTATTGGCTTTCCATGTTTGAAATTATACACAATGTAATCATTTTGCTGCTTGAAAATTGTTCAGGGGGGCCTGGGTGGCTCAGTTGGTTAAGCGACTGCCTTCGGCTCAGGTCATGATCCTGGAGTCCCGGGATCGAGTTCCGCATCGGGCTCCCTGCTCGGCAGGGAGTCTGCTTCTCCCTCTGACCCTCTTCCCTCTTGTGCTCTCTCTCTCTCTCATTCTCTCTCTAATAAATAAATAAAATCTTAAAAAAAAAAAAAAAGAAAATTGTTCAACCTAGTAAAATTTAGATCTGTCTTTTTTACATATTTTGTTGACCCTTTTTTTAAGAGTAGATTTTTAATTGCCAAATTCTAAATTTCATTAATAGTAATACTTATATCTGCTACATATTTTTTAATTGCTTAAAACATAAACTTATTGTTACGTTTTATGAGGTTATAAGTTCGAAATGGGTTTTAAGTCCCATCTTCTTTTTTTTTCTTTAATTTTGACCACCTCCATCCATTTTTCCTATCCCCCATCCCCTGCCTTTGGCAGCCACCAGTCTGTTCTCTGTATCTATGGATTAATTTTTTTTGTTTGGTTTGGTTTTCCAATTCCATATATAAGATTCCGTTCATATGGAATATGTCTTTCTCTGGCTTACTTCACTTAACCCTTAGGTCCATCCATGTTGTTGCAAATGGCAAAATTTCATTCTTTTTTTGTGGCTGAATACACACACACACACACACGTACACACGTGCATATACTATAATTTCTTTACCCATTCATCCATCAATGGATACTTAGGTTGTTACCATATCTTGGTTATTGTTAATGTAAATACTGTAAATAGTGCTGCAATAAACATGGAATACATATGTTTTTTCAAGTTAGTGTTTTCTTCAGATAAATACCCAGAAGTGGAATTGCTGGATCATATAGTAGTTCTGTTTTAATTTGTTTGAGGAACCTCTTTACTGTTTTCCACAGGGGCTGCATCAGTTTATATTCCCATCAGGAGTGCATGAGTGTTCCCTTTTCTTCACATCCTCACCAACACTTGTTATTCCTTGTCTTTTTGATAATAGCCATCGTAGCAGGTGTGAGATAATACCTCATTCTGGCTTTGATTTGGATTTCCCTGATGAATAGTGATTTTGAACATATTTTTATATATAGTGGCCATCTGTATATCTTTGGAAAAATGTCTGTTCACATCTTCTGCCTGTTGTTTAATCACATTTCTTTTTCCACAGTTGAGTTCTCTTATGTTTTAGATATTAACTCTGTCAGATATATGATTTGCAAATATTTTCTCCCGTTCAGTAGGTTGCTGTTTTACTTTGTTGATGATTTCCTTTGGTATGCAGACGTGTTTTAATTTGATATAGTCTCACTTACTTATTTTTGCTTTTGTTGCATTTACTTTTGGTGTCAGATTGAAAACATCATCACCAAGACCTATGTCAAAGAGCTTGCCACCTACATTTTCTTCTAGGAGTTTTATGGTATTTTAAGTCTTATGTTCAAGTCTTTAATGCACTTCAAGTTAATTTTTTTTAAAAGATTTTATTTTATTTATTTACTTGAGAGAGAGAGTGCACAAGAGGGGGTAGGGTCAGAGGGAGAAGCAGACTCCCTGCCGATCAGGGAGCCAGATGCGGGCGTCCATCCCAGGACTCCAGGATCATGACCTGAGCTGAAGGCAGTCACTTAACCAACTGAGCCACCCAGACGCCCCAAGTTAATTTTTGTGTATGGTGTTAGATGGTGGTTGAGTTTCATGCTTTTGTACATGGCTGTCCAGTTTTCTCAAAACCATTTATTTTATTATTTAAAAACTTTTTTAAAGATTTATTTTTAGAGAGCAAGTGAGCAAGTATGGGGCTGAGGGAGAGAGAGAGAAGGGGAGAATTCCAAGCAGACTCCCTGTTGAGTGCAGAGCCCAACACGGGGCTTGATACCAGGACTCTGAGATCATGACCTGAGCTGAAATAAGAGTCGGATGCTTAACTGACTGAGCCATCCAGGTGCCCTGTCCCAACACCATTTATTGAAGAGACTGTCCTTTCTTCATTGTATATTCTTGGCTCCTTTTTGATAAATTAATTGACCATGTATATATGGATTTATTTCTGGGCTATTTTGTTTTGTTGTGTCAGTAGTATACTGTTTGATTATTGTAGCTTTGTAATATTTAGTTTGAAATCTGGGAGTGTGATATCCAGCTTTTTTCTTCTTTTGCAAGATTGCATTGGCTACTTGGGGTTGTTTTTGTGGTTTCATACTAATTTTAGGATTGTTTGTTCTATTTCTGTGAAAAATGCCGTTGGAATTTTGATAGGGATTGCATTGAATCTGTAGATTGCTATGGGTAGTATGGACATTTTAACTGTATTATTCCAATCTATGAGTATGGAATATCTTTCCATTTTATTTTTGTCTTCTTCAGTTTCTTTAATCAGTGCCTTACAGTTCAGTATACAGGTCTTTTACCTCCTTGGTTAAATTTATCCATAGGTATTTTATTCTTTTGATGCAGTTGTAGATGAGATTTTTTTTTAATTTCTCTGATAGTTCATGATTAATGTATAGAAATGTAATTGACTTTTGTGTATTGATTTTGTGTCCTGCAGTATTAGTGAATTCATTTATTCTAATAGTTTTTTGATGGGATCTTTAGGGTTTTCTATATATAATACCATGTCAGTTGCAAATAGTGACAGTTTTACTTCTTCCTTTCCAATTTGGATGCCTTTTATTTCTTTTTCTTGCCCGATTGCTATAGCTAGGACTCCCAATACTGTGTTAAATTAAAGTGGCAAGAGTGGGCATCCTTCTCTTGTTGCTCATCTTAGAGGCAAAGCTTTCAACTTTTCACTGTTGTGTTGGATATTAGCTGTGGGCTTGTCATATATGGCCTTTGTTATGTTGAGGTATGTTCCTTCTGTACCTGCCTCGTTGAGGTTTTTACATAAATGGATGTTGAATTTTGCCAAATGCTTTTTTTTTGCATCTGTTGAGATGATCATATGTTTTTTACCCTTCATTTTATTAGTATAGTGACTGACTTGTGGATATTGAACCAGCGTTTCATCCCTGGAATAAATCCCAGTTGATGATGGTACATGATTCTTTTAATGTATTGTTGTATTCAGTTTGCTAATAATTTTGTTGAGGATTTTTGCATCTATGTTCATTAGGGATATTGGCTTGTAGTTTTCTTTACTTGTGGTATCCTTGTCTGGTTTTGGTATCGGGGTAATTCTGGCCTTGTAAAATGAATTGCAAGTGTTCCACCTCTTTTCTTTTTTGGAAGAGTTTGGGAAGGATTGGTATTTTTTTAATTCACCAATAAGCCATCTGGTTCTGGACCTTCATTTTTTGGGAGGATTTTGATTACTGATTCATTCTCCTTGTTGGTAATCTGTTCATATTTTGTTTCTTCATGATTCAGTCTTGGTAGGTTGTCTGTGTCTAGGAATTTATTTCTTCTTGGTTGTCCGGTATGTTGTCATGTAATTCATCATAATAATTTCTTATCCTTTGTATTTCTGAGTTTTCAGTTGTAGTATCTCATCTTTTTGTGTCTGATTTTATGAATCCACTCTTTTCTTTTTTCTTGGTGAGTCTAGCTGAAGGTTTGTCTATATTGTTCATCTTTTTGAAGAAGCAGCTCTTACGTTCATTGATCTTTTCCATTGTCTGTGTAGTCTCTCTTATTTATGTTCTGACCTTTGTTATTTCCTTTCTTCTACTAATTTTGAGCTTTGTTCTTCTTTCTTAGTTCCTTGAGATGCAAAATGAATGTGAGACTTTTCTTGTTTCTTGAGATAGGCTTTTATTACTGTGAATTCTTAGACTGCTTTTGCTGATCCCATAAATTTTGGCATATTTCCATTTTGTCTTGATGTATTTTTTTTATTTCTGTTTTGATTTTTTTCCTTGACCCATTGATAGTATGGTTTTTAATCTCCACATGTTTGTGAATTTTCCAGGTTTCTTCCTTTAATTAATTTCTGGTTTCATACCATTGTGGTTGGAAAAGATGCTTGGTGTGATCTCAGTCCTCTTAAATTTATTAAGACTTGTTTTGAGGTTTGCCATGTGATCTATCCTGGAGTATGTTCCATGTGCACTTGAGAAGAATATGTATTGTTGCTTTTGGATGGAATGTTGTATTTATATATTAAGACCATGGTCGAATATGTTGTTTAAGGCCTGGGTTTGCTTATTGATTTTCTGCCTGGGTGATCTACTGATTGATATACGTGGGTATTGAAATCCCCTACTATTAATTGTATTGCTATTTCCCCCTTTATGTCTGTTAATGTTTGCTTTATATTTTAGGTGCTCTTATGTTGGGTGCATAAATATTTATCAATGATACATCCTCTTGTTGGATTGCCCCTTTATCATTATGTAACACCCTTCTTTGTCTCTTGTTATATAGTCTTTGTTATAAAGTTGATTTTGTCTGATATATGTAGAGCTACCCCAGCTTTTTTTTGGTTTCCATTTGCATGCAGTATCTTTGTTCATCCTTTAAGTTTCAGTCTGTGTCCTTACATCTAAAGTGAGTCTTTTTTAAAAATTTTTTAAAAATTTTTTTAAAGATTTTATTTATTTATTTGAGCAAGAGAGAATGAGAGATAGAGAGCACGAGAGGGAAGAGGGTCAGAGGGAGAAGCAGACTCCCCGCTGAGCAGGGAGCCCGATGTGGGACTTGATCACGGGACTCCAGGATCATGACCTGAGCTGAAGGCAGTCACTTAACCAACTGAGCCACCCAGGCACCCTAGAGTGACTCTTTTATAGGCAGCATAGATTAGTCTGTTTTTTTTTTTATTTATTCAGCCATTCTGTGTCTTAATCCTAATGTTTAGGATTCTAGTATAATTAAGGTGGAATTTTTGTCTGGTTGAATAAACATGTGCAAAGTTTGCCAATTAGTGAATAACCGCCTGGAGGGAGATTTGTAATGGCATAAAATAGGACTTTGCTTTCTTTTTTCTTGTTCCCAGTGTTTATTAGATGACTATATATGAAGAATGCTTAAGACATTTGTGAATAACTAAAGCTAGGAGGGATAGTGACTATATTTTAGTATATGTGCTGCCGAAGCGAGCACGGGATAGTGACTATATTTTAAAAACAACCCTGGAATCCATAAAAGATCTTGTCTGACTAGAGCAAAGGGCCAAATCTAATAAGACTGTAAGCTCTCTAAGAGCAGGGTAGGTCTCTGTTGCTCATTGGTGTATCTGTGGCTCTAGCAAGTAACTGGTATATAGATGTAATTGTTGAATGAATTAATGGAATTGAATAAAATCTTTGTTTCAATCAGTTGTGCTCAGATTTCTCTTGTAATCCCTCTTGTCTTGATGAGACTGTATTCATTAAATTTTTTTGGCTTTTCATTTGTTGTGAAGGGCTTTTTTAGAAGGAACTTTTGAGGAATCATCTCTGCCCTTAAGGAATTTATATTCCTAAAGAAAGGAAATTGACATTTTGTGGAGGAAGAGACTTCTGTCTTGTAAAATATTTTTGAAAAACTAGAGCTTTATTATCTTAATAGGTCAGTTTTTTAAGTTCTCAGTTTACTGTGTTAGGAATGTTTGAATTTAGCCCAGCAAAGCACCAGTTTAACTATTGGCCATTTTTACATTATACTTACACTGTTGGGTTTACATTTATCCTCTTTGGATATGAATGAATATATCTGAAGTACTGGAAAAACCAGGTAACCAGAAACAGGTAAAACGACTAGTGGCTGTGCCTTTTAGTTTGGGCGTGAACTCTGTAATTTGCCATTGCCCCAGAGGCTACCTGTTTTCTTTCCAATAAGAAAATTATTGTTCGTTTTAAGGAAATTTCTTAGTTTTCTCTAATCTTCATCTAATATTAGTTGTTTTTACCTGAATGGTGGGGACTGTGGCAGATAGAAAAGGGTCTATCTTGTGTAAACCAGGCACTTTTAAACAGCTTTAGTTGCAGGGTCCAGCATTTCCAGTTCTGAGTTTTTAAAAGAGCAGTGGAAAATCAAGATATGCAAGAATTCTTTCCATCTTTAAATGTTCTTTTAGTCAACATTCAGAAAATAGATGCTAGGAACGATCCCAGGAGCTTGAGAACATCAATGAACACAAGGAAGATTGTGCCCTTCTGAAGCCTGTATTTTAGTGGGGGAGCAAAACAATGAATGGTAAACATGAGAAAATTATATATTATGTTTGAAGGTGATGAATTCTGTGGAAAAAAGGCAGGGTAAGGAGGATTGGTCCCAGGTGGGCAGGTTGTACTATTAAGTAGAATGATCAGGTAAGCCTCATGGACAATCAGATATAAGAAGAAAAACTTGAAGGGAGTGCAGGCCTTTCTCAAATGGATACAGGTGTCTTCTGGTATCTGAAAGTAGAGTATTCTTGTGAAACCTTTTGTAAGCCAAAATGGTATAAAGTGAAAGCAGTTACCATTAATTATAAGGAGAAATTTTCAAGTGTTTCCAGAGCCAGTAAATGACCCCTCCTAGGCTAAAGCACAGATGCTCACAGGCATGGTTCAAAGCTTTGGTGGCTGGATGCTGAGTGTAGTTCCTGGGTAAGGAGCTTGGCCACTCTTGCTGCTTGGGGTGTGTGCTACCTCTCTAATGGCTCTCCACAAAATCAACACTGAACGCTGTTTTTTGCAAAAGCGAAAATCACTTTCGGATTTCTTTCAGTTAGTAAAAACAGGTAACCGATGCAGGTCTTTTGTAAAAGCGAAGTGGTGTAATGCAGACTTTTGAAAAGCAGGGGTTTCCTGTACCTGATGAGTATTTCAGGTGGAGGGAGCATTAGAGCCAAGTCCTGACGGCAGAAGCATGCCTGGGAACAGTGGAGACTAGTGTAGCTGGAGTGGAGTGAACAATGAGGAGGTCATAGGAGATACAAATAGTAAGGGTACTGGGGAATTATATAGGTCCTTGTAGGTCATTGTAAGGAGTGTGACTTTTACTTTGAGTAAAATGGGCATTCACTGTAAGGTTTTAAATAGAGGAATGATGTGCTCACTTTGCTGCTTTGAGAATACTCTGTCAGGGACGAGTATAATCTAGGTGAGAGAGAATGGTGGCTGGAACCAGGGTTCAAACCAGATGATGAAGAGTGGTCAAGATTCTGGATAAATTTTAAAGATGAGTTTAGGGTGTGGGAAAGACGGCTTTTTAAAACACTTCCTTGACTGACTCACAGGGCCATCTTCTAACTTCTAAATGTAGACTCGTTTACATCATTAATTTTCTAAACATTCTTTTTAAATAATTGTTTAGGTATAAACTTTAGGTCATTTCTTACTGGTTTTATCAGAAACTGCATCTGTTACCTCTTTGATTTTGTTGGTTTATCTGATTAGGTGGGAGTCCCCGCATTCTGCATGGTGTGTGCATGGATTGGTAGTTATATACCAGGGACTGCTTTGGGCTTGTAACCAATAAGAATAAGATGATTGTTTTGCCATAATGTAATACAAGTGTTGTACTGCTAGTATAGGCAAAATGCTGTAAGAGGCAAAATGAGGAGATTCTGAAATTCTGCTTGTCTGGGGAGACAGAATACCCTCTGAGAGAAATAGCCCTGGACCATGAATGATGAGGGGTACCCAGGCTAACCAGCTGGTTTGCTGATTTTCTTCAGCGCATTAGAAAGAGGAAGATAGAAGAGAGACCAGTCTACCTTTATGTTAAAGAAGAAAAATTCAGAATATTTATTTTAAAAATTTCATTTAAAATTTTTTAAAAAGTACTATAAAA
Source organism: Callorhinus ursinus (assembly GCF_003265705.2). Classification (NCBI taxonomy): domain Eukaryota; kingdom Metazoa; phylum Chordata; class Mammalia; order Carnivora; family Otariidae; genus Callorhinus; species Callorhinus ursinus. Next base: position 53,179,011 of record NW_027397069.1, on the reverse strand, counting down.
AATAAAAATTTAAGACTTATAACATCCCCGAATCTTCTGATAAATATAGCTTAACTCCTGATAATACTCCTCATAACAGTATAGCTCAAGAAAGTTGTATTAACAGGTCTTTCTGTTAGTGGAACAATGTAAGTTGGTATCAGTACTGGCAGTTTCTCCTTAAGTTATGATGTATTTCTGCTCAGAGTAGCATTTTTTAACTCAAATTTTCACAGGATAGCAATTTTACATGTGAATAGAAAGGGACGGAAATGTTGGGAAGACATTTGAATCTCAATTTTTGGACCTTTAATACCTTCCAAAGCACTAGATATTTAATGTTAAGGAAAAGTAAAATTGTTTTCAGTCTACTTTAAGGAATCATATGAATGGCTAATTTTTTAAACTTGTGGATCTTTAGATGGTGAACGTTTTAATATTCTAATTGAGAAAAACTGTATATGTGGAATACTTCATTTTTTGACATTGTGGGTAAATGAGTCTACTACATTTAATAACATCACTTAACATATACGCTTAGTAACAAAATAATGTCTTGCATGCTATTCCATGCTGCTTATCTAACAGAAGTGTTTTTCTTCTAGGTTCAAAAGACGTTGTGATAAAGGCACAGGTTTTAGCTGGTGGTAGAGGAAAAGGAACATTTGAGAGTGGCCTCAAAGGAGGAGTAAAGATAGTTTTCTCGTAAGTCCTGCTTTTTAAGGAAAAATCATCATTATTAAAGAAAAAATATTTTGTAAAAATTACCCGTATTATTTAATTGATGAAAATACTGAAATTTAAATATTAAATGAGTGGGGCACCTGGGTGGCTCTGTCGGTTGAGCGTCTGACTCTTGATTTTGACTCAGGACATGGTCTCAGGGTCCTGGGATCGAGCCCCGTGTTGGGCTCCGCACTCAGCATGGAGCCTGTTTGAGTTTCTCTCCCTCTGCCTTTCCCCCCGTTGGTGTGTTCTCTCTCTCAAAATAAATAAATAAATCTTTAAAAAAATTAAAATAAATATTAAATGAGATAAAATTTTGGCTGTCATATGCTTTTGTTTTTCTCAGTTGGAGGAGAAAAAAATTTGAGTTCTTTTTCTTTTTTCAGTCCAGAAGAAGCAAAAGCTGTTTCCTCACAAATGATTGGGAAAAAGTTGTTTACCAAGCAAACAGGAGAAAAGGGCAGAATATGCAATCAAGTATTGGTTTGTGAGCGAAGATATCCCCGGAGAGAATACTACTTTGCAATAACAATGGAAAGGTCATTTCAAGTGAGTAATTGTAGACATGATACCTTTAGGATGACTTCACTACATTCAATTCCAGAGGTTGGTTATTTCTATTTGTATGGGAAGGATTAAAAAGGTATGATCCATAATCTTATTTGTATATGTCATGAGCACAATATTTTTGTGTCATTTAAAAAAACCCAGCATGGTTAATGATAAAAAATTTAATATATAATATTGTGCCTAAAAAAAAAGCTGTAGGCAAAACCTTGCTGAAATAGAATCCACAGGACTTCTACATTGTTAATTTACTAAAAACACCTTAAATCCTTTGGCTTCATCTCTAGATTCCATAGACTGAGAAAATAATTTCTAGCAGAGTAAAATCTTTTAACAAAGAGAGTTCTGAACCCATTAAAAGAATGTGTTTCCATGACTTCATCTTGTTCTTTTTCAACCTCTTGGTGTTTTTGTGTTTTTTTTGTTTTGTTTTGTTTTTGTTTTTGTTTTGTATAGTTGGGGGTTTATTTCACTAGTCAGTTTGGTGTTTGGCAAGTTGAAGGATGACATTCAGTAGCAAACAGTATGATTCTAAGGAGCATAACCTTACCTTTGCTTTCCTCTCTTTATGGAACCTAAAATGCTAGCATTTAGGAAGTCCCTCCATAGACCTGTTGGCATTGAGAGAGCATTGATAATCATTTTATACTACAATTATCTGGCTTTTTAAGTGCATTGGCTAGATAGTGGGCTGAATCTTTGTGGTAGCTTCTTTGTCTTTTGAAGCAACTTGAGTATGTATTTGGAAGCCCTAGAAAGGATTTGATGTAAATTACACAGTTAGTAATACAACAGAAATTTTAAGGGTAATGAAAATAGGTTTCTTATATATGACAGCTTTTTAAAAATAGTTATTTTCTATACTGTGATTTTTTTTTTCCCCTAGAGTTAATTATATCTTTAGTAATGTTTGAGTGATACTGTAAAGTGTCTTTTGTAACTTAATTTTTACAGGAAAGTATTTCTTAAGGTATAACACTAGGTGGTAGTAAAAACCCACTCAGGATATATAGGATAAAAGACATTGTTTTATCATGGATCACCACATCAAAAACTAATGATGTATTATATGGTGACTAACATAACAAAATAAAATAAAAAAAAAGACATTGTTTTATTTGTAAGTGATGTCTTTACCATTTTAGGTTTCTCTATGTGGTAGAATTTAGTTTTGTTAGTTACTTTAGAAATCTCATGACAATAACCTTATATGTATTACACACATTTACAAAAACAATAATTTTACAAATTCACTTATTTTCATTACATTTTCTTTTCCTTTCCATTGATGTTGTATATCAACATGTTTCATTTTATTTTTTACTTTTTGTTTTTAGTTATGAGTCCTGTAATATTAAACATTCAGAGTACCTCATTTTGATTGGAGTAAATATAGCAAACTGAATATGTGTTATTAAAGATATGACTATAACACACTGAAAATATTTTATTAAAGATATAATGACCACTGAGAGAAGAGTCATGACAAAATGCATTAGAGAAAAGGATCAAATTTGAGTTCATTTTAAGGACTTGAATTTTTAGAGAACTCTCTGAGTCTTGTGTGGGGAAAAAATGTTTTTATTTCACATTGCATAGTTGTAATAATTCAGATTAAAAATTTGGTAGTACCATTAGGGCACCTGGGTGGCTCAGTCAATTAAGCGTCTAACTTTGACTCAGGTCATGGGATCGAACCCCGCGTTGGGCTCTGTGCTCAGCCAGGAGTCTGCTTTTCCCTCTCCTTCTCCCTCTGCCCCTCCCCCTGCTTGTGCTTGCTCGCTCGCTGTCTCTCTTTCCCTGTATCCCTCTCTTTCACATAAATAAATAAAATCTTTAAGAAAAATTAAAAAAAAAAAAAGGGTGCCTGGGTGGCTCAGTCGTTGGGCGTCTGCCTTCGGCTCGGGTCATGATCCCAGTGTCCTGGGATCGAGTCCCATATCGGGCTCCCTGCTCGGCAGGAGGTCTGCTTCTCCCTCTTCCACTCCCCCTGCTTGTGTTCCTGCTCTTGTGCTCTCTCTGTCTCTGTCAAATAAATAAATAAAATCTTAAAAAAAAAAGAAAATTAAAAAAATAAAAATTCGGTGGGGTGCCTGGGTGGCTCAGTCCTTAAACATCTGCCTTCGGCTCAGGTCATGATCTCAGGGTCCTGGGATCGAGCCCCGCATCGGGCTCCCTGCTCAGCGGGAAGCCTGCTTCTCCCTCTCCCACTCCCCCTGCTTGTGTTCCTGCTCTTTCTCTCTCTCTCTCTGTCAAATAAATAAATAAAAATTAAAAAAAAATAAAAATTCGATAGTACCAATAAAACCATTTGGCCAACTGTTATTTGAGTCTCTCACATTAGACAATGTAGAGTTGGTTGGTGTTATCTTTTGGGGGTATGGCATGCATTTTGGGGACTCTGTTAAACAAAAAAATCATCTATTTAAACTAAAAAGAAAACATTTTTGATTGAATTAAAGTTCTGTAAAAATTGGTTTTGTTTCTTATCTGTTTTTAGTAGTGTATCATAGGCTCTTTTGGTCTTCTTTAGTATGTGTTACATCAGGAAGCTTGGGTAGATATTTTCCATAGGATTGGTATGTCAAAAAATCAATTTAAGTACCTACTCTGTTTTGGCACTTTTTCAAAATTAGATTTCTTACTATTTGCCCAGTACCTATTGGGTACTTTTGGGCTGACACAAATCTAATTTAGCAACTTACATTTGCTATTTTAATTTTTTTTTCTAGTAAAACATTGTAATCTGCTGTAAATAAATGGTGCATTTAACCATATCAAGTTTTTTACTTTGCTTGGAATAGATATCAAATGCCTCAAGAATTCCAAATTTTTATTTTCTATACTTTTATTTTTTTTTAACAGATTTATTAGAGAGAGAGAGAGTGAGGGGGGCAGGGGCAGAAGGAGAGGGAGAGAAAGTCTTAAGCAGTCTCTGCGCAGAGCGTGGAGCCCATCGCGGGGGGCTTGATCTCCTGACCCTGAGATCAAGACCTGAGCTGAAACCAAGAGCTGGACGCTTAACCAGCTGTGCCACCCAGGCACCCCACTTTTATTATTTTCAAAAGACATTTTATTAAGTGGCTTGTCATATTTAAAATTCAGATCTATTTTAAGGCAAAATTTTTTGTAGGACCAAAGAAAAGAGGAATTTAGGTTAAGGAGAAAATAGCATTATTAATTTATTTGAAATTACAACTATTTGCTAGAACTTAAATAGTTCTGAAAGTTTATCACTAAAATTTAAAGTTGAAACCAGATTGTTTAAACAGAAACAGCATGCATTCAGCAGTCATGACCAAATGCAAAACTATAGTCATTGTTTTAACTGATTTATATTTACCTATGTAAGCTTTCTTCTGATCAGCTGCCTACAATTTTGGGGTTTCTTTCTAATTGGTTAGGGAATTAGTACAGAGAGAGGCTGTTCACTTTCTTTTATATATTATTATTTCATATGTATTTTTTTGTCTTTTTTCTTAACTTACCGCTAACTCTTGGAGACCTAATCATTACGTCAGTGAGAATTTAATACTATCTTTTCCCTTTCAATAGTGCTACTTCTATGTGGCTCTTAAATTTCTCTTATCAATAGATATTTTAAAAAAGGTAAAACTAAAATAAAATGTTCAGGGGTGCCTGGTGGCTCAGATGGTTAAGCGCCTGCCTTTGGCGCAGGTCATGATCCCAGGGTCCTGGGATCGAGCCCCGCTTCGGGCTCCCTGCTCAGTGGGAGTCTGCTTCTCCCTCTCCCTCTGCTGTTCTCTCTCTCAAATAAATAAAATCTTAAATAAAATAAAATAAAATGTTCAACTATTTTAAAAGTTTGTTGGTTTCTGCCTCTTCTGTTGGATAAAATTATATTTTGGGGTTATCAGTACATTAATTTACTAATATTCTACCTCAATAGCATGATATTAGTCGAGCAGAGCCTTTTTAAATCTGTATTCCCCCCTCCTTTAGATCTTTGTAAAAGCTTATAATTATGAACTGCCTTTCTAGAGAGGAAGTGAAGAATACCTTTTCATTTGAAATTTATACAGGAACTAAAATTTAGACTATAATTTCAAACATTTCTCTTTAGCTTGCTATTTTTCCCTTCTTTAGTCTCAGGAGGCACAATGAATTCTTTCATTAAAAATTTTGTCTGTGCTGGGCGCCTGGGTGGCTTGGTCGGTAAGCATCTGCCTTCAGCTCAGGTCATGATCCCGGGGTCCTGGGATCGAGCCCCACATCGGGCTCCCTGCTCGGCGGGAAGCCTGCTTCTCCCTCTCCCACTCCCCCTCTTGTGTTCCCTCTCTCGCTCTCTCTCTCTGTCAAATAAATAAAATCTTAAAAAAATTTTTTTGTCTGTATATATTATAGTGAGTTCTGATACCATATACCCAGACTTGGGCCAAACCTCACGGGTTAATGGTACAGGCCTCCACATGGCCTGTGCTCACTTACCAGCCTCAAGTTTGGGGTTCCCCAGGTAACCTGTATGCTTAATAGCTGGTTACAAATTTGGGGGTTCCTAGTGCCCCATCAGGTTTAATAATTTGCTAGAGTGAATCACAGAACTTAGGAAAATACTATACTTATGATTACAGTTTTACTATAGCCAAAGGACACAAATCAAAACCAGCCAAATGATGCACAGGGCAAGATCTGGGAGAGTTCCAAACATAAAGTTTCCATTGTGCTCAGATACATGTCACTTTCCTGGAATATTGATATATGACAGTGCACAGAAAGAATACTGCCAACCACAGGAGCTCATCAAGTTTCTTGTCTAGAGTTTTTTCTTTTTTTTTTAAATTGTTGTCAAAAATACGTAATAAAATTTACTATCTTAACCATTTTTAAGTATACAGTACAGTAGTGTTAACTTTATGCATATTGTTGTGCAGCAGAGCCCTAGAATTTTTTCATCTTGCAAAATTGAAACTATATCCATTGAGCAGTTCCCCTTCTACCGCTTTTTTTAGTGCCCGGCAATCCCCATTCTACTTTGTTTTTAAGAGTTTGATTTTTTTAGTTAGAGTTAAACCTCATGTACATAGAATCATGCAATACTTGTCTTTTTTTGTGACTGGTTCATTTTACTCAGCGTTATTGTCTACAGGGTTCATGCTGTAGCATGTGTCAGGATTTCCTTTTTTTATTTTTAATTTTTTTAAAGATTTTATTTATTTATTAGAGAGAGAGCAGGAACACAAGCAGGGGGAGTGGGAGAGGGAGAAGCAGGCTTCCCGCCAAGTAGGGAGCCCGATGTGGTGCTTGATCGATCGATGCAGGACAGTGGGATCATGACCTGAGCCGAAGGCAGATGCTTAACGACTGAGCCACCCAGGTGCCCACAGGATTTCCTTTTTTTAAAAGGCTGAATATATTCCATTGTATGTATATACAGTTTTTCTTATTTTCTTTATTTTTCGTCTGTTGATGAACATTCAGGTTTCTTCCTCTTGGCTATTTTGAATAATGTTGCAGTTAATGTGGGTATGCAGATAATCTGTTTGAGATACTGTTTTCAATTCTTTTGGATATACCTAGAAGTGGGATTGCTGGATCATATGATAATGTGGTATTTAATTTTTTGAGCAACCTTACACCGTTTTCCACAGTGGCTCCACTATTTTACATTTCTACCAACAGGGTTCAAGAGTTCCAATTTCTCTACATCCACCAATGCCTTTTTTTTTTTTACAGAAATTATCCCTTATGGGTGTGAGGTAATATCTCACTGTGGTTTTGATTTGCATTCTTTAATAATTAATGATAATGAGCACCCATTCTTATATGTGTTGGCTATTTGTATATTGTTACGGACTGAAGTTTATCTCCTACCCCAATTCATATGTTGAAGCTCTATCCCCTAATGTGATGATGTTGGGAGGTGAGGCCTTTGCTAATTAGGTTTAGGTGAGGTGATGTTGGTACTGTGAAGTGGGGTGCTGCTATAACAAATACATAAAAACATTGAAGTGGCTTTGGAACTCGGTAAAGGATAGAACCTGGAAGAGTTTTGAGGTATGTGGTGGAAAAAGTTGGGATTATCATAAAGGGACTGTTAAAGGTGATTCTGGTGAAGTCTCAGAAAGAAAAGAGCTATAGAGAAAACCTCCATTTTCTTAGAAAATATATAAATAACGATGAGTAGAATGTTGGTAGAAATATCCATATGGATAATAAAGACCATTCTTTTGAGGTCTCAGACTGAAACGAAGAATGATGGAAAAAAGGTGATCCTTGTTACACAGTGGCAAAGAACTTGACTGAATTGTGTTTATGTTCTTGTGTTTTGTGGAGGGTAGAACTTCAGAGGGATGAATGTTTAGCTGAGGAGATTTTAAGCATTGAGGGAGCGGCTTGGTTCCTTCTGCCTGCTTATTGGTAAAATGTGAGAGAAGAGAAATGAATTGAAGAAGGAATTGTTAATCTAAGCAAAAAGGAATCAGAATTTAAAGATTTGGAAAATTCTCAGTCTGCCTATACTGCAAAAAGTGAGAAAGCTATTTGGGAAAGAATATGAAGGATGTGGCTGACTAACCATTTGATAAGGAGATTAGTATGGGTGTGAACCATGAACTGTGAGAAGTAAATGTCTGTTGTTAAACCACCCAGTTTACTGCATTTTGTTTTATACTATCCTAAGCTGATGAAGACCTACATCTTTGGAGAGATGTCTATTCAAGTCCTTTGCCCATTTTTAAAACTGGGCAAAGAAAATTATTGCCAAAGAAATATTGCCAAGAAATTATTGCCAAATCCAAGGTCTTCTAGAAGTTTTGCAGTTTCAGCTCTTACATTTAGGTCTTTAATCCATTTTGAGTTAATTTTTGTATATGGTGTAAAGTGAGGGTCCACCTTCATTATTTTGCATGTGGATATTCAGTTTTCCCAACACCATTTTTTTTTTTTTGAGATTTTATTTATTTGTCAGAGAGAGAGAGAGCACAAGCAGGGGGAGAGGCAGGCAGAGGGAGAAGCAGGCTCCCTGCAGAGAGGGAGCCCGATGTGGGACTTGGTCCCAGGACCCTGAGATCCTGACCTGAGCCAAAGGCAGATGCTTAACCGACTGAGCCACCCAGGCATCCCTTCCTAACACCATTTTTTGAAGACTGTCCTTTCTCCATTGTGTAGCCTGGCACATTTGTCAGAGATCATTTGACCATATACATGGGGATTTATTCCTGGGTTTTCTAGTCTGTTATATTGGTCTATATGTCTGTCTTTATGCCAGAACCATACTGTTTTGATCACTCTAGCTTTATAATATGTTTGAAACCAGGAAGTATGATGCTTCTGGCTTTGTTTTGCTTTGTCAAGATTATTTTGGCTATTCATGGTCCTGTGAGAGTCCATACGAATTTTAAGGTTTTTTTTTCTGTTTTTGCAGAAAATGGATGATGGAAAAAAGATTGTACTGGGAAAATATGCCAATAGGGATTGCATTTAATCTGTAGATTGCTTTCAGTAGTATTGGACATTTAAACAGTATTAAGTCTTCCAATCCATGAACACAGGATGTCTTTCTGTTTATTTGTGTCCTGTTCAGTTTCATCTAGCACTGTTTTATCATTTTCTGTGTACAAGTCTTTTATCTTTCTGGTTAAGTTTATCCTAAGTTTATTTTATTCTTTTTGATGCTGTTTTAAATGGGATCATTTTTAAAATTTCCTATATAGAAATGCAAGACATATTTGTTGATTTTTGTATACTATAACTTTGCTGAAATCATTTAGTAGTTCTTAAAGTTTTTTGTGGGTTCTTTAGGATATCTTTATACATGATCATGTTATCTGTGAACAGAGGTAATTTTACTTCTTCCTTCCCTATTTGTATGCCTTTTATTTCTTTTACTTGCCTGATTGTCCTGGCTAGGACTTCCAAATGCTATGTTGAAGAAAGTGGCAAGAGTGGGCATCTTTGCCTTTTTTTCTGATCTTAGAAAGCAGCTTTCAGTTGTTTGCCATTGAGTATGTTGGTTGTGGGTTTTTTATATACGGCTTTATTATGTTGAGTCAATTCTTTCTATTCCTAGTTTGTTGAGTGTTTCTATAAAAAGATATTGAATATTTTTCAAATGCTTTTTCTGCATCAAAAACTTGATTCTGTTAATGTGGTGAATTACTTTGATTTGTGTTCATTGAACCATCCTCGCATTCCAGTAATAAATCCCATTTATTCATGATTTTTAATCTTTTTAGTGTGTTACTGAAATTGGTTGCTAGTGTTTTGTTGAGAGTTTTTGCATCAATATTCATCAGAGATAGTGGTTAGTAGTTTTCTTATAGTATCTTTGTCTGATTTTGGTATTAATGCTGGTCTCACTGAGTTTGGAAGTGTTCCCCTCTCCTCAGTTTTTTGGAAAAGTTTGAGGATTGCTGTTAGTTCTTTAAATATTTGGTAGAATTCTTCAGTGATGCCCTTTGGTCCAGGGCTTTTCTTTATTGGGAGGTTTTTAATTACTGATTTAATCTCTTACTTGTAATATGTTTATTCTATTCAGTTTTTTTTTTTTTCCCTTTAGGACTCATTTTTGGTTGATTTGTTTCTAGGTATTTTTCCATTTCTTCTAGGTTATCCAATTTGTTGGCATGTAATTGTTCATAGTGGACTCGAATGAACCTTTTTATTTCTGTGGCATCCATTTGTAATATCTTCTCTCATTTCTAATTTTTGTTGTTTGAGTTTTTTCTTTCTTTCTTAGTGTACCTAAGGGTTTCTAAATTTTGTTGATCTTTTCAGCAAACCAGCTCTTAGTACTGCATGGAGCACTGGGTGTTATATGAAAACAATGAATCGTGGTTCACTACATCAAAAACTAATGATGTATGGTGACTAACATAACATAATAAAATTAAATTAAATAAAAACAAACCACTGCTTAGTTTTATTAATTTTTTTCTATTTTCTATTTTATTTCTGCTCTAATCTAATTACTTCCTTCTTTCTGCTAACTTTGGGTTTAGGTCTTTTTTCTAGTTCCTTGAGTTGTTAAAAAAAAAAAAGTCCCTGAGCTGGGTGCTTTTTCCCAACTTTTGGGAGCTGTGTTGACTTATTTCTGCAGTATTACAAGTTCTGTAGTGCAGTATTACAAGTTCTACAGCATCCCAAGATGCTGAGCTCTCTTGTGTTCTCAGTTGTGTCATGTCTCCCCCGCACCACCAAGTAGAGTATGCTTTTCCTAGTCAGTCCTCCCAAGTCAGGTGAGACAGAAACCTGTTGCTTTGTAGCCCCCGGAAAAGCGGGAATGTTAGAGATGCATTCCACTTCCCCCTTTCCCTCCCAAGGAAGAAACAGGGCATTGGGCTATTTCTCTTCATCTTTAGCTGTGTCAACCTAGGGGAGGGGCTGCCTTGGATGAAATGAAATGGCCTTTTCTTACCTGTTTCATTGCATTTGAACTTAAGGTACTACAATTTCCTAACTGGTTTCTGGCATTCTCATAAAGAGATTTATTTTCATAGAAGGGAATAAAAATTCAGATCATATATTGTTAAGTTAGTGTTTCTGTGGGAGAATGAGGTCTAGGGCTTCCTATTCTACCATCTTGCTGTTGCTGATGTCCATAGTTTTGGGGGGGCTGCTTTATTAAGTAGGCATGACTGATTAAATCATTGGCCACTTGGTTGAGCTTAATCTCCAAGCCCCCTTTCCTCCCAGAAGGGTGGGCAGATATCATGTAGCTCAAAACTCCAAACCTCTAATCACAGTGTTTGTCTTTCTGTCCTGGCCTGTGGCCTACTGGGGAGTCATCACCTTTGTAATACTAGGGGCGCACCATGAGTCACTTCATTAGCATAAACTGTCAGATGTAGTGGAAGGTTAAAAGGTTGTCCAGACACTGGGGACACAGGCCAGCCAAATTCTTTATTATACGTGCATATTGCAATCTAATCACATAATATAAAATTTAAAGGGTATGAAGATGTACAAGGAAATATAAATCTCCCACCCACCTGTTTCTCAGCCACCCAGTTTTTCTCCATGGAGCCTGGTACAATTTTTTAAGTTGTTTTTTCACCTAAGTAACAGTTAATTCTCTTAAAAAAGTAATAGGTTATTTCTTTTCCTCTTGGCTATTGCCTTACTTTGAGGATTTGAAGGACTGTTTTGTTCTCCAGACAGTAATGAATATAATACTATTCCTTTACATTATGTCTTGAAATGAGTTTGTTACTGAAACACTAGTTGCTGGAATAGAAAAGTGAAAATAGTCTTTTGTTTTGTTTTTGCTTTTTTCCCATAAAAGTCACCCCCCCGATTAAGAATACTATGTTGACTGTAAAAAAAAAAAAATTGGGGGGGGTGGAAGAGTGATACAAAATAATAAAAGTCTTATCATTTAATGTTTTCGCATTTTTTTTTTTTTAGTTTGTGTGATTAGTGAATGGGTACACTTTTAAACATACTTTATGTTAAAAAACCCCACACAATTGAGAATGGAATCCAGAGTTTTACATCATTTTTTTCCCACGTAACACTACTGAGATAGTTTTCCTATATCATTAAATAATCTTCAGTAATATGGTTTACCACCTTCTTGTTTTTGTATGTTAAGAGTATTTCCAGTTTTGTGCGTAAATTAACAAATCTATTAGATTATTTTGCTCTAAGGTTTTTTTCTTGATTGATTTTATATGACTTGAAAGTTAATTTAATTATTTAGTATTTACATCTTACCTTCTTATATTGTTCATGGTAATAGCCAGAACTATTGTTTAAAGGTAGGTAACTTTCGGGCGCCTGGGTGGCTCAGTTGGTTAAGCGACTGCCTTCGGCTCAGGTCATGATCCTGGAGTCCCGGGATCGAGTCCCACATCGGGCTCCCTGCTCGGCGGGGAGTCTGCTTCTCCCTCTGACCCTCCCCCGTCTCATGCTCTCTCTCTATCTCATTCTCTCTCTCAAATAAATAAATAAAATCTTTAAATAAAAAAAAAAATAAATAAAGGTAGGTAACTTTCTTTTTTACTAACTTGCAGTAGGGCTAGAGCTTATAAAATCTTCAACTTTATTCATTAGACTTTTCTTTTTAAATATCAGTATCTTTATGATTTTTAAAAATGTTCTTTAATACTTTAATTGCCCTCCGGTTCTTAAGAAAAGTGCACACGTTATATTTTATATATATGTATTTATGTTAACTTATTTGGTATAAGTTTTATGTTTATTTTGAATGTTTTTCCTTCATAGGTGAGCTTTTGTCTTCCTCTACTTTTTTTTTTTACTTCTTTTCCATTATTTCAAATGAATGCTTATAAAGGGGCAGTGTGCAGGAGGTATAAGGAGAAATTCTCCGGGAAATTTAAAAATAGGAGTGAAGAGTGATAGATGCCTAAGTCTGATTAGTGTGCATAAATAGGTTTTAACATTTTATTGAAGGGTCCAAAATAAAATCTGGATGTTTTGTCTGTTTCCCCTCTTGCTAGGGTCCTGTATTAATAGGAAGTTCTCAAGGTGGTGTCAACATTGAAGATGTTGCTGCTGAGACTCCTGAGGCCATAGTTAAAGAACCTATTGATATTGTAGAAGGCATCAAGAAGGAACAAGCTGTCCGGGTATGTTGTATTCTGAAAAATTTCTATCTAGCTTTATTGGATAATTGTAATACTTAAAAAAAGAGAGAGAATTAACTTTGAATAAGTGAAGTGATTGACGAAACTTAAAAAAAATTTTGAGTGTCAAGGCATGTTAATGTCTTGTTTGAAATTGAAACTTTTAGAAGTATCTACATTATTTCCTTTCTTTCCATAAATATTTCATTACTTGTCTTTAAAAGGTAAGGATTCTTTTAAAATAGGCACTCTACCATTGTTATACCTAGTAAAATTAATAATAATTCCTTAATATCATTGCTTACTTACCTAGTCATTCACATTCCCTTGTCTCAAGTTTTTCATTTTTTTTCTTTTAAATTTGTTTGAGTTGGGATCCATATAAGGTCTTTCATTGCTTTTGGTTATTGTCTCATAGGTCTTTTTCTAATTTAGAGGTTTTCTTTCCCTCACTCTCTTCATCTTCTTTCATTTGTTGAAGACACTGGGGTGATTATACTTTATTGTTTATTATAGTCTGGATTTTACATCCCCATGGTGACATTTAATTTGTTTCAACCTCCCCTTTATTTCCTGTAAAACTGTATGTAATGGTAGGGACACTGTCTTATATATCCCTGTGATAGATCAGTGATTTTATTTTTGGGGGCGTGTAGTGATGCTTTTGAGAACCTGATGAAAGCGATGGACTTTTAGTGTCTGCACATACAGAATAAGTTTTGCCCACAATTTAACTAGTATTGTGTACTGTCCTTTTTGTGTGCTTCTCCCCCGCCGTACCCCATTATCCACCCTTCCCACCCCCTGCCACGAAAAAAAGCCCAACCATGAAGTTTAATGCCATGGCCTATGAGAGTTGCTTGGTAAGGTTGGTAATACTGCTATTGAATTAAATTGTTTAGTTTGGGTATGAAAAATAAATGACCCATCTTAAAAGTCTGAATATTAAAGTTTGAATGAAATTACAATCTGTTAGTGGGAAACTATGTCAAAATAAGCTTACGATATTGAAGTACAGTAGAACAGGAATTTTTGGCACAAAGGTTTAAAGGAGATAGAGAAATTATCTGATAATGTCAGTTAGGCAAAAGAATGGTATAAATCTTTAGAGGGGACAGAGGTTCGATTCATTAGGTAGTTATGTAATGAGTGATGACTGGACGGTTAAATTTAGATGAGAAAGAATACTTGATTTACAAGACTACTTGAAGGCATAATCTATTAAGATTATAGCTTTTTGAGTGATGAACAGAAATAGTACCTAGCATAGCATTTGGTAAATTAATGTCATTCTGGGTTGATCAGAATTCTGTCGTAATTCTCAAATGTTTAGATCTAAAAATGGTGGATTATGACCTAGTGAAAATCTTTCTTAATGAAATAAAATTTCATTATTTCTCATTTATTTCTTATTATTCTTTATTTGAAATAAGTCTTTTTTTTTTATTAAGATTTTATTTATCTGTCAGAGAGAGAGAGCACACAAGCAGAGGGAGCAGCAGGCAGAGGGAGAAGCAGGCTCCCTGCTGAGCCAGGAGCCCATTGCAGGACTCGATCCCAGGGTCCTGGGATCATGACCTGAGCCGAAGGCAGATGCTTAACCGACTGAGCCACCCAGGTGCCCCTGAAATAAGTTTTAATTGAAAATGACATTTCTTAGCTTATCTACTTTATTGGCATTTGATTTTTTACAAAAAACCATATTCACCCTTAAAGAATTCAAGATTTTCTGTAATTAAAATTCAAATGTATTGCAGCCTTAGACAGCAGTTGGAAAAGAGGTGAATGTCCTCCATCGTGTTTTTGAGCAGTGGCAGCAGTTAGAATAAGCATATAGACATGTAGCTTCTGTACCAGTGGTTCAGAATTGCTTATGGAACTTCAAAAATTGTGGATGGCTTGGTCCACTGTAGAACTTGTGAACTGGAACTGCTGGGTTGGGACCTTGGGATATGTATTTAAAAATAAACAAACAAACAAACAATAAAATGCTCTTCAGGTATATCCAGTTAGGAATTTCTGCTCAAGACTGTAAACTCTTCTATTAGATTGGAAGCTTAAGTACCTATATCTTTTGGGCTTCACTTACATTAGGTACTCTGTAGATTTTTGAATGAATGCAGTTACACTGGTTTGACTGAATGTGTCCTCTGCTTGGAGACATTCTTCATAAATTACCTAAAAGGTAAACAGGTGATTTAATATTTTTGCTATCATTTGGACCATTGGGATTGTCAGTCTGCCTTTTATATGTCATTTTAATAAAATATAAGCCTCTTCTTTCAGTTTAGGTTTGCCGTAAGGCTTAGAGGCAGTATGGAGGCTATGGAATAAGCACTGGAACTGGAATCTAGGCAAATGGCAAGTCACTTGACCTCTCTGAATTTCTTTCTCATTTATAAAATGGGCATACTACTTGCCTTGTGAGAATTTTGAATAAAAAGTTTTGTTTAACCATTTAGTAATAGTAGCTGCTATTTCAGTCATTCATGTTTGACTACAAATGATTCATGCTTATCATTTTAATGATAAACAATAAGGTTTTTTATTTACAAGAATTTAATGTTGATTGGATATATGCAACATACTTGTACTATAATAAAGAGACAAATGAATTTCAGCTTGCACAGAAGATGGGATTTCCACCTAATATTGTGGATTCTGCGGCAGAAAATATGGTCAAGCTTTACAACCTTTTCCTGAAATATGATGCAACTATGGTAGAAATAAATCCAATGGTAGAGGATTCAGATGGAACTGGTAAGGTATCTTTTATCAAACATTAATGATGTATTTATCTACCAATCATACGTTTCACTAAGGAAGTTGAACTCATAAGGGAGTGAACTCACTCCTATGTAGAAACTTATTTTATAATAAATTGAATGTGAACAAATATTAAAGATACCTATTAAAATAAACACTTTAAATATATATTTTGTACACATGGGGGGGTTAATGCTGCACTGTACAATATGGGGGTTACTAGCCACATGTGGCAATTAAAGTTAATTAAAATGATATATGATTAAAATATTCCTCAGTCGAACTAGTCACATTTCAGCTGTTCAGTAGCCACATGTGGCTATCACATTAGACAGCACACATACAGAAGATTGCTATCATTGCAGAAAGTCCTTTTGGGCAGTGCTGATTAGGGCATCCAGTGTGGTAGTGAGTAATGGCTGTAGTTATGGGAAGTAGCCATTTTAGTCTCCCACAAGTTTCAGACTTTAGAGTCATCATGGATCTTTATTATTACAAAGGGTAGACTTTGGGGAGGAGGGAAGGTAGAATGGTTAAGATATGGACTCCGAAGCCACAAAGGGTAGACTTTGTTACTTGAGTCCTTTTAATATTTTTATCCACCGGAGAAGTAAGATTAGCTTGTCACTTTGACACCTTTTCTTTTGCAAGTGTTTAAAGATTCTGAATTACCACACTTTCCATGTATAGTTGTTTTAAAAATATAAGTTGCATTATTATAGCTTAAGTTTTTCTTGATTATTTTTTATTTAAATTCAGTTAGCCAACATACAGTACATCATTAGTTTCAGATGTAGTGTTCAGTAATTCATCAGTTGCATATAGCACCCAATGCTCATCACATCATGTGCCCTTCTTAATGCCCATCACCCAGTTACCCCTTCTCCCTTTTCTTGATCATATATTTTATTACTGTAATTTATTGGATTTTGTTTCAAGTCACTTTGGACATTTTAATTTCTTAAGCATTTGTAGATCATCTTTCACTTTTATACTTATAATTAGTTATATTCTTTATTATAGATACCGATTTTTGGTTGGTCATTTATATGGTTGTATAAAGAATGAGTAAATTCTCTTTTGATCATACAGGTAGTTTATAAAACTAAAAAAAAAATTTTAGAAAGAGTAAAGGCACATTTTATTTTAAAGATTTTATTTATTTGAGAGAGAGAAAGAGAGAGAGAGAGAGAGAGAGCACATGAGAGGGGGGGAGGGTCAGAGGGAGAAGCAGACTCCCTGCTGAGCAGGGAGCCCAATGCCGGACTCAATCCTGGAACTCCAGGATCATGACCTGAGCCAAATGCAGTCGCTTAACCAGCTGAGCCACCCAGGCGCCCATAAAGGCACATTTTAAAAATGAGATGTTCAGTGAAGGAGAATTATTTGTATAAAACAGGTATTTCTTTTTTTTTTTTTCCTTATGTAATAATAACATTGAAAGCAAGATTCCTGAATTTTCAGCTGTGGAATTCTGCAGCCATATTCTCTTGCTAAGAGAATGTCCTTGTTCTCTTAAAAACCATTTTTTCCCTTTGTATTTAGTTTCTCTTCTTTGTATGCATTTCTATATATTTTGAAGGAGTTATTTTTCTTTGCTGAATAAGAGCATTGTATATTTATTTTAGAAAATTTGCACCAAGAAATATAGATAGGTTGGAAAAAACTCATATAATCTCATTACCTAACACCATTTTAATATTTTAGTAGTTCATTTCAATCTGTTCTGTAGTTGGGATCATTTTGTCTATTCAGTTTGTATCTTTCCTTTTTTAAACTTAAAACTATATAATAGAATATTTTGATGTTAAATATTTTTCAGTTTTTAAAAGCTTGTATATTATTTGGATATAAATATTTGCAGTCTTGATTCGTATAGATTCTTAGAATTTTTGGGTCAAAGAGGAATAATATTTTCACATATGTTTGATTACTGGGTCAGGATAATAACATTTTGAGATGTATTTTGCCAGATTGTTGTCTGGAAAAGTTATTCTAACATACAGAGTGTCCATTTCATTGCCTACTTGTGCCAGAAGTGAGTTTTATATTGGGTTTAAACTCTGTCAAACTAATAATCAGGAAATGGTGTCTTTATTTTTCAATTCTTTGATTACTTGTGATGTTGAGAATTTTTCATGTTTATTGGGCATTATGTTTTCCTCAGTAGACTGCACATTTTCTGTTGATGTCTTTTGGTAACTGTATTAGTTTCCTGTGGCTTCTATAACAAATTACTACAAATTAGGTAGCTTAAAACAACAGGTACTTAATCTCTCAGAGTTTTAAAAGCCAGAAGTCCAAAATCAGTGTCACACGAATTCAAGGTGCTCCCTCTAGAGGCTCTAGGGAAGCCTCCATTCCTTGCCTTTTGTAACTTCTTACGGCATTCTGTGATTTGTGGCCACCTCATTCTAGTCTCTGCCTCTCTCTTAGGATACTTGTGATGTAATTTAGGGCCCTTCAAGATAAGCCAGGATAATCTTCTTCTAAGATCCTTATTTTAATCACATCTGTAAAAATTTTAACGTATAAGGTAACATTCACAGGTTCTTATGTATTAGGACCTGTTTATCTTTGGGTGGCCATTATTCAGCCTATTACAGTACTCAAAGGAAACTTTTTCATCACTTCAAATGTTTTCTCCTGCCCCGTTCTCCTTCCATTATCACATGTTAGGTAACTTCTTGCTGTCTAACAGGTCACTTTTTTTTTTTTTTTCAGATTGGGTAACTTCTGTTTATCTGTCTTCAGGTTCGGGTTCATTGACCCATCTCCAATAAATACATTGTTAAGCAAATCCAGTGAATTTTTCATTTTAGGTATTGCACTTTTTACTTCTAGATTTTCCATTTAGCTCCTTTTGATAGTTTTATTTTCTACTGAGATACCTATCTGGTCTTTTATTACGGCCATATTTTCATTAAAATCCTTAAACATATTTAAAAGAGCTTTTGGAGTCCTCTGATTCCAAATCTGGGTTGTATTGGGTTTGGGTCTTCTTGACTGCCTTTCCTCTTTATCGGTGGTCATTATTTTCCTGTTTTTCCTTTACTGATCCATTGTATACTGGATATTTTGGGAGATATGGTATAGAGACATAATTCTTTTATCTTCCTCTGAAAGAGTGTTGATTTTTTGTTGTTATTAGTAGTTAACTTAGCTGGACTTCAAATTTTGTCTCTTGTGTTGGGTAGCCTTCAGGGATAGCAAGGAGAATGTTGTAGTTAATTGGAGTGAGGAAGGGATAAAGCACTGAAAGATGAAGTTGGGAGACGTAACCTTCATATTAGCCATTTTGGTAGAGTGCTGGAGGTAAACCTGATTAGAGTGGATTTAAGGGAGGATAGTGGGAGAAAAAATTTGTACAATGAGTTTAGGCAAAGTGGTTGGCAGATGTAAATATTTTAGGTTTTGTGGCCCACATATGGTCTTAGTTCCTGCTGCTTTTCTTCATATCTTTGTCCTTCTCCTTCTTCCTTTTCCCTTCTTTCTTCACAATCCATTCAAAATATATAAAAATGTGAAACCCGTTCTTAGCTCACAGGTAATACAAAATAGGCATAGGCTGAATCTGACCCCTGAGCCATACTGGTTTTTCGCTGACACTTGGTTTAAACAGACAACTCTTTCAAGGATTTTTGCTGTATTTGAAGAGAAGAGTAAGGGGGAAGAGGTGGCAAAATATTTTTTTTCTGCTTTTTTATGGTGGGAGAAATAACAGCATTTTTGCAAATCATTGGGATTTAGCCAGTGGCAAAAGGGGAGCAGTTTATAATGCAGGAAGGATAGAATTGCTGGAACAACGTCCTTAAGTAGGTAAGAGGCAGTGGGGTCCAGGGCGCATGTGAAGGGGGACAGCTCGGTGCTTGGCTGGTTAGTTTTTGGTAATTTTAAAACAAATCTTGAGTGTTTTTGAAGTGGTGTTTTCCCCCCTCTTTTATCTGTTATCATTGTCTAGGATGAATGTAGAACTAGTAACTTTGATGAGCAGTTTTAATTCCCAAATATTCTTTTTTAATAAACAATTTGAATACATTGTGAACATAAATTGAAATACTTTCAATAAGTAACAAAACCTTTTCCCCCTAAACTGAGAACATTTGATTATTGGATGGTTTATTGTGTTTGTTTTGAAATTAAGATCACTTTCTCTTTTTTCCTTCAAAGTGCTGTGCATGGATGCAAAGATCAATTTTGATTCTAATTCAGCCTATCGCCAGAAGAAAATCTTTGACTTACAGGACTGGACCCAGGAAGATGAAAGGGAGAAAGGTGCAGCTAAGGCAAATCTCAACTACATTGGCCTCGATGGAAATATAGGCTGTCTAGGTACCATGTATTGTTATGTTAAAGTTGGATTGGCTGAACTTAATTTATTTTCTTTGTGTTTGTTGTTTATACAAGTCATTTTTCCTCTTGACAGTAAATGGTGCTGGTTTGGCTATGGCCACAATGGATATAATAAAACTTCATGGAGGCACTCCAGCAAACTTTCTTGATGTTGGTGGTGGTGCCACAGTCCATCAAGTAACAGAAGCATTTAAGCTTATCACTTCAGATAAAAAGGTAAGGGCAGGGCTTATGTTTTAGAATTTGAATGACGAGAAGTAATTTGATTAATTAGTAGATGTGGTCATTACAGTAGTAGAGCATTAAATTTCAGAAGACCTAACTAGTTTAGAAAAAGTTACTGAAATTAATGCAGTAAAAGTTAACTAGAAAAAAAGGTAAAGTTTCCCATTGTAATTCAGAAAACAGGATGAGGATATATTAGATGGTATTAGGTAATACTATAAATGGTAGTGATCTGGTATGGGAGTCATTTCTGTGGAAAACTGCTGGAGATGGTAGTTGACCATAAAAGCCCAGAGATCTGGAAAATCTATAAAGCTCCAAAGAAGAAAGTTAAAATTACCTTTAATGCTATCTAGAAATAATTTTTGTTACTACTGACTTGATCATTTTTTTGACTTATTAGTGCTTGTATATTTCACACACACGCGCGCGTGCGCGCGCACACATGCTCTCTCACACTCCCTGTCTTTCTTTCTGTTTACTTATATATCTTTATAGAAACAACTTTATTAAGATATAATTCACGTGCCATCTAGTTCACCCATTCATAAATTTCTGTCTTTCAAAACACATAGTTTGAGTTTTTTGGCTAGCATATCTTGAACCACTTTTTGCATTCACTAAGGTGTTCTTCTAAAACACTCATTTTAATGTTTGCATAAATCTTTCATATGTAGATAGGCCATAAATTAGAACTATGATTTTATAAGTGATTATCAGAATACAAGGGATGTGAAGCATCATGATCCAAAAGATGCACAATATTGTCAATCATTTTTAAAAAATATTTATTTATTTGACAGAGAGAGACAACACAAGCAGGGGGAGTGGGAGAGGGAGAAGCAGGCTTCCCGCCGAGCAGGGACCCCGATGCAGGGCTCGATCCCAGGACCCTGGGATCATGACCTGAGCCGAAGGCAGACGCTTAATGACTGAGCTACCCAGGCACCCCAATTATCATTTTTTAAAGAAGTATATCTACTATGTGGCCATTTTGAGTTTTGTAAGACTTATGGAAAAATAAGGTAGTGGCTTCTGTGGAACTAGTTTTACTGAATTCAGAGCTGAGAATTCCTCATTGGTAAGGAGCATTTCTTACTGTTGCCTCTTCCTTTGGCTGGCATAGTGCTCAGTGCATACAGAGGTCATTAATAAGTATTTATTATTGATGCTGCTGACAATGTACCTTTTTACTTATGGTGTTAGACTCTAGAATTGTTTTTAAAAAATCTTTTTTACCACTTTTTGAGCCTCTAGAATTATTTGCCATGTTTCGTTTTACAAAAAGCATTGAACTGAAATGAGAAATAAAAGTGCTTTATTTTCTTGTTTAATAACTATTCAGAAAATAAATCTTACTGGAACTATATTTCTATAGCTTCTTTTGGCATAAGCTCTAAAAGCAGAGTATTAGCTAATTATTTAACTGTTGAGTACTTACTAAGGTGAACTAGAATTGTTATTATTTTTCTAAGTATGACTTTTAGGGTCTAGGTACAAAATGGAGAAAAGCATATGAAGAATTTCCATGTTGTGGACTGACAGGAAGGGCATTGGAGTTGGAAACAAGCCAGGAACCCTTGGAGACAACATGGATAGCATTGAAGTAGCTGTATACTTATTATGTCTCTTTGTGTTGGACACTGTACTTGGATTTGGGAATACATGGTTACTTTGCTCAAGGCATTTATAGTCTGACTGGGTTGATAAACTGAATCTAGTATTGTGGAAGAAGTCAGAGCTGGTAACAAGTAGGAGAATCAGGGAAGCCTTCACTGAATGAATGATTCCTTGAGCTGTCTTGAGAAATTGAGTTAGGCAAGAGGAAGAAAATATACAAAGATATATAGAGTCCTGGGATGTCTGGGTGGCTCAGTTGGTTAAGTGTCTGCCTTCAGGTCAGGTCATGATCCCAAGGTCCTGGGATCGAGTCCCGCATCGGGCTCCCTGCTCAGCGGGAAGCCTGCTTTGTCCCTCTGCCTGCCGCTCCCTCTTCTTGTGCTCTCTCTCTGATAAATAAATAAATAAAATTTAAAAAAAAAGATACATGGAGTCCAAAAAAGACCACTGTGTTTATGGAATGGTAAGATGCTTATGTGTAAGAATACAGCATTATTGGAATGAATGAATAATTTGGCAAATTGAGACCACATTGTAAAGATCTCTGTATCTGTAGTTAGGGAGTTTGGATTTTAAGTTCCTTACCCTAGTCCATACAAAGGGATATGTATATAAATATATCCCTTACCTTTTTGTTTATTGTTTATTTATTATTTTACATTTTTTAAAAAGAAGGTAACTTAATAGAGGATGAAATGGAGAGGAGGGAGGCACTGGCAGGAGAGATAATTCAGTTGTTACACCTGCTTGTGCAAAAATATGAAGAGGTCCCTGACAAAGGTAGTGTCAGTAAGAATAAAGCAAAGAAACCCAATTTAAAGGCATATTTGAGATAGAATTCATTAAATTCATTTTTTCCTTTTTTGTTGGGAGGCCATGGAGAAGGGTTGGTTAGGTTAACATTAGGACTTTTGTTTGGGGAGAACCATTGGGTGCCAGTGCCTTTTGTGTAGTCAGAGGCAAAGTAGAGAAATAGGTATTTCTGACTGAATGTGTTAAGCTTGGATTGTGGTGACTGTCTAGCAGGTGATTATATAGATACTATACTTCTTATAATGGTTGGATGTATACTAAGACAGTCCTCAGTACTTTGAGAAAAGTTGAAGTGTTAGGAGTTGGTAAGATGACCCATGTGAGTGAGAGGCTGAAACTAAGAATGTGAACCCCTGCCACCCCCGGAGCTGAAGGATTGAATAGAGAAGGAAGACCCAATAAAAGAGAGAAAGAACAAACTGATGGATAGTTGGAGATCAGGAGAGAGCAATGACATCCAAGGCCAAGGTAGAGAGTTTTGAGAAGTAAGGGATAGGCAGCAGTGTCCATCTGTAGGAGTGATCAGGTAGAGTAAGGACTGAATTAATGATTGGGAACCCTAGCAAGAACAATAGGGGAGAAGGGGGCAGAGACCAGGTTATAATGGGTTGAACTGTGATCAGGAATTGAGGGAGTAGAGACTTCTAGGAGAGATTATCCTTTCAGGGTATTCTTCCTTCCTTCCTTCCTTCCTTCCTTCCTTCCTTCCTTCCTTCCTCCCTCCCTCCCTCCCTCCCTCCCTCCCTCCCTCCCTCCCTTCCTCTTTCTTTCCTTTTTTTTTTTTTTTTTGAAGATTTTATTTATTTATTTGAGAGAGAATGAGAGATAGAGAGCACGAGAGGGAAGAGGGTCAGAGGGAGAAGCAGACTCCTTGCTGAGCAGGGAGCCTGGTGTGGAACTCGATCCTGGGACTCCAGGATCATGACCTGAGCCGAAGGCAGTTGCTTAACCAGCTGAGCCACCCAGGCGCCCTCCTTCCTTCTTTTTTTTTTTTAAGATTTTATTTATTTGAGAGAGAGAGCATGCGTGCGTGAGCATGAGTCGGGGGAGGGGCAGAGGGAGAGGGAGAAGCAGACCCCCTGCTGAGTGTGGAGCCTACCCTACAGGACTCCATCCCAGGATCCTGAGATTATGACCGGAGCTGAAGTCAGAGGCTTTAATGACTGAGCCACCCAGGCATCCCAGGGTACAGAAGGACATAGAGAACATAGTGTTAGCAGTCAAATGGAGGTGGGATTGAGGAGAGCTGTTTAGTTATGTTTGCTTTCTTGTTTGTTTAGAAGACCAAGAATATGAGCTGTATCTAGCTAGAGAGAGAGAAGAGATTTGAGGATGAAGAAGAAAGTGAGTTTAGCTAACGGAGTGAAGACCTGGAGGAGATATGTTGTAATGAAGTGGTGAGATTAGTTTTAGAGAGGAGGTTAACTCCTTCCTTGAGGTATCATTGGAGAAAGGGAGATCACATCTAAAAATTAGAGAGCTTGAAGTGGGATAGGAGGCTTATGAAGAAAGTGAGAGGTACGAGGCCGACCACTAAAGAAAGGATTGTTGATAAAGAGTCATTATTGTACTGTTCTTTAGGTTATGCTAATGTTTCAGGGTTGTTGTTGTTGTTTTAAACTTTTTAGGTCTTCCTTGAAGTTGGAATGAGTAAACTGATTGACTGGAATCATCCAAGAGTGCTTTATTTGAAGGGATGGCAGAGGCAGACTGGTCTTGAGAGGAATGGGTATGGAGGAATTAAGCATGCAGGTGACAGTATCATTGGAATGCTGAGCCACAGGTTCCAGGCTCTGTGGTGAAGAAAACCAGATCTGCTGGGAGTCTGGGAGATAAGATCAAGGTTGAGAGACTAGAAGCTTTTAAGAGGAAAAGACTGGGTTTGATGGAGTTGGAGGTGAGAGGCAAAACGCGAGGAGGTTGAGCAGAGAGTGGGATTTATACACTCGATATTCTAGAAACATTCATTCTGGTCAAGTCAAGGATTTAGCCTTGGTGATCATTAGTTGAAAGAACTGGAGGTAGAAGTGACATGGTAGAGATCCAGTAACTTTAAGGCTAGAGTGTTAGATGATGCCTGTGGTACATATCAGAGCTGTCCAGAATGAGGTGGGAGGGAAGAAGAGAGGAGGGTGCGTGCCAAGATCATTGTGAATTCCAGTCTATTTTTCATTTCTTAAAGGTCTAGAAATACTGTTGGTATGATAAGGAATGTATAGTATAGTTCAGTGTGTTTTTCAACCTTTTTAATGTCTTATCATTCACAGAAAATGGTATTTCAATGGGGTATAGAAGGTAGATGTAGAAGGTTGCTTATAGTCAGAGGCCACTGGCCCAGAGGTGCTAGCTGTCCCAGAATCTTCCTAGCTGCCCTATGGGTAGAGGGGAACCATATCTTGGTATGTCTGTAACCCATTTATATTTCACTAGTTGGAAGCTCTGGTGAATGAACTAATAAGACTCTTTTTTTTTTAAGATTTTTTTGGGGGGAAATGATAGAAGAATAGTGATTCAGATTCATCAGTGATGATGTAAGAATGCTGATCCAAACAGGCCTTGAGGTTTGGATGTGAAGTGTAGCTAGGAGTGGGTATTCAGGAGAAGTTGAGTGATTTTGTAGTTCTGCTTTGTGTGAGAATTTGGTTGAGATGATGGGGATAAATGAAGGTGGAATGATAGGTGGTGAACATTAAATTGGAGATCTTGCATGTAATGTTATCTTATATCCTGATCTGGGGCAGTTGTGTTGGTGAATGGCTATGGGTTTTTTTTTTTTAATTTTTTTATTGTTATGTTAATCACCATATATTACATCATTAGTTTTTGGTGCAGTGTTCCATGATTCATTGTTTGTTCATAACACCCAGTGCTCCATGCAGAACGTGCCCTCCTCAATACCCATCACCAGGCTAACCCATCCCCCTACCCCCCTCCCCTCTAGTACCCTCAGTTTGTTTTTCAGAGTCCATCATCTCTCATGGTTCGTCTCCCCCTCTGACTTACTCCCCTTTTCTTCCTCTCCTGTTATCTTCTTCTTTTTCTTTTTTCTTAAAATATGTTGCGTTATTTGTTTCAGAAGTACAGATCTGTGATTCAACAGTCTTGCACAATTCACAGCGCTCACCGTAGCACATACCCTCCCCAATGTCTATCACCCAGCCACCCCATCCCTCCCACCCCCAACCACTCCAGTAACACTCAGTTTGTTTCCTCATATCAGTGAGGTCATGTGATACATGTCTTTCTCTGATTGACTTATTTCACTCAGCATAACACCCTCCAGTTCCATCCACGTCGTTGCAAATGGCAAGATCTCATTCCTTTTGATGGCTGCATAATAGTGAATGGCTATGTTTAATAGAAAACAAGTAAATGGAATCAGGGAATCTTGTTCATATGGGCTAAGAGAGAAGAGACTATGAGCCAGGTATTGAAATCACCCAAGTTGGGGAGAATGAGTTCTGGTGGGTGGGAGACTGCATAAACTTTAGTGATGAGAGCTGCAGAGAATGTGATGGTCTGGCTGGAAAATATTACCATGGAATTAATTTGTATCATAAGGCACAGACACTAGTATATTCTTGAGAAGGAAGGACACATACTCCTTGCTTTTAAATTTTAATCTACAAAAACCGTTTTATTCACAGGTACTGGCTATTCTGGTCAACATTTTTGGAGGAATCATGCGGTGTGATGTTATTGCACAGGGTATAGTTATGGCTGTAAAGGATTTGGAAATTAAAATACCTATTGTGGTACGGTTACAAGGTGAGTGTAAAAGGTATCTTGCAATTGTTCCATGAACTCTGATTGTTTAAAAAAAATAAAATAAAATACAGTTTTCAAATAGCTTTATCTTTTAAATGAAAATGTTATGTAATAGGAAATTTTTAAAATGTGGGTTTAAAAAATATTTCTCACATCGGGGCAAAATTATGGGTTTTGCTTGGTATATAATTTAGTATGTTATTTATTTGTTGTGCTTTGTTTTAAATTCTGACTTACCTGAGTTACCATTGACATGGTAAGGCAAGATATTTCCTGAGGTAACTCCAGACTTTTACGGTATTTTCTTTGGTTTTAGAAATATTTATGTTAAATGATGGAAGTACTCCTATGTTGAAATTTCATATTGTGAGCAACATTTTAAATGATTTTGTGCATATATTTAAAACACCTTTATATTTGCATAAATCATTTCCAGGTACAAGAGTTGATGATGCTAAGGCACTGATAACAGACAGTGGACTTAAAATTCTTGCTTGTGATGACTTGGATGAAGCTGCTAAAATGGTAAACAGGCTACGTTAATCTAAGGATAAATTTGTAAAGTGTGTAAGATGGGTGATAGGTATAAGGGGTTCAGTGCTCCTAATATTTAGCAGAAACACTCATTATTGGCAATATTAGCTGGTGCATTTTAGAATCAGTTAGTTTCATTTATTTTTATTTTTTTAAAAGATTTATTTGAGAGAGAGAGAGTACGAGTAGGGGGCAGCAGAAGGACAAGCAGACTCCCTGCTGAGCGGAGAGCCTGATGTGGGACTCAATCCCAGGACCCTGAAATTGGGAACTGAACTGAAGTCAGGCACTTAACCTACTGAACCACCCAGGCGCCCCTCATTTATTTATTTTTAAAGGAATTTTTGTTTTATGTAAATATTACATGGTTAAAGCAAGGTATATTCAGAGAATCTAGGTTTTATACTTAATCCTGTTTCTTCCTTCCCCACACATAACTAGTTTTTTAAAGAAGTTTTTAGTTCATCCTTTCACTTTTTTAAAATAATAAGCAAATAATATATGTGTGTGTATATATACACACATATACACATGTATATATCTATATCTCTAGTTTCTCACATTGTATGAGAATAATATATATTTTACCTAATTTCTTTTACTTAATAATCTGTCTTGGAGCACACTCCATAGTAGACATAGAGATGTTTTTATTTATTTTATTTTATTTTATTTTATTTTATTTTTTTAAAGATTTTATTTATTTGACAGAGAGAGACACAGCGAGAGAGGGAACACAAGCAGGGGGAGTGGGAGAGGGAGAAGCAGGCCTCCGGCGGAGCAGGGAGCCCGATGCGGGGCTCGATCCCAGGACACTGGGATCATGACCTGAGCGGAAGGCAGACGCTTAGCAACTGAGCTACCCAGGCGCCCCCATAGAGGTGTTTTTAAATGAGAACTTTTGATTCTTTCCTACCTTTGTTTATGGTCATTTCATGGAATACTCTGGGGCTATATGGTTTAATCAGCAGTAGGCTTTTGAGATTTGCTGAGTTAATGTGGTATCATTTCATAAAAATAATAAAGGTCTTATGTCCTTCTTTGGGACATACTTTGGGAAAGTACTTACTAGTAAATAAAAATCAGCTGCACTTTAGTGACAGATTTATACTCAATCCTGAGTTTATTTTTTGATTTATTTTATTTTTTTAAAGATTTTTATTTGACAGAGAGAGACACGGTGAGAGAGGGAGCACAATCAAGGGGGAGCGGGAGAGGGAGAAGCAGGCTTCCTGCTGAGCAGGGAGCCCGACCTTACCCGTGGGGCTCCATCAAGGATCCTGGAATCATGACCTGAGCCAAAGGCAGATGCTTAACCAGCTGAGCCACCAGGCGCCCCTCAATCCTGAGTTTAAATTAAGATTTTGGGCAAGGGAATGGTAGAGCAAAAGTGCTTTGTGGACATGGAAAAAGAGTAGAAGAATCAATCAAATCTTGATCTAGTAGACCATGAAAGATAAAAGTGAACAGTTGATTTAAATTGTGACTGCAGTGTTTTTCTACTGACTATGAGATTATGGAAGTTATGACAATATTAATAATAATATAGTAGCAACTGCTGCCACTTATTATTTATTGTGCATGCAATGCTAAGTTTTTTTTCAGGTATTATTATATTTGATTATATGATTTCTGTTTTTATAGATGTGGAAATAGAGGCTAAATAAATTAACTTATTCATCAAGATGACATGTCATAAACATCAGAGTGGGATTTGAACCCAGGGCGCCTAACTTTGAAACCTTTTCTTAACTACTCTCCTGAGCAGGAGAGAAGCTGAATTTGTGTTTGGTGTTAGAGATGTTTAATTTTAATCTTTTGTATGGTACCAGCTGGCTATCCTCAGACAGATTATAGATACAGCATTGGAATTCAACTTGACAAAAAGTGAAATACTAACTTCTAGACCCAAGCTCCTATCCTGATATTGCAAGTTAAGATCATATACGTACTATTAAACAGACTTTGATTAGATGTGCTTTGCATTGTGTGCAAAAAAAGGCACTGTTTCTGCCTTTAAAATAGATAAAATTGAGGCAGTAAAAAAGAGAGGTGTGTGTGTGTGTGTGTGTGTGTGAAATCAGAAGGTATTGAACTGAGGTGTGGGTTTATGAAGAGTCTCAGATTTGACAGTCTTTCAAGAGTGGCAAATGCTTGTGTGAGTGTGAAGTGATTTATAACAATGTCAGTATAGCCCAGATGTTTTAAGTGAGGAAGATTGAATGTGCATTAATTTCACATTTACTGGTAGTTCTGATTTTTGGTTTCATGGAAATAAGAGACAAAGATGCTTTGTTTTTTCCTTTCAGGTTGTAAAGCTCTCTGAAATAGTGACCTTAGCCAAGCAAGCCCAGGTGGATGTGAAATTTCAGTTGCCAATCTGATCCGAGAACCTAGTGGATGGCTGAAGGTGTTAAATGTGCTGTAATCATTAAAAATCCTGTGTTCTGTATTATTATTGTTCCTTTTCTCTTTAGCGTTCCTTTTCTCTTAGTGGGGATTGTAATTGCCAGCTAGGCACAAAAACTTTCAAAAGTATTTGGTCTGCATTTAATTCTACTGTTCAGAGTGGGCTGTTTGTATAAAGAATGTATAATGCAGTGATCTAGTTTCTTTTATTGCAGCTTTCTTTTTCACTTCTATAGACTGTCACTTGCAATATGCCAGTTTATTGTTAGATTCAACATTCTTCGTTGATAAGAGTCCTATGAATAAAATAAATATGAAGATAAAGCTTTATTCTTTAGTGTTAGAAATATATTATATCTAATAACTAGCCTCATTAGTAGAGCAATGTATTAAAACAATGTTTTATATAAGAAGTGTTTATCTTCAACACCAAATACCTATCTAAATATATCAATTACTATTTATAAAAAGAGCTTTCAAACACTCCCAAGAATATTCTTTTAAGTATGTCAGTGAAGTAACTTGTTATTTGAACATTGTTTTAATCATTATAAAACACTGATTACTGTAAGTCTTCTTGATCCTGTGGTATTGATAAGAACCGGTAGGTTTGTATCAAATAAAGGTATATTCACTAAGGACTTGGCAGACAAAATTAACAATGTCAACTTAAGTTAATAAAAATCTCCCAGTGTGACTCAGATTAATGTTTTTTCTTTTTTCTAAGTAAACACAGTGGATGGTGATGTGTTCATCATTGCACTAAATATCTTCAAGGAACCGATTTGTAGATCATGTACTGGGGGCATGACATTACATACTATGGAGCTACCTACAGATACTTCCCTTGAATTCTGATGTTTATGTGTGTACCTTCTGGTACCTTCTTTAAAAAAAAAACATGTTTTCCTTTGTGTCCCTCTGTGTGTGTATGTGTGTATTAATCTTTTGTTCACTACTCAGAACAGTTGATATTTAACTATTAATAGTGTTAATACCGTGGAAGGAAATACCAGCCAGGTGGTAGGCTATGTAACCATACTGATGAATATGAGAACTTTTACCTGTTTTGATGTTCTTAACGTGTGATCAGATATATATATATACTATGACAGGTCGCATAGCATAGTGATTATGAGCACAGAATTTGACAGGTCTGGTTAGTACTTGGATGGGAGCACAGAATTTGAAAGCGGGTCTGTC
Organism: Callorhinus ursinus; assembly: GCF_003265705.2. Taxonomy (NCBI): domain Eukaryota; kingdom Metazoa; phylum Chordata; class Mammalia; order Carnivora; family Otariidae; genus Callorhinus; species Callorhinus ursinus. The sequence goes on along the minus strand of NW_027397069.1, from coordinate 53,148,502 downwards.
TGGTTTGAATCCTCACTACTTACTGTCTGTATGAGTTTGGATGAGTTTTTAAATTTCAGTGTATCTGTTTCCTTAGCTCCTTTCTCATCTTGACTAGAATTATTTGGTGGGGAGAGGGAGATAGAGAAGGACAGCAGGTGATGGAGGGGGAGGAGGAAAGAGGAAGAGAGACATTCTGTAAAGAGACTATATAAAATATATATTTAAACCAACTATACCTATATCATTATCTAACTATCAATCTGCCCATCCTGCTCATATATTAAAATACTAAATTAGAGCAATTAAACCATTGAAAATTGTGATAAAGTTATAATTAAAAGTCCAAGACTTTGGCTTTTAATTAAAAAAAAATTCCAAAAATTGCCAGCCAATGATGAACTCAGAAAAGATCGGCATTTTGTATTAGTTGGGGTCCTAGTCAGGAATTTAAAACAATGCTTGGTATTTGGGGGAGGATAAGATACAGGCTATTGGTAATACTAGTGTTTCAGTTACCTATTCTTGCATACTAGATTACCCTAAAACTAGGTGATTTTCAAACAACATTTATTATCTCATAGTTTCTGTGGGTCAGAAATTTGGAAGCAGTTTAGACAGGTGGTGGTTTTGGTGCCACAGTCATTTGAAGACTTGACTAGGGCTGGAGGACCTACTTCCAAGATGGCTCTCTCAGATGGCTGTTGGCCAAAAGCCTCAGTTTCTCCCCATGTGGGCCTGTCGACAGGGCTGCTTGAATATCCTTGTGCCATGTCAGCTGGCTTCCCCCAGAGCCAGTGATCCAAGGGAATGAGGGAGGAGTGACATTGCCTTTTGTGTTCTCATTTCATTGTCACTTATGCCTCGCTTTTTGTTAGACGTGACTCACTGAGTCCAGGCCACAAGAGAGGGGAATTCAGTTCCATTCTTGAAGGGGGAAGTATCAGAGTTTGTGGACGTATTTTAAAACCATCACAACTCATGTTTGGAAACTCAAAGAGCAAACTGGATGCTGAGTTAACTCAGAGATTAGTAACTGCTAAGACTGAGGTAGTAGGGAGAATCTGGGAGCCGGGGAGGACTTCCGTTGCTTACAGCCCTGAGGAGGAGAGTGCCTTGGCTTCAGTGGTGGGCCCAGGAAAACTACAAGAACATTTATCAGGGAAGGCAAGGAAAGAATGTTTCCAAGGTTAGAGTGATCAGTGGTGTCGAATCCAGATAAGTCAAAAAACATAAGGACCAAAAAGTGTTTAGTGGAATTGAAACAGCACGTAACAACTTGGTAAGAGTGATGGTGGTATAGCTGTGGGCAGGAAGTGGGAGTTCTGTGGAGAATGGAGAGCGAAAACAACCTCCTCCTGGCCGCGTAGACACCCTCCCACTGCAGCCCCCAAGCATCCATTCACCCTTGAATATTCTTTTTACAGGCTTGATACTTCTGTCCCTACAGCCCTGCCTGCTTCCTGGGGGTGGGGGTGGGGAGCCTACTTTAACATTTGAATTTTCTCCTTTACAGTTGAATAAATCCATCTGAGCAACTCCACTTTCTGCATAGAATATAACCAATTTTGACTATGATAACAGCTTGCAGAAGAACCCAGGACACCAAGACTAAATAGATATTCATACTTTGTACCAGATGGGGTTTTAGAAAAACCACATGTTAAGGGGGAAAACATGTAAAAAAAAAAAACAAAACAGAAAAACAGGGAGGTAGGGAAGAAAGAAAAGAAGGAAAGAAAGAAGAAGGAAGGAAGGAAAGCAGGAATGAAGGCAAGCAGGCAGGTTGTACAACCCCAGCAACCCCAGCAGGACACTGAAGCTTTTAATACTTTTTAAATACTTTGGTGAGTTTTTCTGTCTGGCGACGAATTCTGTTTAAAGAAATTTTAAGATCGTGGGCATAAATGTTAGCAGGCTGGGGGCCAGGTGTGCTATAATTACAGTCATGTTCTTTTGTCCTGTTGAAATGTAAGGGAGTGAGATAGGACCTGTGGAAAAATCGATTTTCAGATTCGTGTGATTTATTGTGTGGTAGTAAAAAATCGAAATAAGATTTAGAGGTTTACACTATAAAATGAGGAAAGGCAAAAGGTTGGTAAATCAGTTTTTGTCTAAAATGTGATTTAAAACGAAGAGGTGAAAGTGAAGGGATAAAATAGTAATTATTTAAGTGACAGCCGGAGAGAGGACTGGAGAAGGGAGGGCTGTGCCGAGCCAGAGGGACTTGAGATAATAAAGCTACAGTGTCTTCGAGTGCCAGGATTTTGCCCCCTGTCTGAATGTTCTCAGCATTGAAGCTATGGCAGTCTTTGTTCTCTTTTTCAAAAATTTTGCTCTGTCGGCTTCTTTTTCCACTTTGAGGAAATTTGAGTATCTTTGTTATTCATGACTTTGCCTCACAAGGAGATTAGACTATGAACAACTTTTGTTTCTTCACAAGTAACCAGCTTCTATTTTTCATTTCTTCCAATCTTGTGTGTATACATTGTTGTTTTCCTGCACATTGCCACCTCTTCATGGTTTGTGGGGAGGGAGCCCCGCCATGTGTGCCACCCCCACTTGCCTTTCTTCACTTGATAACTGTCACTGGTTGTGCGGTCAGCAGCAAACTTCGTCCGTAAGCAGCCATCCTGGGACATGAAACTGGAAGGGCTGACCCACCAGGATCCAGTTGGTTACTTCCCAAAGGAGTTTGGTTTGCCCTCCACATCACCTCCTGTTATTCCATCATTACTGTTTTCATGCCTTTGGCTTTAGCCTTTACGTTCCCTACATGAACAGGCAGATATGTGAGGACTCTTGGACTTCACCTTACCCTGTCTGTTAAGCAGAATAATGGCCCCTTCACAGATATCCACACCTCCCTGGAAACTATGTATATGTCACATTACATGGAAAAGGGACTTTGCAGATGTGATTAAGACTATGTGGACCTTAAAATAGGGAGATTGTCCTGGATTATCCCCATATGCCTTTTTTGGGCTTCTATAACAAAATACTGTAGAATGGGTGGCTTATAAGCAACAGAAATTTATTTCTCTCGGTTCTGGAGGCTGGGAAGCCTACGATCTCAAGGCACTGGCAGATTCAGTGTCTGGTGAGAGCCTGCTTCCTGGTGGATGGGCCATGCCTTCTCACTGTGTCCTCACCTGGTAGAAGGAGCTAAGGAGCTCTGTGAGGTCTCTTAAAAGAGCACTAATCCCATTCATGAGGGCTCCACCCTCTAGATCTGAGCATCTCCCAAAGGCCCCATCTCCTGATATTATCCGTATTGGGCATCAGGTTTCAGTGTAGGAATTTTGGAGGGACAAATAGTGTTAAAGCAAGGCCCAATTTAATCACATGAATCCTTAAAAACAGCATTTTTAAAATGTTAAAAACAACATCCAACTGGAGGCAAGAGAGGTGGCTAAAGGGGAAGTTGAGAGGTTCCAGTGTGAGAATTCAATATACAGTTGCTGCTTCTGAGGTGTAGGAGTCCATGTGCAAGGACCACAGAGAGGCCTTTAACTGAGGGCAGCCCTCAGCTGACAGGCAGCAAGGAAATGGAGATCTCAGTCCTACAGCCAAAAGGAATTAGATGTTGCTAACAATTGGAAGTGGCTTTTTTCTGGATGACCAGAGAAACCAGACAAGCCTATCTGGACTTCTGATCCACAGAACTGTGAGATAATAAATTTGTGTTGTTCTAGGCTGCTAAGTTGGTGGCAATTTGTTATAGCAGCAATAGGAAACTTAATATACTAACATCCATACTACTGTATATTAGTTATAAAAGCCAAACTGAGGTCTCTCAAACTGAGGTGAAGGGCCATTTTGTAAAAATTAGAAATTTAAAATTTTATAATCTGTCATGGACTAATTTTTTTTTGAAGATTTATTTATTTGAGAGAGCGAGAATGAGAGAGAGAGAGAAAGAGTACATGAGAGGGGGGAGGGTTAGAGGGAGAAGCAGGCTCCTCGCTGAGTGGGGAGCCCGATGTGGGACTCGATTCCGGGGCTCCAGGATCATGACCTGAGCCGAAGGCAGTCGCCTAACCAACTGAGCCACCCAGGTGCCCCTGGACTAATTCTTTTATAAAATACAATCAAAACAATTACAAGAAATGATTTTTTTAAAAAACATACAAAATATGAGCTCCAATTTTATTTTTATTCAACAGCATAAAACTTCAAATTGCTATAAAAGTTTCTAGATGCTAACTCTTTTTTTGAAAGATTTTATTTATTTGACAGAGAGAGACACAGCGAGAGAGGGAACACAAGCAGAGGGAGTGGGAGAGGGAGAAGCAGGCCTCCCGCGGAGCAGGGAGCTCGATGCGGGGCTCAATCCCAGGACCCTGGGATCATGACCTGAGCCAAAGGCAGACACTTAATGACTGAGCCACCCAGGTGCCCCTAGATGCTAACTCTTTACCTGCTTATCTCTTGCAGATTTGTGAACTGTGGATCGGATCAGCGTCAGTCCACAGATTACATTTTGCGTAGGACTGAGAAAAGCTCCATCACATCCAGTTGTGAGGATGTGAACATAAAAATTGGAAGTAGGATGTAAACAAACATCTAGTGTTGAGAGGCTCAGCGTTGAATAGTTTCTAGTCAATATGATGGTACTCATAGCTTTGTAAATTTGGGAAGCAATTGCCATCAATCAGCAAAGCCACAGACTGCTGTGTGTCCTGGAGTCCAGTCAATGCTAATCCAGAAAATCAGTTGAGCAAATTGCGGTATGCAGGGAGAGGGCCAGGAGTAGTCTAGCTTCATGTCTGGTTTGTATGTTGCTAATTTGCACACTAACATCATCAATGTCTTTGGTAGGAGTTGACTGATGACTAGTTGAGACCTTGCAATCCTGCAGTTCAGGGTGACAGTTCCAGGGTGATGGGATAGATGTTTTGTAATAAGGAAACTAGAGACAAACATTGAATGGTTCAGGATTATTCCTATGGTCAGTTCTAAAAGCAGAAAAGCATCTTTTTCTTCTGTTTCTGATATATGTATTTGATGAAACTAGCCTCATTTTAGAAAAAAAGACCTTTGTTTCAGTGAAAATGATACATACTCATTGTAAAAAATAAAAACCTCATTGAGACAGAAAGTACCAAGACAAGTAAGACTCATTTGCAACCCCACAACCCAGAGATAACACCTGTTAACAGTTTGGAAAATATTCTTTGTCTTCTCTATGTCTGAGCATATGTGCACAGATAAATGAATATACTTTTACGTAAGTGGATCAAAGTCTAGATACTGTGCTATTCTTCAGTAAACACTTAGGTATCTTTCCATCATGTCCAGTATAAGTCTACATCATTTTTAATGACTGCACACAGACGAGAATGTATGTACCATTGTCTTACATACCCAGTCTTACACTATTGACCTTGTTTCCTACATTTTCAACATTCTAAATAGAAGAGGAGAACGCCCTGGTGCATAAATTCTCCTTCGGATAAAAACCTTTGAGTGGATTAGCTGTGTCAAAGCAGAACTATACTTAACATTCTCATGACAGTCACTGAGCAGCTGCTTTGCTGCAAATCTGTCCTGGTTAGTTTCCCACTCACAGTGTATAACAGTTTTTCCACGCCTTTGACAACAGTGCGTTGCTAATTCCAACGGGCAAAAGACGTGTCTTCCCTGTTTAATGCTGATGAGGTTTCATCTGTTTACTAATCATTTGTGCAGGAGCACATGTGTGTAACTTCCATTTCAGTGTTTTCTATTGACTTCATTCTAATTGATATTTAAGAACTTTTTGCATATTTGAGATTAGCCATTTGTCTATAATATATTATGTATTTTATCATATGTAATTTTTTAAAAATCATGGTAAGAACACGAGATCTAGCCCCTTAGCAAATTTTAAAGTGCACATACAGTATTGTTTACTATAAGCACGGTGTTGTGCAGCAGGTGTCTAGAACTTACCCATCTTGCATAACTGACACTTCATACCCATTGAATAGCAACTCCTCATTTTCCCCTCCCCCAGCCCCTGGCAACCACCATTCTAATCTGTTTCTATGACTTTGACTATTTTATTTTTTTTTAAGATTTTATTTATTTATTTGGCAGAGAGAGAGAGAACACAAGCAGGGGGAGCAGCAGAGGGAGAGGGAGAAACAGGCTTCCCGCTGAGCAGGGAGCCCGACGTGGGGCTCAATCCCAGGACTCTGGGATCATGACCTGAACCAAAGGCAGACATTTAACCGACTGTATTTATCCTTCACAGGTGTAATTTTCAATATAACAAAGTGTACCAATATTTATAGTTTCTGGTTTTCATGATATAGTTTGAAAGGCTTAATTTTGGTATTAGTTCTGAGCTTGAGTTATGAATGCGGAGCACATGATCACTGGTTGACCTCTGACCTAGAGCCAGGCAATCAGAGGCTCCTCACCTGCTCCCCATCCTTGGAATGCACCTTCCGCCCTGCCAGCCCTTCCCACAGCTGGAGCCATTTTCAAGGACGCCGCCTTGAGAGAGCCGCATGTAGTCGAGACCTGGACCACATGCTGGGACTGAACCCAATGCAGGTCTCTAGGTAAGCTTTCAAGACCTGGCGGGCGGATGTGGACATCTACTTGTCTCTTGGTTGCCCAAGAGGAGCCTTGGAAGTAACTTCTCTTGCTTATGGAGATGGCCACCTACCAGTCTGGAGTGGCCTTCCCCTTTCTTCAGGTTCTCCTTATCACTCTGTTTGGGAGTAAGTTTTTGAACCAACATTTACTCTGGGAGGGATGCTGAAGAGTAATAGCCAAAGGAGCAGTTTAAACAAATTGGTCATGGCTTTCTTAGAAAGTGTGATTCAACTGACATGGACCATTTTTTCAGCTTGTGAGAGCCTTTTCATTATGAGTCAACCTTTTAAATACCGTTGACTTAAGTTGCCCAGGCTGTCAGTTCTCATGTGTTTGGTATCCTAAGTCAGTGTGAAATCAGTGAAATATTCCAACTCACGGAGACCGTTGAACAGATAAGGAGCTGTATCTGACTCCTCTTCTGGCCGACCTTGCATTCCTGACCTTTGGTGCCTGTTCTGGCTCCTTTCCCTGGGGTTCAGCCCTATGGTTAAATTCTCCCCTTGATGCCTGTTCTGGTGTACTTGACTGTGTACTGAGATCAGTTGCTTGGCTGAGCATTAATGCTACAACAGACAAATGTTATTTTTATGGTACAGCACTTAGCCTAGTGCCCATCTTATGGAGGTATCATTGTTGATGATGCAGTGTAGTGAGGAGATTCAAAAATTGACATCCCGTTTTAGATTGTCACTGTGGTACCAGGTGATTTAACTTCTAGCAGTACCATTCAACCTGCTTACTTGAGCAGGGTTTGGCAAACCAGTCATTTAGGGGACTTGTGAAAGAAATCCCATTTGAAGGAAGTCCGTTATTGTGAAATTTCCTCACTGAGAAAAGGGTTGAAATCCAGGCTATTTCTGAGATGAGGAAGTTCTATTTAAAAAAAAGAAATCAAAAGGATCCATTGTTCCTCAAGTTAACATAATTAAAAATTCAGTATCATGCAGAGAAATGGGCTACCCAGTACCAAGAATCCTATGAAGTTAATGGCAGTTAAACATGGGCCAGGTAATTGCCATTGTAGGGGCCAAGGGCAGGCTGCCCCAAAATGTGCCGCCTTGGCATATTATTTTAAATAAAAGTTACTTAAGAAACAGCCAGTGCAGACACTCAGACCTGCCTTTGTCCCTCTGAAAGGAAAAAATCAATTTCCCATATGAAAGGGACCCTCCCTGAACTAAGTAAAAAGATCTCCTTATCACCAGAGATAGGAACTTTAAAGCCAAGAAAGATATAGAAACAAACCTTGTTACTTTTTTGTTTTAGCAACCTACTACCTAAGCCCAAATTCTGCGTAGATTTCCTTACTAATTAAAGCTCCCAAATATCCATTTTCTTTATCCTGTCAATTCCTCACAAATTTATTTTCTCGTTGTCTAAAATGTGTAAAAACTGCCTGCCTTGGTTATTTCTTTAGGTTTCAGTTTCATTATGGGGGCTCCATGCACATGTAAGAAAACTTTGGCTTTTATTCCTGTTACTCTGTCTCATGTAAATTTCTCAGTCCAGCTGGAAGATTGAAGGATAGAGGAAGAATTTTTCCTTCCCTACAACATGCATTTGGTTTGCTTAACAGTAAATGGTCGACAGGCTGTAGGGCAAAGCCTGTTTAGAGTATGAGTAGTTTTTGCATTAGTTGATCAGTTACGCTGTAGTCACATACTTTCTGAAATATGTGTGTCAAGGACAAAAATTTCCTACTTGATGCCCACTTTTGGCTTCTGTTTTTTTTGGCAGCTGTAAAATACGTAAGCAGTAAGATCTTTTTTTGCTGTCTCAGCTGACCTAGTCCAGTGGTTCCCAAATTTTGGTGTAAATTAAACAAATCTTTCGGCTGCCTGTTAGGCAGGTGGTTTCCTAGGTCTCCTACCCAGAGATTCTAATGCAGGAGACCTGGCAACATCCATGTTTAATACATTCCTCAGGTGATTCTAATGCAGGTGGTCCTTTGAAAAACAATGGATTGGGGCAAAGGGTAGGAGAAAATGAGTTGATATTGTTTTATGCATCTACTGTGCACCAGACTTAGTCATGCCGGGATACCTCATTTTGGTGGTTCCCTCCCAAAGCTCAAATTCTCTGTCCCCCTGCTCTAGAAATAATATACGTGTGTGTTAGAATCTATATCTAGGGAATTGTTCCTTTGATTTAAAGCTCTCTATTGTCCTTTAGATACCATTTTATACCTAGCATAATGCTATTGAAAGTGCCAGTCTCTGAAGTGATTTGTTACTGATTTGCAACCAGGTAAGGATCTTGTGCCAGGATGTAAGTTATTTACATCACTAAGCACACAGTGTAGCTCACCTGATAGATACTTTTGTCTCGGCAGCCAGATTTTTCCAATGAAGGAAGCTTCAGTGTTTTGATTTATGTGCTGGTGTAAGTTCTTAATTTTTCACACACTGGTAACAAATGGATTCAGGGACCACACTTTGAGTAGTGCTGCCTTAACAGACACTTGAGCCTTGAGGGGGTAAAAACAGAACAGCTTTAAGTGAAGAGCTAAAGACTCTGAGTGGAAAAGCTCCCGAGAGACAACATTGGAGGTACCAAATACCAGCTCTACTTCACCAGGCCTGGCTTTTGTAAAAGCTCCAAAACTCACGCCCTGTGATTAGCTGTTTCTTTTTCCTGCCTAGGCTGTTACCAACCACCGCCCCCCCCCCCGCCCCTGCCGTGGAGGTGGCAAGGAGAAGTGAAGCCCAAATATATTGCCTAGAAAAGAGGGCTAATTTAATCTGCAAGTCCTGGATTGACTGTGAAATCTGTTTGAGGATGGAAGTGTAGACTAGTAAAATGTTTCCCTCAAAGAACTTGAAGCTGAGTTTTTGTTGGGACTCTCATGGATAATTTTGAACATCACTTTAGAAGAAACATCCTTGATATCACTATTGCATTTACTGTTACTTTATGTAGATTAAATTGCTTCACTTCAATTGTTCAATCTAAATGGGAATACTTGATAATAAGTAACTGAAAGGATTGCTAAGGTCTCTTCTAACTGAAAGATTCTGTGATTCAAGAATTCTTTCACCTACACAATTATTTCAGGTATCTACTTCCAGTATTCAGTTCATTCAACAAATATTAATTGAGCACCTCCTATGTGCCATACAAGGTATTGGGGTACCCTGGTATATACAGTGATAGATAAGAGGCATGATCTCTCATGGTGTTCATAATGTAGCTGGGGAGATAGACATGCAATGAAATCAAAATAAGCATAAGAATGAGCATAGAACTAAATGTGAACCTAGTGAGAAAAGAGATGACAGTTTAATGGTTGTCAGATATAAATTTCAGTTCAACTGAATGCAGATGGTTTTTTAGTATGTACTTTGTACCAGACACTGTGCTGAGTATTAGAGACACAGAGATGGGCAGGAGAACATTCCTGACTGCAGAGGACCTCAATCCCATTTGATTTTGTTGGTTGATTTGTGTAGGCTTGACTATTTTATTGGCTTTTCGTTTCATACTCTTAGGTAGGACTTCCTGGTATCCATTTGAGGATGTGGAGCTGCCTTTCTGGGTTTGTGAATTTGACCTGAAGAAAATCGTATTTACATGATTATGGCTTTGGAACTCCCAGCTGAGCTGCTGAACTTACACAGACTCAGCAGAGCTGAGAATTATTATTGAACATCTACCACAAAATTGTAGTCTTTGAGTCAAAGTGATCACAGCGTGTGTTCATTCCTTTATTCAACGCATCTGAGTTCCTTCTATGTGCCAGGCACTGTTCTGGGCACAGGTGGGGACATAAGTGAACAAAGCAATACGGAGTCCCTGCCCACTTACATTCCTTTCAACTTAAACATTTTCTTTTTTTTTTTTTTTTTTTTTCAGATTTTTTATTAAATCCAATTGCGAGGCAGGATTGCCGTGTACAGATCCCATCAATCAGTTGTTTTCCATCAACTTAAACATTTTCAACAGCTGGGAGGGAGATCATTCCCTTACTGGGAGCCATCCCATTTTCAAACAGTCCTAAATACTTGAAAGATCTCTATTCTGATCCAAAATCTGTTTCCCTATAGCTTTTATCTGGTAGTGTGAGGGTCTATCTCTGAGCCACTCTAGATAGGTATAAACCCTCTTTCACATGGCTGCCCTTCAAATATTTGAAAAATGCTCATGTTCCTTTTAAGGCTCCCCATTTTGTTATTTCATGTGTAGAAATATGCATAGATATATGAGAATGTGGATGTAACTTAATATAAATCAATGGCATCTTGATTTTGCTTGTTGTATTTGTTCTTTAGTTCCCTGAATCCCTGAAATACAGGTATGTTAACCATCCCTCCACCCACTGTTGAAATGAAAACTTACCTTTGCTCATTGTGTTAGTTTCCAGAATACTCTCGTGTGCATAGTCATTTGGGGCTCATTACAATGTCAGTGGCAGGTGTTGTCCTCATTCAGCAGATGAGGACAACAGAGATGCTAAGCAAGCTGAGTGACTTAACTAAGGTGTCAGTACTGTTACAAGAACTGGGTCTTCAGACTTCAAAATCTGTTTTTCATACTACTATATACCTCCTCTATGCCTTGCTGGCTTTAAAGTGGAAATGTTAGGTTTTAGAATATTCTGTCATTTGATAGTAGTTTCGGGAAGAACCCTAAACTCAGTTCAGAAATATTCCCCATCTGATTATTAGGAGGACTTGAGCAGGGGCAGCTCATGGGGCACATGCCCCTTTCCACTCTTCCCTTTTGGTGGCCTACCTTTCCCCTCTATTCTTTAATTTTCTTTTTGCCCTTCTCTTACGCTGATGCATAGCCTTTAAGCTCCCAGACTGGAAAGGTCTGTGACTTCAGAGCTAAAACATTCTCTGACACTGGCAGGAGCTGAGGGCAGACTCTGAGTATGTCTGAATCTGTTGGGGGTGGGGTGGGGTGCAATGATAAGTACATTCCTCAAGCCTCCAAATTGAAATGTATTTGTTCCAGCAATAGATTTTTATGCCCAAAGTTAGGAGGTGGTGAGAAAAACTCATGCAAAGAAAAATATGCTACTTGGTAAACTACAGCAAAGCTGGAGTATTAGTTAAGGACACAGATACCAAATGTATAATTGGATAGTGCTTTTATAATCACATTCCAAAAAAGCTGCTAACACTGCATAGGAGTAGGAAGAACACCAGACCTTGTGAGAAGGAATGAGGCATGAACCCCTTAGAGGTGGCAAAATTAAATGAGCGTTTCACCCATTAATTTGCAACGGTAAGAGATCTTTTTTGTCTTTTGCTAAAAGTGACTCCAGCAGTTTACTCCTCTGTACCTTTAATCAGCAAAGAACACAAGTTTGGGTAGTAAAGAACTTGCAGAGAATATGATTTGTGTTTAAAATTTGCTTTAATAATCCTGTAAACTATCACCTTAGGTCAACATAGCTCAATATACTGCTTTTTCTGTTTCTCCGCCAAGAGTGCTATAATTAAGCAGCCAATAATCAGCTGCTTTTTCTCACATGAAAATCTCAGTCACCCTGAAAGACAGCACCAGAGGTTTATTTTCCGTAAGGCAAACAAGCTAGTTGATTATCGGTAAGAGGTCCCTCCCTCCCTTATTTTCTGCTGCACCACCTCAGATTCACAAAAGGGCATTTGCAAAGATTGTTCCTTTTTCTGAGAGAGAGAGCTACTGCCTACTACCCACTGAATTTCGTATTTCAGATTTATTTATACTCTTCTTTCCACAAAAGGATTTTGGTGACCTACAGCAAAAGATGTGCAATTTAGTTTAGTTGAACCAACATTTGTCAAGTGCTAGATTTTTTAGTGGGAACTGGGAATACAAATATGACTAAGGTCTCTGCCATCCTAAGAGCTTAGAGGGGAAAATTGCTACTTTTACTAGAATGTAGTTGCCACAGTGATGAGGATCTGCTTAGGGCACTGAGGGAAAAGTGAGGGTGTGGTGAGGTGGGCAGCACTTCACTGCCCTGGGGACCTCAGGGAAGGTGTAGATTTAGATTTAAGCTTTAGATTTTATAGGTCCAATGGTGGCATAGATGTAAAGTGACCTATGAAAAGTACAAGTAGCCCAACAAAATCTTCAAGGTGACAAGAGAAAGGAATGATTGGTGAGCATTTCACTGAACCCTTTTATGAATTCAAATCAATATTTGTATGTCTCTCCTCCCACAACGAGGATCCTGTATTTCAGCAATATGAACATATTTACCTTTTTGCTGAGTCTAATACATCCAGAATCATTCCCATATTGTCTTGTCCTTAACACTAAGCAAACCTACTAAAAGGAGTTTAGGATTTGTTTGCACTTTTTCCTCACCCGGTATCCTAACCTGCTCCAGACTTAGGGGTTATAGACAAATACTTTGCTAGACCATGTTCATAAGTCACCTGGATTTGTTATTTTTTCCCCTTCAGTGTGGCTATATTTTTCATTTGAGATACACTTAGATGCATTTGTTTCAGTTTGTTTTCAATTTTTGTGTTTTTCCTTCCCATTTTTATTGATTCAGTGTTTCTTTTTGAACAAGAGATCAATTTGCTTTCAAAAGTCAAAACTACAGAAAAGTTATGCTCAGAAGCATGAGTCTTGTATTTCCTTCCCATCTATGCCTTGCAGGTAACCAATTTCATTGTTTACTGGTTTACTAGTTCTGGCTTTTTGTTAATAATAAGGAAATATATGCCTTTTTTCTTATTTAAAAAATACACAGAAGGTGGCATACTATATACGCTTTTTTTTTTGAATTAGTGCTTCCTGGAAATCACTTTATATCAGTTCATAGGAATCTTCCTCATGTTTCTTTTTTTGGTTTTTATTTAAATTCCAGTTAATGTACTATTAGTTTCAGGTGTACCATATAGTGATTCAGCACTTCTACACAACAGCTGGTGCTCATCACAACAAGCCCACTCCTTAATCAACATCACCTATTTTCCCATCCCCCGAACCCACCTCACCTATGGTAACCATGCTTGTTAACACTCTATAGTTAAGAGTCTGTTTCTTGGTTTGCCTCTCTTTTTTTCATTGCTTTGCTCATTTCTTAAATTCCATATATGAGTGAAATCATTATGGTATTTGTCTTTCTCTGACTGACTTATTTCGCTTAGCCTAATACTTTCTGGCTCCATCCATGTTGTTGCAAATGGCAAGATTTCATTTTTTATGGCTGGATAATATTCCATTATGTGTGTATCTATACATAGATACACACGTGTATTTACTACATGTGTGTATCTGTATAGATAGATACATATGTGCATCTATCACATCTTTCTCCATCAATTGATGGACAACTTGGGCTATTTCCATATTTTGGCTTTTGTGAATAATGCTTGTATAAACATTGTAGTGCATGTATCCCTTTGAATTGGTATTTTTGTATTCTTTGGGTAAATACCTAGTAGTACAATTGCTGGATCATAGGGTAGTTCTATTTTTAACTTTTTGAGGAAACTTCATACTGTTTTCCAGAGTGGCTGTACCAGTTTGCATTCCCACCAGCAGTCTAAGAGGGTTCCCCTTTCTCCGAATCCTCGCCAACACCTGTTGTTTCTTGTGTTTTAATTTTAACCATTCTGACAGGTGTGAGGTGGTATCTCATTGTAGTTTTAATTTGCATTTCCCTTATGATGAGTGATGTTGAGCATCTTTTCATGTCTGTTAGCCATCGGGATGTCTTCTTTGGAAAAATGTCTGGTCATGTGTTCTGTCCATTTCTTGATTGGATTATTTTTTTTGGGTGTTGAGTGTGATAAGTTCTTTATAGATTTTAGATACTAGCCCTTTATCTGATATCATTTGCAAACATCTTCTCATATTCTTGATTTATTTTAGGTAGTTGGGTCTGCTTCCAGTCTATTCCTTTTTTTTTTTTTTAAGGTTTTATTTATTTATTTGAGAGAGAGAATGAGAGAGAGAGAGAGCACATGAGAGGGGGGAAGGTCAGAGGGAGAAGCAGACTCCCTGCTGAGCAGGGAGCCCGATGTGGGACTCGATCCCGGGACTCCAGGATCATGACCTGAGCCGAAGGCAGTCGCTTAACCAACTGAGCCACCCAGGCGCCCTCCTTTGATTTGTCTATTTGTATGCCAGTAATACATTACTTTAATTATAGAAGCTCTGTAGTATGTTTTAATGTCTGGTTGGGCTAGTCCTCAGAACATTTCCTTGTCATTGTTTTCTTAACCACTCTTGTGTGCTTATTTTTCCATGTGAATTTTGGATTGTCTTTTATCTGACATTTAATGTTCAATTCTCCTTATTCCTAAAGGTGTTTTAGGGCTCATTGTTAGAAGCTATCTCTAGGAATCTCCCTTCTGCTCCTTGAATAACTGCAGTTATAAGAACCTGCTATTGATGACCTATATCACAGCTTGCAGGTATGTTGGAGCAGTAGAACAATAATTCTTAACCTTGGCTACACATTAGAGTCACCTGAAAAGCTTTTAAGAATTACCAATGTCAGTACCCTCCATTAAATTAGAACCCCTGAGGTTTAGGTCTTGGTGTTTGTATTTTTATTTGTATTTGCCTTTTTTATTTTTAATTTTTTGGTTTTTGTTTTAATTTTTTATTTAAACTCAGTTTAGTTAACATATACTATATCACTTTTCAGGGGTAGAATTTAGTGATACATCAGTTGTATATACCCAGTTCTCATTACATGAAGTGCCCTCCTTAATGCCCATGACCCAGTTACTCCTGCCTCCACCCATCTCCCCTCCAGCAACCCTCAGTTGGTTTCCTATAGTTAAGAGTTTCTTATGGTTTGCCTCGCTCTCTGTTTTTATGTTATTTTTCCTTCACTTCCCCTATATTCATCTGTTTTTCTTTTTTCTTTTTTGGTACCAAATTACTTTATTTGAAGAATGGTACAAATGAAAGAAGTTAAGTAGATGTTTTGGTAGAACTTATAGAAAAGGTAAAGGTAACCCCAACATGCATGCACTGCCTTGGTGACCAGGGAAGTCACCCTTGTGGCTATGGGAAGACAGCCTAAGGCTTAGCTTTCACTATCACTGTTTCCCAAGGTGTGCTTGTCAAAGAGATACTCTGCCATGCCAGATTCGGGAGCCCCCATCTTGCGCAGGTTGGTTACGTGGTCACCCAATTCTTTGATGAATTTCACCTGCTCATTCAGGTAATGAGTCTCAATGAAGTCACACAAATGGGGGGTCACTTTTATCAGTGGCCATTTTGTGCAGTTCCAGTAGTGACTGATTCACGCTCTTTTCCAAATGTAATGCACACTCCATTGCATTCAGCCCGTTCTCCCAATCATCACGGTCTGGTTTCTTGATATCCTGAAGGAAGATTCGGCCACCTCGTTGGTTCTGCAGTTTCATCAGTTTCTCAGCATGTTCCTTCTCCTCATGAAATTGGTGAAGAAAATATTTGGCGAAGTTCTTCAAAGCCACATCATTGTGGTCAAAGTAGTAAGACATGGACAGGTAGACGTAGGAGGCGTAGAGCTCATCTGGCAGTTGATGGCGGCCTCCGAGACCTGGTGGTAGTTCCGGCGCACCTGCGAGGGGGGCGCGGTCGTCATGGCGGCGGCTGAGAAAAGGCGGCGGCGAGCGGCGGTGGGGGCCTTGGAGTGGTCCCAGGGCGCGAGGAAGAGATGGCAGAGGGCTGGCTCTGAACGGCCGGCCCCGGTAGGGGACGAGCGCTGGTTCCGTCCAAGCACTGTTGAAGCAGGAAACCGCAGCGACTCTCGGCAGAGACTGTCCATCTGTTTTGTTTCTTAAATTCCACATGAGTGAACTCATATGGTATTTGTCTTTCTCTGACTGATTTTAGTTAGTATGATACACTCTAGTTCCATCTACATCATTGCAAGTGGCAATATATCATTCTTTTAGATGGCTGAGTAATATTCCATTTTATATATTTATATAGATATGTAGATATATTTACATAGATGTGTATATATCTACATATACATATAGGTATGTGTGTATCTACATATATATACACATATACATACACATCTTAATCCGTTCATCAGCTGGTGGACGTTTGGGTTCTTTCCATATTTTGGCTATTATGGACATGGCTATAAACATTGGGGTGTATGTGCCCCGTCAAATCAGCATTTTTGTATCCTTTGGATAAATACCTGGTAGTTCAATTGCTGGGTCGTATGGTAATTCTATTTTTAACTTTTTGAAGAACCTCCATACTGTTTTCCAGAGTGACTCTACTAGTTTGCATTCCCAACGACAGTGTAAGTGGGTTCCCCTTTCTCCACATTCTCACCAACATCCGTTGTTTCCTGACTTGTTCTTTTTGGCCATTCTGACTGGTGTGAGGTGGTACCTCATTGTGGTTTTGATTTGTATTTCCATGATGATGAGTGATGAGCAATTTTTCCTGTGTCTGTTGGCCATTTGTAGGTCTTCTTTGGAGAAGTGTCTGTTCATGCCTTCTGTCCATTTCTTGACTAGGTTTTTTGTTTTTTTTGGGTGTTGAGTTTGACAAATTCTTTATAGATTTTGGATACTATCCCTTTATCTGATACATCATTTGCAAATATCTTCTCCCTTTCTGTAGGTTGCCTTTTAGTTTTGTCAATTGTGTCCTTTGCTGTGCAAAAGCTTTTTATCCTGATGAAGTCCCAGTAGTTGATTATTGCTTTTGTTTCCCTTGCCTTTGGAGATATTTCCAAAGCAAGAAGTTGCTGTGACCAAGGTCAAAGAAGTTGCTGCCTGTGTTCTCCTCTAGGATTTTGATGGATTCCTCTCTCACGTTTAGGTCTTTCATCCATTTTCAGTTTATTTTTGTGTATGGTGTAAGTGGTCCAGTTTCATTCTTCTGCATGTGGCAGTCCAATTTTCCCAACACCATTTGTTGAAGAGCCTGTTTTTTTTCCATTTTTCCTTTAGATATTCTTTCCTGAGTTGTTGACGATTACTTGACGGTAGAATTGAGAGTCTATTTCTGGGTTCTCTATTCTGTTCCATTGATCTATGTGTTTTTGTGCCAGTTCCATATTGTGTTGATGATTACAGCTTGAAGTCTTGCATTGTGATGCCTACAGCTTTGGTTTTCATTTTCAACATTCCTTTGACTATTGGGGTCTTTTCTGGTTCCATACAAATATTAGGATTGTTTGTTCTAGCTCTGTAAAAAATGCTAATGGCATTTTGATTGGGATTGCTTTGAATGTGTAGATTGCTTCAGGTAGCATAGACATTTTAACAATGTTCTTATCCATGAGCATGGAACGTTTTTCCATTTCTTTGTGTCTTCCTCAATTTCTTTGAGTGTCCTATAGTATTCAGAGTACAGATCCTTTACCTCTTTGGTTAGGTTAACTCCTGGGTGTCTTACTGTTTTTGGTGAAATTGTAAATAGGATCAATCCCTTGCTTTATTTTTCTGCTTCATTCTTAGTGTATAGAAATGCAACTTAATTCTGTGCATTGATTTTATATCCTGCCATGTTGCTGAATTCCTGTATCAGTTCTAGCAATTTTTGTTGGACTCTTTTGGGTTTTCTACATAGGGTATCATGTTGTCTGTGAAAAGTGAAAGTTTGACTTCTTTGCTGATTTGGATGCCTTTTCTTTTTTTTGTCTGATTGCTGAGGCTAGGACTTTCAGTACTATGTAGAACAACAGTGGCGAGAGTGGGCATCCCTGTTGTGTTCCTGACCTTAGGGGAAAAGCTCTCAGTGTTTCCCCATTGAGGATGATATTTGCTGTGGGTCTCTCACATGTGGCTTTTATGATGTTGAGGTACGTTCCCTCTATTCCTACATGGTGGAGGGTTTTTATCAAGAAAGGAGCTGTACTTTGTCAAATGCTCTTTCTGCATCTGTTGAGAGGATCATACGGTTCTTGTCCTTTCTTTTATTAATGTAGTGTATCACTTTGATTTTGTGAATATGAGCCATGCCTGCAGCCCAGGAATAAATTCTACTTTGTCATGGTGAATAATCCTTTTAATGTACTGTTGGATCCTCTTAGCTAGTATGTTGGTGAGAATTTTGCATCCATGTAAATCAGGGATATTGGTCTGTAATTCTCCTTTTTAGTGGGGTCTTTGTTTGGTTTTGTGATCAAAGTAATGCTGTCCTCACAGAATGAGTTTAGAAGTTTTCCTTCCATTTCTATTTTTTGAAACTGCTTCAGAAGAATAGGTATTATATATTAATCCTTCTTTAAATGTTTGGTAGAATTCTCCTGGGAAGCCATCTGGCCCTGGATTTCTGTCTGTTGGGAGATTTTTGATTACTGATTCAATTTCTTTGCTGGTTATGGGTCTGTTCAGCTTTTCTATTCCTGTTTCAGTTTTTGTAGTTTATGTTTCTAGGAATGTATTTCTTCCAGATTGCCCTATTGGCATATAATTGCTCATAATATTCCCTTATAATTGTTTGTATTTCTTTGGTGTTGTGATCTCTCCTTTTTCATTCATGATTTTATTTACTTCGGTGTTTTATCTTTTTGATAAGTCTGGCTAGGGGGTTATCAATCTTATTAATTCTTTCAAAGAATCAGCTCTTAGTTTTGTTGATCTGTTCTACTGTTTTTTTTAAATTTGATATCATTAGAGCAGAGATCAGTCTTTATTATTTATTTTCTCCTGCTGGATTTTATTTTATTTGCTGTTATTTTTCCAGTTCCTTTAGGTGTAAGGTTAGGTTGTGTATTTGATACTTTTTTTTGCTTCTTGAGGAAGACCTGTATTGCTATATACTTTCCTCCTATGACCTTTGCTGCATCCCAAAGGTTTTAGACTGTCACGTTTTCATTTTCATTTGCTTCCATGTATTTTATTTTTTTTTAAAGATTTTATTTATTTGATAGAGTGAGCGAGAGAGCACCAGCAAGGAAGACGCAGAGGGAGAGGGAGAATCAGGCTCCCCACTGAGCAGGGAGCCCGACGTGGGGCTTGATCCCAGGACCCTGGGATCATGATCTGAGTTGAAGGCAGATGTTTAACTGGCTGAACCACCCAGGTGCCCCTTGCTTCCATGTATTTTTTGAATTCTTTAGCTTCCTGGTTGACCCATTCATTCTTCAGTAGGATGCTCTTTAACTTCCATGTATTTGTGGTCCTTCCACATTTTGTCTTGTGCTTGATTTCGTTTCATAACATTGTGTCTCAAAAATATGCATGGTATGATCTCAGTCTTTTTATACTGGTTGAGACCTGATTTGTGACCCAGTATGTGATCTACTCTAGACAATGTTCTATGTACACTTGAGAAGAATGTGGAGTCTGCTGCTTTAGAATGAAATACTCTGAATATATCTGTTAAGTCCATCTGTTCTAGTGTGTTGTTCAAAGCACTTGTTCCCTTGTTGATCTTCTGCTTAGGTGATCTGTCCATTGCCGTGAGTGCAGTGTTAGAGTACCCTACTATTATTGTATTATTATCAGTAACTTTCTTTAATTTTATTATTAATTGGCTTATATATTTGGCTGCTCCCAAGTTAGGGGCTTAAATATTTATAATTCTTAGGTTTGTTTGTTTGTTTTTTTAATTACAGGTGGAAGCCACTATTTATTTATTTATTTTTAAAAAGATTTTATTTATTTGAGAGAGAGAGTGAAAGAGAGATCATGAGCAGTGGGGAGTGGTAGAGGGAGAAGCAGACTCCCTGCTGAGCAGGGAGCCCGATGCGGGACTCAATCCCAGGACCCTGAGATCATGACCTGAGCCAAGGGCAGATGCTTAATTGACTGAGCCACCCAGGTGCCCGGACCTTCCTGTTGGATAGACCCCCTTTATTATGATATAGTGTCCTTCTTCATCTCTTGTTACAGTCTTTGGTTTAAAATCTAGTTTGTCTGATATAAGGATGTCTACTCCAGCTTTCTTTTGATTTTCATTAGCATGATAAATCGTTCTCCACTCCCTCACTTTCAATCTGGAGGTGTCTTTGTGTCTAAAATGATTCTCTTGTAAGCAGCATATTGATGAGTCTTGTGTTTTTTTTTTAATCCATTCTGATACCTATGTTTTTTGATTGGAGCTTTTAATCCACTTACGTTCGGAGTAACTATTGAAAGATGAATTTAGTGCCATTGTATTACCTGTAAAGTCGCTGTTTCTGTAGATTGTCTATGTTCCTTTCTGGTCTTTGTTACTTTTGGGCTCTCTCTCCACTCAAAGGTTCCCCTTTAATATTTCTTGCAGGGCTGGTTTAGTGTTCACACATTCATTTAGTTTTTGTTTGTCCTGGAAACTCTTTATCTTTCCTTCTATTCTGAATGGAGACTTGCTGGATAAAGTATTCTTGGCTTAATATTTTTCCCATTTAGTACATTGACTATATCATGCCAGTCCTTTTTGGTCTGCCAGGTCTCAGCGGACAGGTCTGCCACCAGCCTTATGTATCTATCCTTGTAGGTTAAAGACCTCTATTCTCAAGCTGCTTTCAGGATTTTCTGTTGATCTTTGTAACTTGCAAGATTCAATATAATATGTCAAGGTGTTTACCTATTTTTGTTGATATTGAGGGGGGTTCTCTGTGCCTCCTAGACTTGAATGCCTGCTTCTTTCCCCATATTAGGGAAGTTTTCAGATATAATTTGTTCAAATAAACCTTCTGCCCCTTTTTCCTGCTCCTAATCTTCTGGGACTCCTATAATACAGATTATTTCACTTTATGGAATTGCTGAGTTCCCTAAGTCTACTTTCATGATCTAGTAGTTTTCTTTCCCTCTTGTTTTTAGCTTCCTTATTTTCCATCATTTTATCTTCTATATCACTTAGTCTCTTTTCTTCATTCTACCCTCGTTTTTATGGTCTCCACTTGGGACTGCATCTTGGTAATAGCATTTTTTTTTTAAATTTTGGCCTGACTAGATTTTAGTTCTTTTATCTCTACAGTAAGGGATTCTCTAGTGTCTTCTATGTTTTTTGCTTGCCCAGGTAGTATCTTTATAATCATTGTTTTAAATTCTAGTTCAGATATCTTACTTACATCCATATTGATTAAAACCCTGGCAGTGAGTATGACCCCCTGTTTGTTCTTTTGGGGTGAATTTCTCCATCTCATCATTTTGTCCAGAAAAGAAACAAAGAAAAGAGAAAAAAATAACAAAATAAAAAACAATGGGAAAAGAAAGAAACTAGATTCTGGGTGTGTTTTGGTCTGCTTTTTAAAAGAAAGTAGATTCCAAAATAAGAAAGGACAAAAAATATGTATATATAAAATAAAATACAATGAAAGGAAATGAAAAATAAAAAAATACATAAAGTACATATAAAAATAAAAATTAAAAAATTGAAAAAATAAAATAACTGAAAAAATGATACTAAAAGACTGAATAATAATAAAAATACAAAGAATGCTATATACTGTTTTCCCCAAGAGCTGAGACTTTGCTGCCTTTCATGATCAGTAAACTTGGTGAGAGCGAGTTGTGCTGGTCTTCTGGGGGAGGGGCCTATTCCAGTGATTTTTTTTTTTTTTTTTTAGTTGGGCTTGCCCTAGTGGAAATGTGCCTTCCGTGCACAGCGAGGCCGGGCTTGGTGTAAGTGGCTCCAGACTCCACTAGGTGGCGCTGTTTTGCTCCCTGAAGGCTTTCAGCACTGAAGGGTGGGACGAATATGGCTGCACTCTCCTCTCCATCCTGACAGCTGATAATTCCTGCCCCTACTCTTCAATGAGCCCTCACAGAAAAGCAATCAATCACTCCTATCTTCTGGGTTTCTGTCAGAACTCTGTGTTCACCCTGCCTGTGACTGAGCATTTTTTATCTCTGGCACATGACTGAATTACAAAATTCCGAATTTTATGGACTTCTGTGGCGTGGACCCACGCTGTTCCTCCCTGAGTGGGAGGGGGGGGTGGAGAGGTTTTGCCATGCTTCTGCCTTTTGTTGGACCCATCCCAGGAAAGTGGTTGTATGAATCCACGGTGGTTCACAGTTAATGGCAGCATAGAGTAGAGAGCCAGTACCTAGACTCACTGTTCTCAGCCAGCTTCCCTGCTCCTTTGCCTGGGAACTCTGCCTCACTCAGGTGCCACCCATTCTTCTTGTGACCCCGGGGATCCTGAGACTACCCTGTCACACCTGGGATTCTGCCCTGCTTAACCACCTGAGCATTTTAAGCCAGGGACATCCCCCACTGTAACAGACTTCTAAAAGTTCTGCTTTTGCACTCTGCTACTTCTAATACTTAGCAGTATCCTCCTTAAGCTGGTTCCCTCCCCACCACTGCATCCTTGGCTAGGTAATACCAGATTCAAGACCCTGCACTTCCTGCTTTCCAACAGTGGTTGCTTTTCTACTTGTAGACTTCAGCATTTGTTTTCTCAGATCTCCAATTGATTTCTCAGGTGTTCAGAATGATTTGATAACTATCTACTTGTATTTGAGGAACAAGGCAAACTTAGGGTCCCCTTACTCCTCTGTCTTCTTAATTCCTCCCCTGGCATTTGTATTTTTAAAAAGCTTTCCAAGTTATGTGATGTGCAGCTGGGGTTGAAATCCATGGCTTCAGAAATATAGCTAGTGATACCTGTGTTGAACATTATAGGGTCTGTGGGGGAACAGAAAATTTCAGTTAATGATCTGTGATACAGGCAGACAGCCAGATTAGTCCCAGAGGAGAGTGGAGGTGACTGAAAGCTGATGGAAAGTGACAGGGTGGTGATATTTGGGAGGGAAAATGGTAAGAGAAGATAGTAACTGCCAAGAGGGCCCACAAAAAAATTTTTTTTCTTCCTTTTTTTTCAAAGATTCCATTCATTCAACAGAGTGAGAGAGTACAAGCAGGGGGAGCGGGAGTGGGAGAGGGAGAAGCAGGCTTCCCACTGAGAAGGGAGCCGACATGGGGCTCGATCCCAGGACCCTGAGATCAGGACCTGAGCCGAAGGCAGACGCCCAACTATCTGAGCCACCCAGGTGCCCCAGGCCCACAAATTCTCCGAGTGGATATAGAACATAAACTTCATGCTTGGTATCCATGTCAAATAGTGGGCTCTATGGTTATACTTCTGAAATCACTCAGGTACAGATGTTCTTCTTAAACTTTATTCCCAGGAGTGTTAAAAAGTGGTTTTGAGTGTATGTGGGGAGAGGGCAAAGATATTCCCTAACTTGAGGGAGTTCACATGAAGTTACACTAATGAGAATCTACTCTCACGATACAAGAGACACTGTATTTCTGAGGGGTGTGGAAGTGGTGAGAATACATGCCTCTTGGTTCTCTTCTGGAACATATCTACAGCACACTAGGTTATCATGTGTCTTCATCAGTTCGGGCTGACCTAACAAAAGTTCCACAGACTGGGTGGATTAAACAACAAATATTTATATCTCACAGTTCCAGAGGCTGGGAAGTCCAAGATCGAGGCGCTGGCAGAGTCAGTGTCTGGTGAGGGCTTGCTTCCTGGTTCCTAGTTCTTTTGGTGTCTTCTCTTGGCAGGAGGCTCTGTGGTGCTGCTTTTATGAGGGCACTAATCCCATTCATGATGGCTCCACCCTCACGACCTCATCACCTCTCAGAGTCCTCACCTCCCAACACCATCAAAATGGGGGTTAGGATTCAACACATAAAATTTTGCAGGGACAGACACAAGCATTTGGTCTATAACATCATCATTGGGAAGTACTCAATATCCGACCATCATGCAACAACCACCTTTCTGATTTTCATGCCACAGGCTCATGTTTTGTCAGTTATTCTTCCTTGAAGAGTAGTTCTTATCCTTCTACCTACCATTTCACCAACTGTAGCTGAGATATATTCAAAGAGAAATAGAAAAAAGGAGGATGTTTTGAGATTTTTAAAAATTGGAGACCATTTCTAGGAACACGCTTCTCCCTGTACATAATCACAGGATTATGTCAGCCACATTGTCCAGAGGCTGATTGCAAAACCAGTCTGCCTAACTGCAACAATCCTTCAGCAAACCTGGGTGAGCAGGAGACTGGGCTGCCCCCCACCTTTAATCAGAGAGTTAGCACCAGAAATGGCATGTTGCTTTTCATTTTTTTTTTTCATTTTATCCAGTCTTTGGCATGGTGTGTCACCTAATTAACACAAAAAATGTAATTTTGTGTGACTTTCCCTCTTTTCATGGCTCATTATTGTTCCTCCAGTGTAGGAAATTGCTGCCCACATCCTTTCTTATTCTCCCTCTTTCTTCTAGAGAATGCCCAATTTGAAAGACATTTTCTTTAGTTTACTGCTATAAAAGCCCTCTGGTGACCTTTCCGTTTGCCAACAAAAGAACCATTTCCTGCCCAGCATCATCAGTCAGCTCCTTTACAATCAATTCGGTTTAAGGTCAGTGCTGGTCTATAACTACTTATAGAACTATAGCTTTAAAGGAAAATGGAAATAATGTATTGCAAATGAAAAACATCTTAGAGAAAGCAGTTATTTTCTGATGTTTTTAAAGGAATAGTCAATGATGTGATGTGGTCTCTAAGGAAAGCTCATGCCATCTTGGAAGCCATTGGCTACATCCCATGACCAAAAATTCCTCCCTGTTTTGTGCTACGCTGTTCAGTTCTCAATATGCAGTTTCATGAGAGATGGTAACAAGTTAGAGAAAGGTGTTCAAGATGTTAAGGTGCCTGGAAAAAAATGTGGAGAGTATTGCCAAAGTTGAGCTGGGTAGAATGAAGATAAGGGGGGGCATGATGACCATTGTCCTATCTTTGAAAGGGTATTTTAGTATGAAAGAGTCTCATTCTGCTTTGCTTCAAAGCTTAATAATTACCCGTGAGTATAAACATAAACAAGGCAAATAATGGCAGGAACACCCCATAAGTTGGTGAGTAGCTCATCTCAAAGTATTAAGTGAGAGGCCGGATGATAATTTGCAGGACTGTTGTAAAGGGGTTTCCTCTGCTGGGTGGGTTTCCATAATTCTCATGTAAGCATATTATATTTTTCATGTTGCTAAAGAGAACTTTTTCAATTTAAAATGGTTTAAATAAAATGGTTTAATTTAAAGAAGACTCAAGTCCTTTCTAAAATTTTAGGTTGCACATAAATTCTTTGTTTACCTGAGGAACAATTATTCCATATAAAGTGTTATTAAATGTGGATTATTGTTTATGCGTTTTTAGAAACAATGCTGCTCTAAATCTGAACACTCTAGACACACATTGCTGATTTCCAGCAAGCACTATGGATGGAGCACTTTCTCAGGCCTTCTTCATTCAGCCTCAGGGAATGGGTGTTATCTCAGATACTGTAATGAACCAGATGCTCACTGTGCTGGGAATCCTAAACCATGATAGGTCAAACTGATAAACTACAAGAGACTGGGCTTTTCTTTTAACAAGACACTTTCCCAAAGCCTTGACATAGTGATCAAAGCCAGTATCTGTTGTCTTTGTGTTTTGAAAATACCATCTTGATATTGATAACACGAAGCCAACTGTTCAAGGTGTTAAATCAGGCCTAGAAGGATTTCCTAAAATAGTACATTGTTCTCTTTGCTCTGTGAAAAGAGACAAAAAGAAAGAGGGACTTCCCACCTGCTTTTCCTGACAACAAGAAAGTCCCTCTATACTCTCATCAGCTTTTTGGCCTCTTTAGAACTTTCTTATTTATAGCTTCTCACTGATAACTGTCCATACGTACTGCTCATCATTAACAAATCCAAACGTCTTAAGGACAAAGTTTACTACTGTCTGCTTCACAGAGAGGGGTTAGTTTGGGTATTTGCAGCATATTACCCTCTTGCCTTTCAGTTTTTTGCAACAAGCATGAAGGTAACTTATACCTATTTTTTTAAACAAATTTTTGAAAGCAAGAGATGCCGCAGTGAAATGCTGTAAGTTAGCAGGCTGCATAGCATAGGAAAACCTCTACTTTAGCAAAAGCAATTCAGTATATGCAAGGCACTCTTAGTCCTCCTGTGATTGTTTTGATTTCAAAATAAAATTAGAAGCATTCCACACTGGTGTGTCAGGTGGTGGTGTAGGTGTTTTGCATATTCTTCCTTAATACTCTCAGTGATACCATGAGGTATGCATTATTACCCTCACTTGCAAATGAGAAGCCAGAGGCTTGCCCAGCATCACATGGCTGGTAAAGATGGAGCTAGTCCTTTTAACTCCAAAGCTGATGCTTTCACTATGGTCAAAGGATTGCTTAAGTGAGGCCATGTGGTGGACATCCATCAAATTGCTACCCACCATCTCTTTTCCACTAGTTCCTCATCAGTCCACATGATTATGGCAGGAGTTACCACATTTCTACATGATCCTGACCCCCTGCCATGTTTGCTTGGTCTGGGACGTTTTATCCAAGTTGGTCAATCAGTCCTTTCCTTGAAATTTTGATTTTGGAAATAAGAGTGAGAGATGGGCTTCTTGTTGGGTATCTGAGATGGAATGTATAAATCCTGGTCACATGCCACCATGTGTCTAGAGGAGCAGAGGAGGCCGGTCTGTGTTGACAGGGACTAGGGGAGGCGATGAACCGGGAAAACGGAGGGATTGATGTGGTGAGACCTCCAGTTTCCCGACAGAGCTCCAGACTGTTGCTATGTTCTGGGGGTTGTGTTTCCATCTTTGATTTTTGTGAGATTCCATGGGTCTTTCTGATGAGTTTCTCTTTTCACTTAAGCTGGTTCAAATTGGACTCTCTTTTTTGCTTTTTAATAGATTTTATTAATTAGAGAAAAAAAAGCACACACAAGCAGGTAGAGGGCAGAGGGAGAGGGAGAAGCAAGCTCCCTGCTGAGCAGAGCCTGACACAGGGCTCGATCCCAGGACCCTGGGATCATGACCTGAGCTGACAGCGGATGCTTAACTGACTGAGCCACCCAGGTGCCCCTGGGCTCCTTTACTGTAGCAAAGAGCCCTATTAAATAACACAGATTTATTTATTTTTAATTAATAGAGAGAACACAAGTTGGAGATGGAGAGGGAGAGAGAGACTCTCAAGAGAGAATCTCGAGAATCTCCATGCTTGAGGCTCGATCTCACCACCCTGAGATCATGACCTGAGTTGAAATTAAGAGTTGGTCACTTAACCGACTGAGCCACCTAGGTACCCTAACACAGGATTTATTGAAAAGACTCTGGGGCAATTCACAAAAGGGAGAGAAAAGTGGCACAAGAACTAGGGGAAAGGCAGGGAGCAGGTGGCCCGGTGGCCTTGGACATGGGAGCTTCTGGCCCTTGCTCAGTGACTTGGTCTGCCTCCTTTCACTTCCATATGTTAGCACTGGACCTTCATGTACCCCAGGGGGAGACTGTCATGGGCCCCTGCTAGGTCACTCTCTGTCCCTGTTCCAGAAGAGAAGGAGGAAGAGTGCTGGCTGACAAAAGCAGAAGCCACTCTATCTGGACCCGATTTGTTCCCTTAGAGCATTCTTCATTTTAACGTGTTGATTGCTTGATTGTTTAAGGAAGGAGAGGAGTTTCTGTTTCTGAAGTTTTGATTAATCTCCTACCAAGAAATGTAAAGACCTAGAGCAGAGGAGCCTGGAAACCATTCTTTTCCAATCTTTTTTTTTTTTTTTTAATTAGTCACCATACAATACATCATTAGTTTTTGATGTAGTGTTCCACCATTCATTGTTTCCGTATAACACCCAGTGCTCCATGCAGTACATGACCTTCTTAATACCCATCACCTGGCTAACCCATCAACCCACCCCCCTCCCCTTTAAACCCTCAGTTTTTTTCTCACAGTCCACAGTCTCTCATGGTTCATCTCTCCCTCCGATTTCCCCTCCTTCATTTTTCCCTTCCTTTTCCTAATGTCCTCCATACTATTCCTTATGTTCCACAAATAAGTGAAACCATATGATAATTGACTTTCTCTGCTTGACTTATTTCACTTAGCATCATCTCCAGTCCCATCCATGTTGATGTAAAAGTTGGGTATTCATCCTTCCTGATGGCTGAGTAATATTCCATTGTATATATAGACCACATCTTCTTTATTCATTCATCTGTTGAAAGGCATCTTGGCTCTTTCCACAGTTTGTCTATTGAGGACATTGCTGCTATGAACGCTGGGGTGCATATGGCCCTTCTTTTCACTACATCTGTGTCTTTGGGGTAAATACCCAGGAGTGCAATTGCTGGGTCAATAGGGTAGCTCTATTTTTAATTTTTTGAGGAAACTCCACACTGTTTTCCAAAGTGGCTCTACCAACTTGCATTCCCACCAACTGTAAGAGGGTTCCCCTTTCTCCACAACCTCTCCAACATTTGATTCTTGCCTTGTCAATTTTTGCCATTCTAACTGGTGTAAGGTGGTATCTCAATGTAGTTTTGATTTGAATTTCCCTGATGGCTAATGATGATGAACATTTTTTCATGTGTCTGTTAACCATTTGTATGTCTTCTTTGGCAAAGTGTTCATGTCTTCTGCCCACTTTTTGACTTGATTATTTGTTTTTTGGGTGTTGAGTTTGAGAATTCTTTATAGATCTTGGATACCAGCCCTTTATCTGTAGTGTCATTTGCAACTATCTTCTCCCATTCTGTGGGTGGCCTCTTTGTTTTGTTGACTGTTTCCTTTGCTGTGCAGAAGCTTTTTATCTTGATGAAGTCCCAAAAGTTCATTTTTGCTTTTGTTTCCCTTGCCTTTGGAGATGGAGATGTGTCTTTTTTTTTTTTTTAAGATTTTATTTATTTATTTGAGAGAATGAGATAGAGAGCATGAGAGGGGGGTCGGGTCAGAGGGAGAAGCAGACTCCCTGCTGAGCAGGGAGCCTGACGCGGGACTTGATCCCGGGACTCCAGGATCATGACCTGAGCCGAAGGCAGTCGCTTAACCAACTGAGCCACCCAGGCGCCCTGGAGATGTGTCTTGAAAGAAGTTGCTGTAGCTCATGTCAAAGAGGTTACTGTCTATATTCTCTTCTA
Organism: Callorhinus ursinus; assembly: GCF_003265705.2. Classification (NCBI taxonomy): domain Eukaryota; kingdom Metazoa; phylum Chordata; class Mammalia; order Carnivora; family Otariidae; genus Callorhinus; species Callorhinus ursinus. The sequence goes on along the minus strand of NW_027397069.1, from coordinate 53,119,130 downwards.
GGATTTTGATGGATTCCTGTCTCACATTGAGGTCTTTTATCCATTTTGAGTTTATCTTTGTGTATGGTGTTAGAGAATGGTTGAGTTTCATTCTTCTGTATATAGCTGTCCAATTTTCCCAGCACCATTTATTGAAGAGACTGTCTTTTTGCATTGCATATTTTTTCCTGCTTTGTCAAAGATTAGTTGACCATAGAGTTGAGGGTCCATATCTGGGCTCTCTATTCTGTTCCATTGGTCTATATGTCTGTTTTTGTGCCAGTACCATGCTGTTTCGGTGATCACTGCTTTGTAATATAGTTTGAAATCGGGCAACGTGATGCCTCCAGCTTTGTTTTTCTTTTTCAACATTTCCTTGGCGTTTAGGGGTCTTTCTTGATTCCATACAAATTTTAGGATTATTTGTTCCAGCACTTTGAAAATGTCATTGGAATTTTGATAGGGATGGCATTGAAGGTATAGATTGCTTTGGGTAGCATAGATGTTTTAACAATGTTTATTCTTCTGTTCCATGAGCATGGAATGTTTTTCCATCTTTTTGTGTCATCTTCAGTTTCTTTCATGAGTGTTCTGTAGTTCCTAGAGTATAGATCCTTTACCTCTTTGGTTAGGTTTATTCCAAGGTATTTTATGGTTTTTGGTGCTATTGTAAATGGAATCATTTCTCTAATTTCTCTTTCTACAGTTGCATTGTTAGTGTATAAGAAAGCAACTGATTTCTGTGCATTGATTTTGTATCCTGCCACATTACTGAATTGCTGTATGAGGTCTAGTAATTTGGGGGTGGAGTCTTTCGGATTTTCCACGTAAAGTATCATGTAATCTGCAAAAAGAGAGAGTTTGACTTCTTCTTTGCCAGTTTGAATACCTTTTATTTCTTTTTGTTGTCTGATTGCTGTTGCTAGGACTTCTAGTACTATGTTGAACAGTAGTGGCGAGAGTTGTGTTCCTGATCTTAAGGGAAAGGCTCTCAGCTTTTCCCCATTGAGGATGATATTCACTGTGGGTTTTTCATAGATGGATTTTATGAACCTGAGGTATGTTCCCTCTATCCCTATACTCTGAAGAGTTTTACAGGAAAGGATGCTGTATTTCGTCAAATGCTTTTTCTGCATCAATTGAGAGGACTATATGGTTCTCTCTCCTCTTATTAATGTGTTCTATCACACTGATTGATTTGCAGAGGTTGAACCACCCTTGCATCCTGGGGATAAATCCCACTTGGTCATGGTGGATGATCGTTTTAATGTATTGTTGGATCTTATTAGCTAGGATTTTGTTGAGGATTTTGGAATCCATATTCATCAGGGATATCAGTCTGAAATTCTCCTTTTTCATGGGGTCTTTGCCTGGTTTGGGGATTAAGGTAATGCTGGCCCCATCATTCTATGCATAATTCTAATGCATCTGGAAGCTTTCCTTCTGTTTCTATTTTTTGAAACAGCTTCAGGAGGATAGGTATTATTTCTTCTTTGAATGTTTGGTAGAATTCCCCAGGGACTCCATCAGGCCCTGGACTCTTGTTTTTTGGGAGGTTTTTGATCACTGCTTCAACCTTGTTACTGGTTATTGGCCTATTCAGGTTGTCAATTTCTTCCTGTTTCAGTCTTGGCAGTTTATGGGTTTCTAGGAAGACATCCATTTCATCCAGATTGCTCAGTTTATTGGCATATAGTTGTTGATAATAATTTCTAATAATTGTTTCTATTTCCTTGGTGTTAGTCGTGATCTCTCCCATTTCATTCATAATTTTATTAATTTGGATCCTTTCTCTTTTCTTTTGGATAACTCTGGCCAGTGGTTTATCGATCTTATTAATTCTTTCAAAGAACCAGCGTCTAGTTTCATTGATCTGATCTACTGTGTTTCTGGTTTCTAATTCATCGATCTCTGCTCTAATCTTAATTATTTCTCTTCTAATGCGTGGCTTAGGCATCATTTGTTGCTTTTTCTCTAGCTCCTTAAGGTGTAGAGTTAGTTGGTGAATTTGGGATTTCTCTATTTTTTTGAGTGAGGCTTGGATGGCTATGTATTTTCCCCTTAGGACTGCCTTTGCAATATCCTATAGGTTTTGGACAGATGTGTTTTCATTCTCATTGGTTTCTGTGAATTGTTTAAGTTCTTCTTTGATTTCCTGGTTGACCCAAACATTCTTGAGCAGAATGGTCTTTAGCTTCCAAATGTTTGAATTTCTTCCAAATTTTTCTTGTGATTGAGTTCCAGTTTTAAAGCATTATGGTCTGAGAATATGCAGGGAATAATTTCAGTCTTTTGATATTGGTTGAGACCTGATTTGTGACCCAGTATGTGGTTTGTTCTGGAGAAAGTTCCATGTGCACTCGAGAATGAGTATTCTGTTGTTTTAGGGTGGAATGTTCTGTATATACCTATGAGGTCCATCTGGTTCAGTGTCATTCAAAGCTCTTGTTTCTTTGTTGATTTTCTGCTTAGATGATCTGTCTATTGCTGAAAGGGGAGTATTGAGGTATCCTACAATTAACATACTGTTATCAATATGACTCTTTATTTTGGTTAACAGTTGGCTTATGTAGATGGCTGCTCCCATGTTGGGGGCATAGATATTTACAATTGTTAGATCTTCTTGTTGGATAGGACCCTTTAAGAATGATCTAGTGCCCTCTGTGTCTCTAACTACAGTCTTTAGCTTAAAATCTAATTTGTCTGCTATAAGAATTGCTACCCTAGCTTTCTTCTGAGGTGTGTTGACACGGAAAATGGAACTCTATCCCTTCACTTTCAATCTGGATATATCTTTAGGTTCAAAAATGAGTCTCTTGTAGACAGCATATGGATGGGTCCTGTCTTTTTATCCAATCTGCAACTCTGCACCATTTTATGGGAGCATTTACACTATTCACGTTGAGAGTGATTATTGAAAGATATGAATTTATTGTCATGTTTCTTGTGAAGACCTTGTTTTTATAGATTGTCCCTGTAAATTCCTGTTCTATATCACTTTTCAGGTCTTTCTCCTTTTATAGAACCCCCCTTAATATTTCTTGCTGGGCCGGTTTAGTGATCACATATTCTTTCAGTTTCTGTGGGTGTTGGAAGCTCTGCATCTCTCCATCCATTCTAAATGACAGCCTTGCCAGATAAAGTATTCTTGGCTGCATGTTTTTCTCGTTTAGTACACTGAATATGTCTTGCCAGTCCTTTCTGGCTTGCCAGGTCTCTGTGGATAGGTCTGACGTTATTCTGATGTTCCTCCCTTTGTATGTAACGAATCTCTTCCCCCAGTTGCCCTTAAGATGGTTTCCTTGGTTCTAAGATTTGCAAGTTTTACTATTACATGCCAGGGTGTTGGCCTATTTTCCTTGATCTTGGAAGGGGTCCTCTCTGCCTCTAGGACGTGAATGTTTGTTTCATTCCCCAGATTAAGGAAGTTCTCAGCTACGATTTGCTCAAATATATCTCCTAGTCCTCTCTCTCTCTCCACCCCCTCAGGGATCCCGATAATTCTGACATTAGAATGTTTGATGGTGTCACTTATTTCTCTGATTCTATTTTCATGGATTTTGAGTTGTTTTTCCCTGGCCTCCTCTTTTTCATTCTTGTCTATTAATTGGTCTTCTAGATCACTAATTCATTCTTCTGCCTCGCTTACCCTAGCTATGAGTATCGCAATTAGATTGGATCTCATTGATAGCATTTTTAAGTTCTGCCAGAACAGCTCTCATTTCTGCCCTTAGAGACTCTATGTTGCCATTAATCGATTTCTGCATGCTAGCTATTGTCTTCACAATTGCTACCCTGAATTCCATCTCCCATATCTTGGTTATATCTGTATCCATTTGTAAATCTGTGGCAGAAGTCACAGTCTCTGAGTCTTTCCTATTTTAGGGGTTCCTCCTCCTAGTCATTCTGTTGAGGGGTGGTTGAGGGAATGTACAGAATCCAAATTATTGACCAGAACCCAAGCAAGGTGCACCTGTTTTCTAGGGACCTTAGGGTTGTTGGCCTCTTGTTCTCCCAGGCTGTCTTCTGTGGGGGAAGGCCCTGCTGCACTGTTACTCAGGCAACTCTGTTTGGGCAGAGTTGCCCTGCCCCCTGTGGCGGGGGATGAGCTCAGTGAAAACCGTTTTTTTGGGGCTTGCTTTCCCTGGTGGCTTTCCGTGTCTCTTCCAAGAGTCAGAACAGAAGAGATTGTTTCCAACCCTCTGCCTCAGAGTGGAGAGATCGCCGTCTGTTCTTCAGTGAGCTCTCCAGGCCACGCTATTTCCATTTTTGGTTTCTATCTGTGCTGTTATAAACTGCAGCGTCCTTGGTTGTGTGCCCCTCAGCAGCGCTCCTAGTCCTCACCTTCAGATCAAGGCACATCTCTGCCCTTCCTGCTTTTAAAGCCACCAGCCACCCCCAGTTCACTCACGGGGCCCTGCCGCTCTGGGTTTCAGTCCGGGGGGGCTGGCCTTTCCCCGTCGCTACCGATCTGCATGTCTGTGCCCTATTCCCAGCTCGGGAGGATAGCGCTTATTGGTGGTGTAGGATCCCAACGGCTTGGCTCCCTCCCCCTTTCGTTTATCCTCCGATATTTGCCCACGGGATCACGGTTCCCTGCTTCATACCTTGAAACCAACCACCGGCGATATTCTGTTTGTAGAGATCCACATCTATCTTCTTACATCTCAGGCTGATTTTGTATGTGTTCAGAGTGGTCTGGTAGATATCCAGCTCAATTCTGTGAACCAGGGGGAAGGGGGTCCCCTACTCCTCCACCATGTTTTTCCAGCCCCATTCTTTTCCCATCTTGACACCACTCTGTCTCTTCATCCTGGACAGAGTGTCCTGACTTTGCCATTTAGTGCAGCATGACCTTGAGCAAGATGTCATTATTCTGTAAAATGGAGATAATATCAGCACCTACCTTACAAAATTGTTGTAAATATTAAATAAGGTCATGTTTGCAAAATGCTTGGTCTAGAGTCTGGCACCTAGAAAGTGCTTAACAGATGGAAGTGCTTATCATTATTTTCTTGCAGATATTTCAGTTCTACTCTCTGAATCCTGATCTATCTTGAATGCTGAGCACTGAAACCTGAAGGCTCCAACCCGAGCACCTCTCATTGAAATCTCCTATATTCCTCACCACTTTAAGACTGAAGTCCTGACTCTCAGAAGCCTCTCCCTTAAATTTTTTCTTATAATATACATATAGAAATATGCAAGTTATTTGAATTCTTACCTATGTATATATTCATGTAATCACTGTTAGGACAAATATCTAGGACATTCACAACATTTCAGTAGGTTCCTGTATGTTACCTCCCAATCAATATCCACCCCCTCCTCCAGAGGTAACCCCTGTTCTGACCTCTTTCACCTTAGATTTGTGTTACCTGTTCTTGAACCTCATATAAATGGAATCATACAGTACACATGTTGGTATCTAGCCTCATCACTCAACATTATATCTATATTGTTGAATATAAAAGTGGTTTATTTTTATTTCTCTGTAATAATATATGAATATACCATAGCTTATGCTTTGTACTGTTGATGTACATTTGGATTGGGTCCAGTTTTGTCCATTATGCACGTACATCTTCTGGAGGAGAAATGCACACACTGTGGGTACAATACTTTGTAGTAGAATTGCTAGATCATGAAGTAATCATATGTCTAGCTTTAATAGTTTCAGTTCAACAGTTTCTCTGAGCCTCATTTGAACCTTGAACTTTAAGCCTTTGCCTTGGCGAGCCTCAGAACCCTCAGCTTCCCCATGATACTTCTGAGTCCAGAGGTTTCGGAAAGGATAGGAAGCAAGTAACTAGGCACTAAATGGAGCGTTGGTGAAAGGTCTGTGGGGAACTTGCAAGGATATCAGGAGCTCCAGTCTCCCCTGACAGCAGTCAAGGGTCAGGTAGGATAAAGCGTGTGGTCCCCACACTGTGTGAGGAAGCTAAGACCCCGAGAAGTGATGTATCCCCTCTAGGACAGTCCAGAAAGAGCTTCAATGGCTTAATTCCAATGTTACTGTGGGAATTGATCAATTAGTGAAACTTGGTATGATTCCCCATGAACAAAAGGGAAGTACCTAGTTCCCACAGTGAATCCTGAGAGCTTCTCCCTAAGATTAGGAAGTCAGGGTCCCACTGACCTAGGCGATCTTTGCTTTGGGAGCTCCAACAGATATTTGTTACTCTCACCTATTCCATGTGCTTCTTATCAATACTTTTTCAAAAACAGTGCTTTGATTCTGATGGTGAACTTGAGCATGGACATTTGTTCAGATACTGTGGTTTTCACAGTTATTGTAATTTCTTTTTTGAACAAGATATTTTAGCTCTCTTCACTGTACATATTTATTTTCCCAGCTGTTCTCATTTGCCAAACAGAAGCTTTACAAAGTATCTCGGAATTTGTAATGGCTAACACTTTAAAAAATGAATTTGGTTTTATAAGTCAAGCTGATACAACACAATTTCTCAGATAAATTAGTTCCACAGTTTTGCTGTTTCCTCAATAATTTGCACCCTAAGTTATTTAGCTATTTACATCAGTTTTCCTTGGGCTATTACCAGAATAGCAGAGGGTATCTAGTTCATTTCTCTTCTTTTAGGAAAAGGCACAGATGACTTTTTTCCCAGACAAATGGGCATCAAAACAAACTTAAAATATTGTTCTGTAACTCATTCAGAATCAGAAACTTTGCATTTTTTCCTCACTATCTCATTTTAAAAATGTATTTGCACTATTGTTCCGGAGTGTTCTGTTCACACGTATTATAGTCAGAATGCCTGGGTTCAACACTTGTATTGGCCATCTGCTAGCTCCATAGTTTGGTAAGTCTCCAAACATGGCTTTCCCTGTCTGTGATAGTCAGGAGGGCCTGCTTAGTGCAAGGCACTGTTGTGTTGAGGTTCCAAGTAATGAGCTTGGTCAGGGTATATGGCCCATGTTCATTAAATGGCAGTAATAGTTATTTTGATTTCACCAAGTATATGTGTATTATATTGAACTGTTTTAGAGAATTGTGTGATTTATATATTACCACTTATGTCAATTCAGGGTTTATGCAACACTGACAAATACCAGGGACCCACTCTGTCATGAGCTGTTGTAGGCAAGCAACAGAAACCTCCTCTGGTTAACTGAATTAGAAATGACATTTGTGAGGAAGTACTGGATAACTTAGGAATCTCCAGAAGGGCCAGCAGCCTCAGAGGACCCCCTAAGCCAGGCTGCAGAGCATATCCTGCAGAGATGCTGGGGTCCTTACTCTCAGGTGTGGATGTCACTGCTGCTGCTGCAGGGTCCAGCTGGCTGCTCCAGCTGCAGTTGTAACTGCCCCTTGGAGCTGTGTGGAGTGGCTGCCACTGCCACCATGTGTCGTCTGACTGGATTTCACAGTCCCTGTCTGTGTCTTGCTGGCTGTGCAGGTGTGTCCCCTCAGTAGAACCCAGGTCACAAGTCCTTGCCCAACCCCAGGCATGGCCAGGAAAGTGAGTAGCCGGCATTTTCAACTTTGTAGTGGCAAGTGGGTTTACCTCTTCTGTTAGTTTGCTAGAACTGTCCTGATAAAAACCCTGCCCTGGGTGCCGTCCACAGCAGAAACTTACTGTCAGTCTTCTGGAGCCTGGAGGTCTGAGATTCTGGGCTTCCCTCTGAAGGCGTGAGGGGAGCATGTGTTCTGGGCCCCGCCCACTTCTGGTGGGTGCTGGGCTTGAGGCAGCACACTCCAGGCCTCACCTGGCCTTCTCTCTGTGTGTGTGTCTCTGAGTCACAGTCCCCCTTTTTATATGGACACCAGTCACATTGGATGGGACCTGATCTACTCTGGTATGGCCTCATCTTGACTGAGTACATCTGCAACAATTCTATTTCCAAGTAAGACCGCATTCCAAGGTACTAGGGGTTAACACTTCAATGTTAGGGGAGACAACAGCCCAATCCATAATACCTCTTAAGGTAGGAGACTCCTTCAACACAGAAAGGGCAGCCAAAAAAGAATGAAAAACACCTACTATAAATTCAGAAAATAGTATTTCCAATCCGTGAGACTTTAATAACTTACTATTGATAAGAGTCACGATCTTATGTGGGCTGAAGATTGTTTTCTGTGAATATTAACCAGAATGATTGAAGAAACTAAAGCCATGACACTTTTAGGGCTGGAAAAATCCTTAGAGATTGATCTGATACTTGCTTTCTTCTAGTGATAAAAAGAGAGGTCCAGAAAAGTTAGGTGACTTGCCCAAGATCACACAGCAACGATGGAGACAGACCCCAGAGACTCCTAGTCTGGTGTTCTTCCTTCTACAACACATGGGGTCTGTTATATGTTCCTTTAACAATCAGGTTTCTTTCAGGTCCAAACACCAGCTTCACATGTATGCAAATGTCAGACTCTGCTTCCGATTCTATAAGATAATTGTCCACAGAGCATCCCAATGCCCATTTGCTGCTGCCTAGCCCAGTTTCAGGCAGATGAACCCTTCCTGCCTTGGGCAGCAGGCCAGTGATGGTGGTGGGTAGAGTTTGGTTTAGGGTTGCTGAGCGCTCTGAAGACTTAGCCCGAGGTCCTGGCCTGGGCTGTGGGGTGAGGATGGAGTCTGCACAGCCAGGTCCCAGCAGCAATTGCTAGCTTTTCTGGAGAAAGGAGAAGAGGACCTGGAAGGATAGCAGCTGGCCTTCTCTGATGGGGAAGGATATAAAGACAGAGAATTTCAAAAGGAACATTTAGAAACAAAAATCTTCATGTTCTGCTCTCTTGCAAGGGCCAGCCTCCAGGAATTGAGCTAAGATCTTTGTCATTCGAAAAGTGAGAGCTCTGGGCTCTCATGAGGATGGGTCACCTTCCTGAGATCCTGGTAGAGCTTAGGTTCCCTAGTGGGTGTGCTGGGAGCCTTCAGGGCAATGTGTGCACCTTTGCTTTATAAGATGCTGAGATTGTCTATTTAGCCTCTGTGTTCTCATTCAAACATTGTTGATGACTTCTAAAGAGCTTCATCTCCAACAGGATATTAATTATAAAAATAAATCAAGCTCCAGGGACGCCTGGGTGGCTCAGTTAGTTAAGCGACTGCCTTCGGCTCAGGTCATGATCCTGGAGTCCCAGGATCGAGTCCCACAACGGGCTCCCTGTGCAGCGGGGAGTCTGCTTCTCCCTCTGACCCTCCCCCCTCTCATGTGCTCTCTCTCTCTCTCAAAATAAAAAAAAAATAAAAATAAAAAAATAAAACAAGCTCCAGATCTTTCTTTCCTTCTTGTCACTTTCCAGTCCTTTTTGCTTCCATTCTGACATGTTTTTTTTAAAGATTTTATTTATTTATTTGACAGAGAGGGAGAGAGACAGTGAGCGCACAAGCAGGTGGAGGGGCAGAGGGAGAGGGAGAAGCAGACTCCCCACTGAGCAGGGAGCCCAACACAGGGCTTGATCCCAGGATGCTGAGATCATGACCTGAGCTGAAGGCAGACGCTTAAACTACTGAGCCACCCAGGCGCCCCTTTTCTAACATATTTTTATCCAAAGAAAGTGTTCAGATGTGAGATTTCTCTCTTCTACACACTTTATTAGGCACATCTGAGAAAACGATGTACATGCTTTCAACCTGTTCTTTCCCACTCAGTAGGTTTCTGCCTTAGTGATTACAAATGCCAGTAAGTTTTCTACATCCCTTCCCTCCCTGAATTGTCTTCTCCCTTTGAGCAGAGGAGTCCCTCCCAGGGAGCTGTCTCAGCTTCTCTTCTGTAGCAATAGCTAATCCATGTTTGTGGATTTCTATACTTTTCTTTCTTCTCATGCTTACTTGTGGCTGATTAGTACCTCTAGGAGAGACTGGGCTAGTCCCAGGTGAGGAGAATCCATCAGTTGTTGGAGATGCAGGTCACAAATGGAGAGAGGAGAGATTTAGGTTTTTTAGCTGGTGTTAAATTTTTGATTGAACTTTCTCCATCCTCTCTTAATCCCAAGACCTTGGAGAATTAGGTGTGTACTGCCAGTGACTCTCTTTATGGCTGGCATTCAGTAAATGCTTGTTATATTGAATTGCATCTTATTAGTCATGGCACAGAGCCCCAGGTGAGCTGGCTGAATGTCAAAAGAACCAAAGGCTGTTTTGGTTGAGGGAGTCCTCTTCCTGAACAATTTAACCTTTTAACCGTTGGTCTGTTACCATATGTATTAGTTTGCTAAGGCTGCCATAGCAAAATATCACAGACTGGAGGTTTAAACAACAGGAATTTATTTTCTTATAGTTCTGGGGGCTGGAAGTCCAAGGTCAAGGTGGTGTCAGGTTTGGGTTCTCCCAGGGCCTTCTCTCTTCGGGTTGCAGATGGTAGCCAAATACCCACCCCACCGCCCCAGCCAGCCAACTTGCCCAACCTCCTTTTAGAGTTCTTCCAGGGAAAACAGAGAGGGTAAGTTGTTTTTAGCCACCACCACCCTCCCCACGACAAAATTTATCTTTTTCATTTTCCAACTCCAGCTCTCTTCCTGGCTCCTTCCTGTCCAGCCCCCTTTCCCTGTGATGTCCTTTCCCTGTGATGGCCTGCTCTCTGGACACTTCCTCCTGCTATTCCCCCCTCCACCACAGGCTGCCTGTCCCAGCTTGAAATTCCTGCTCTTCAGTGGCTCCCCCATCACTGCTCCCTCTGCTGGGCTCCCACTGCCTCCTGCGTAGGTAGCATTTTCCACTCTGCCCTGTAATTGTCAGCTGACACGTTGATAGTCTAGCTCCCCTCTAGACTGAAAGCATCCAAAGCAGCCAAAGTGCAGGGGCAGCATCTCCTTTTCCTTTGTACCCTCAGAGTTTGGTAGTGTCTGCAATAGAATAGCCATTCAATCAGTGCTTTTGGAATGAGTGAAGTCACTAATTTCCTTGCCACTGCTCAGCAGATCACAGCTTGACTTGGGCTGATGATCGGCTTCTTGTCAGTCTATAGAGGTGAGGCCATCGATTGTTTACCCTACCAGCTTTGGAGGCAAGTGATCCGGATCTTCATTTCCTCATTCAGGCATCACTTCAAACATCTTTTAAGAGCTTACTGTGCATCAGGCATTGGGTGACAAACAAAACATGCTTCGTGTTCTTAGGAAGTTCAATGTGGGACACTGCAGAGCTGGACGATTTCCCTTTTCTGTTTGACATCATAGATTTGGCAGAATAAAGACTTGAAGTTACAGTGCTGGGCCCATACCAGGCTTCTAAAGATTTGTTGGTAAGTTACTTTGACTTGCATACTTCTACTATCTTGGATGAACACTATGGTATCACGGTGCAAAGTGTCAGCCAAGAAAAAGAGGCTGACTAACCTGATCCTTTGTGGACCATCTGAACGCTACTGGAAATCCATTTTGGCTGTCTGCACTCCCCAGGCCAGTCACAGCTCCCACATCCTCCATTGTTCTCTATTTTAGGAAAAAAAAAAAAAGACTTCAAGTCTTTTTGTGACAGTCCTGCAATTATTGTTCACATTCTCAAATTAATACTCCAGGCATTAAAAATATAATTTGCATTATGATTTGGGGAGTGATAAATCTTGTGCCAAGAATTTTTTTTGGATGAGACATTGCTAGAATTATGAAATTCTCGTTGCGTGTGACAGGAAACGGGTTGGGCTCTGAGGAGAGGGAAGAAAGGGAGAGAGACTGTTCTTTGTGTCTGGGGGAGCAATGAGTGAATTTATTTACATTGATGAATATATTTACACACAGATGCAGTTTTTGGCTTTTGCAATTTTTTCTCGATAATTTACCATTTCTAAGATATAGTAGACTCACTTCTACATAGTTGAAAGCATATCCTATAACTGTATAAATTCCTTGATTTAAAAAATCTTCTTTAGGGGCACCTGGGTAGCTCAGTTGTTAAGCGTCTGCCTTCTGATCAGGTCATGATCCTGGGGTCCTGGGATCAAGCCCCACATCTGGTTCCTTGCTCCACAGGAAGCCTGCTTCTCCCTCTCCCACTCCCCCTTGCTTGTGTTCCCTCTCTCGCTGTGTCTTTCTCTGTCAAATAAAATCTTAAGAATAAAAAATCTGCTTTAAATAGGTAATACATGCCTGTGAATATAAATGCACAGAAAAACCTACGTGGAAAATGAGTGTTGTGGATGTTTGCAATCCTTTTTTTTATTATTGTGGTAAAAAATACATAATGACCATTCTAACCATTTGTAAATATACAATTCAGTGACATTAAGTACATTCACAAAGTTGGGTAATCATCACCACCAACTATACCCACAACTTTTTTAGCATCTCCAACAAAAACTCTGTGCCCATTAAAAAATGATTTCCTTTTCCTCCTGCCAGCCCTTGGTAACCACCATTCTACTTTCTGCCTCTGAGAATTTGACGACTCATAAAACAGGAATCATACAGTATTTGTCCTTTGGTGGCTGGCTTATTTCACTTAGTAGGTCTTCAAGATTCATCCATGTTCTAGCAGGTATCAGAATTTCATTTCTCTTTAAGACTGAATGATATTCCATGGTATGTATGCATCACATTTTGTTTCTCCATTCTTCCATCAATGGACGTTTGGGTTGTTTCCACCTTTTGGTGATTGTGGGTAATGCTGCTCTGCACATTGGTATAAATAACTGAGTTCTTGCCTTCAATGCTTTTGAATATATACCTGTAAGTGTAATTACTGAGCTATAATTCATTTTGGCTACTTAGATCCTGAGCCCCTGTGCAGTGTTGGAGGATTCATCTTTCCTTCTGAAGCAAAGGATTCTCCCTTCCTTCCTTCCTTCCTGCTCCTCACTGGAGAAGGTAGAATTGTTTTAGGACACTGTCCTTGGCTTTTTAGTCCCCTGAGTCTGATTTAGGCAGTATCTAAACCATCAACTATCCTTCTAACAGTCTCCCTTCCCACTTAAATCAGCCAGAGTTGTCTTTATGGTTTGCAATGCAAATGTTGCAAATGTTGACTGACAGTTTTCCACAGGACAGTATGTTGGTTTTTCTGTAATGGATGTTCAGCTGAATGATGTCTGTTCCCCAGCCCAGCAGTTCCATTCCTTGAGGCCACCATTGTCATCAGTTTCCTGTTTACTCTTCCAGATAATCCTTTAGTATTTGAAAATGTAAAAGAGGGTGTATATATTGCCTCATTCACTAGACCTCACCTATGGTTAAGGCCTTGAGAATATAAACTACGTGTTAATTCAATAATCTTCTAATATCTGTGTTTGGGGCTGGGCAGAGGACAGGTATAGCTACTTACTGTGGGCTCTGTTGACTGTGATGAATGAAAAGATGATGGTAAGATTGTCTTCAGAGAGCTCCGTAGGAAGGGCAAGAAGTGAAAAACAAGATGGGTTGCTATGGATGACATGGGAGCTGAGGCTGAAAAAAACCAGGTCTGGAGAGACTTTGCTTTGTTGCTGGGTTCTGCAATGTCTTCTGAGACCCTTGTCAACAGATTCCATTGCTGCTGAAATCCTTGATATTTAATCCTCAGTCTGATGGGTTAGAGATCACAGTGCAGTTGGTTTGAGTCCTATGTACCTGTGTTAGTATATATTGCATGCTGGAGGTCCTTTTTAGGCAACTTCTTAGATCTCGAGCTGGGGTGTAAGCTATGCTTTGTTCCACGTAGTGGCTTTGGGCCTCAACTGTTCAGAAAGGAAAGGAAGAGGAAGAGAATGAAGGCACTTGTCTTTTGAAAAGGCCACACTTGCTGGAAGGCACTGGAAGGCAGATTGAAGGGAACCTAGAATGCATGTGAGGACACAGTTAGGAGGTGGTTGTGGTAAGAGATGATAGCAGTTTGGAAGAGGGGGGAGGTGGTGGGGAAGGGATGTGGATGGATTCAAGAGAATATTTTATTTATTTTATTAATTTATTTTTATTTTAGTTTATTTTTTATTTTATCTTTTAAATTTTATTTTTTATTATGTTCAATTAGCCAAAGTATAGTACATCATTAGTTTTTGATGTAGTGTTCAATGATTCATTAGTTGTGTATAACACCCAGTGCTTATCAGAATCTTAGAAGTTAAAGCCAGCAGGACCTGGTGAAGGATTCTCAAGGTAAGTGGAAAGAGGGAGATGTTAAGGAGACTTCTAGATTTCTGGCTTGTGTCAATGATGCATTGTGGGCCATTTATAGAGACAGGGAACCTCAGAAAAGGACTTGGTTTGGCAAGGAAATGATGACCTGTCAGGAGAGCTTCTGGGGAAAGAGCATAACAACAACGTAACAACGGAATAAACATGTTAGAATTCCTCGTTCATCAATTATTTATTGACAACCCGGCGACTGAACCTTTCTGAAAATGGGCCTAACTACGTTGTCTACTCCACGTGGTTGTGATGAGGAGTAAATGAGTCTTCCCTACAGAGCCCTAAGTATGGAGTCTCATCACTCTCATGAATGAGTTTGGGATGGTTTTAATTTTCTCATTTATAGAAAGGAGCCCATTCAGATGTATACTCTTTAATGTCCCTTCTAGTTATTGTATTATGAGAAATGAAAACCATTTCTTCTCTCTGCCTCTGTCCTAAGAGGCCCTAGACTGTAAGCTAGAGGAGGTTAGGACATTGTCCGTTTTTTGTTCACTGGTGTTTCATGTAGGTTAACTCCTCCTGGGGGTGGAGGGATGGAGTATTTATCTTGCCCTCTTTACCCACCTACCCCTGTGGGGAACAGACATAATTCAGATGAACATCCCTTACAGAAAAACCAACATGCTTCTTGTTTTGCGTTCTGACATTAAATAGGAAAATCTTTTCCGTGGGTGATTCCAAGTCCCAGTCACTTAAATATATTTTTATCTGCATCCATTTCTGGCAGTAAACTTGTTTCAGATTCAAGGGAGCAAAAAATAAAAAGCAAGCTTATCCTATCCTTGTCACTTAACAATCAGGAGAACTAGATCCAGTGTAACTATTCTGAGCTCTTTCCCAAAACATACCCTGGGGAAAGCATCTTGGTATCCAATCAAAACAATTCAGGGTAATAAAGAAGACATTCAGGTGCAGAACCGACTTCATGGAACAAACAGCAGAATCAGAAACAAAGACCAAAAAATCTGCCCTGAACCAGCCTCCAGACAAACAAAAAGCTCTGTCTACCTACTCCCCCGTCTCCTCCCCCACCCAACCCACCTCTCCCCTTGCCCATCCACTTGCTGGGGAGTGGGTGGAACATTTTCTATGTCAGGCTCTTTTTTACTTTGCAGAAACTTCTCCTTTCTGCTGTCAGTGACTTCTGAGGACTTTCTAGTGTTGGACATAATAGTAAGCATTTTACATGTTCTAATGGTCCCCTTCAATCCTCTATATGCCATCATTGGCTCTGAGATTACCGCCGCCATTGCCTTTGACATGAATGTCTTAATCTTTGTTTGAAAGTCTCTGGAGCCAAGACTTTTTTCTAAGACAATAACTTTTTCTCCATGTTTCTGAGTTGGGGGATAGATTAGTAGAAGAACTCAGGGGATCTTATATAGATGGAGCTGCCAGGTAACTGGCCATATTTCCTAGGCGCCCTCTCACAGTTAAGAAAAATCTTGGCCAGTTTCCTGTTTGAGGTTCCTAGTGTATTTTAAAAGTAAAGAAATGCCAAGTTAGGATGTTGAAACTTGTGGTATAGTTTACATGTTTAAATGTAAGAAGGAAATATCTTCTTAAGTTTTTTCTTAGTTTTTATTTTAATTCCAGTTAGTTAATGTAAGGTGTTGTATTAGTTTGAGGTGTACAATGTAGATTCAACAATTCCATACATCATCTGGTGATCATGACAAGTGTCCTCCTCATCGTGACAGGTGCCCTCCTTAATCCCCATCACCTATTTAACCATCACTTCACCTACCTCCCCTCTGGTAGCCATAAGTTTGTTCTCTATAGTTAAGAGGCTGTTTCTTGGTTTGTCTTTCTCTCTCTCTCTTTTTTTCTCCTGCTGGTTTTTTGTTTTGTTTCTTAAATTCCACATATGAGTGAAACCATTTGGTACTTGTCTTTATCTGACTGGCTTATTTTGCTTAGCATTATACTCTCTAGCTCCATCCATGTCATTGCAAATGGCAAGATTTCATTCCTTTTTATGACTGAGTAATATTCTATCATATATTTGTATGTGTGTATGTATGTGTGTGTATATATATATATGTATGTGTATCTATATATCACCTCTTTTTTATCCATTCATCAATTGATGGACACTTGGACTGCTTCCATATTTTGGCTATTGTAGATAATGCTGCTATAAATGTAGGGGTGAAAGTATTCTTTTGAATTAGTGTTTTTCTATTCTTTGGATAAATACTCAGTAGTGTGATTGCTGGATCATAGGGTAGTAATGTTTTTAACTTTTTGAGGAACCTCTGTAATGCCTTCCAGAGTGGCTGTACCAGTTTGCATTCCCACCAACAGTGCACAAGTGTTCCTTTTTCTTCACATCCTCATCTACACCTGTTGTTTCTTGTGTTTTTTATTTTAGCCATTCTGATAGGTGTGAAGTGATATCTCATTGTAGTTTTGATTTGCATTTCCCTGATGATGAGTGATGATGAACATCTTTTCATGTGTTTGTTGGCCATCTGGATGTCTTCTTTGGAGAAATGTCTGTTCATGTCTTCTGCCCATTTTTAATTGGATTATTTGTCCTTTGGGTGTTGACTATTATATTTTTAATATATTTTGGATACTAACCCTTTATCAGATATGTCATTTGCATATATCTTCTCCCATTCCAAAGGCTGCCTTTTCGTTTTGTTGATTGTTTCCTTTGTTCAGAAACTGTTTATTTTGATGTAGTCAGAATAGTTCATTTTTGCTTTTGCTTCCCTTGCCTCAGGGGGCCTATCTAGAAAAAAGTTGCTATGGCTGATGTCAAATAAGTTACTGCCTGTGTTCTCTTCTAGGATTTTTATGGTTTCAGGTCTCATAGTTAGGTCTTTAGTGCATTCTGAATTTATTTTTGTGTGTGGCATAAGAAAGTAGTCCAGTTTCTTTTGCATGTTGCTGTCCAGTTTTTCCAACACCATTTGTTGAAGAGATGGTCTTTTTCCCATTGGATATTTTTTCCTGCTTTGTTGAAGCTTAATTAACCATCTAGTTGTGGGTCCATTTCTGGGTTTTCTGTTCTATTAATCCATGTGTCTGTTTTGTGCCAGTACCATACTGTTTTGATTATGACAGCTTTGTAATATAGCTTGAGGTCCAGCATTGTGATGCCTCCCGCTTTGCTTTTCTTCTTCAAGTTTGCTTTGGCTATTTGGAGTCTTTTGTGGTTCCATACAAATTTAAGAATTGCTTTTTCAAGTTCTGTGAAAAATGCTGTTGGTATTTTGATAGGGATTGCATTAAATGTGTAGATTGCTTTGGTTAGCATAGACATTTGAACAATAGTTTTTCTTCCAGTTCAGGAACATGGACTGTCTTTTCATTTCTTAGTGTCAACTTCAATTTTTTTCATCCATGTTTTATAGTTTTCAGAGTACAGGTCTTTCACTTCTTTGGTTAGATTTATTCCTAGGTATCTTATTATTTTTGGTGCAATTGGAAATGGGATTGTTTTCTTAATTTCTCTTTCTGCAGCTTCATTATTGGTGCATAGAAATGCAACAGATTTCTGTATATTGATTTTTTTATCCTGTGTCTTTGCTGAGTTCATTTATCAATTCTAGCAGTTTTTGGTGGAATTTTTCAGGTTATCTATATATAGGATCATGTCAGCTGCAAATAATGAAAGTTTCACTTTTTCCTTGCCAATCTGGATGACACTCATTTCTTCATGTTGTCTGATTGCTGTAGTTAGGACTTCTGGTATTATGTTGAATAGAAGTGGTGAGAGTGGACATCCTTCTCTTATTCCTGATCAAAATAGAGGAAAAGCTCTGTTTTTCCCCATTGAAAATGATATTAGCTGTGTGTTTTTCATATATAGCCTTTATTATGTTGAGGTATGTTCTTTCTAACACTACTTTGTTGAGGGTTTTTGTCATGAATGGGCATTGTACTTAGTCAAATGCTTTTTCTGCATCTATTAAAATGATCATATGGGGGCGCCTGGGTGGCTCAGTCGTTAAGCATCTGCCTTTGGCTCAGGTTATGATCTCAGGGTCCTAGGATTGAGCCCTGCATTGGGCTCCCTGCTCAGCGGGAAGGTTGCTTCTCCCTCTCTCACTTCCCTTGCTGGTGTTTCTTCTCTGTGTCTCTCTCTGTCAAATAAATAAATACATCTTAAAAAAGAAATGGTTCTTAACTTTCTTTTATTAATGTGATGTATCATGTTGATTGATATGCAAATATTAACCACCCTTGCAACCCAGGAATAAATCCCACTTGATCATGGTGAATGATTTTTAAAAAAATATTGTTGGGTTCTGTTTGCTAATATTTTATTGAGGATTTTTGGATCTATGTTCATCAGAGATATTAGTCTATAGTTCTTTTTTTTGGAGGTGTCTTTATCTGGTTTTGGTATCATGGTAATTCTGGCTTCATAGAATGAATGTAGAAGTTTTCCTTCCTTGAATATTTTTGGAAAAAGTTTGAGAGGAATAGGTATTAGCTATTAGCTCTTCTTTAAATGTTTGATAGAATTCACTTGTGAAGCCATCTGGTCCTGGACTTTTGTTTGTTGGGAGTTTTTTGATTACTGACTCAATTTCTTTGCTGGTTATCAGTCTATTCAAATTTTCTATTCCTGTTTCAGTTATGGCAGTTTATTTCTAGGATTTTTTCTGGACTGTCCAATTTGTTGGCATATAGTTTTTCATAATCTCTTACGATTGTATTTTTGTGGTGTTGGTTGTTATTTCTCCTTTCCCTTTTATGATTTTATTGATTTGGATCTTTTCTCTTCTTGATATGTCTGGCTAGACGTTTATCAATTTTATTGATTTTTTTTTCCCCAAAGGTCCAGCTTCTGGTTGCATTGATCTCTTCTATTTTTTTTTTAGTTTCTGTATCATTTATTTCTTCTCTAATCCTTGTAGTTTCCTTCCTTCTGCTGGCTGCAGGTTCACTTATTGTTCTTTCTTCTCTAGATCCTTTAGGTATAAGGTTAGGTTGATTTTTGAGATTTTTCTTGCTTCTTGAGGTAGGCCTGTATTGCTATAAATTTCCCTGTTAGAACTGCTTTTGCTGCATTCCAAAGGTTTTGGACTGTTTCATTTTAATTTCTTTCTTGATTTGCTGGTTGGCCTATTCATTGTTTATTAGCATGTAATTTAACCTCCATGTATTTGTGTTCTTTCCAGTTTTTTTTTATGGTTGACTTCTAGTTTCATAGTATTGTGGTCAGAAAAGATGCATGGTATGAGTTTTATCTTCTTGAATTTGTTGAGGCTGGTTTTGTAGGCTAATGTGCAATCTATCCTGGAGAATGTTCCATGTCCGCCTGAAAAGGATGTGTATTCTGCTGTTTGAGGAGGAAGTGTTCTGAATATATCTGTTAAATCCATCTGGTCCAGTGTATCATTCAAAGCCATTGGATGTGAGGGCGATCTGGCTGCGACATCTGTCACCCCATTGATTGCCAGGGTTGATTCGGCTGATCTGGCTGGCTAGGCGGGTGTCCCCTTCCTCCCTCACCGCTCCATGTGCGTCCCTCCCGAAGCTGCGCGCTCGGTCGAAGAGGACGACCTTCCCCGATAGAGGAGAGGACCGTTCTTCGGTCAAGGGTATACGAGTAGCTGCGCTCCCCTGCTAGAACCTCCAAACAAGCTCTCAAAGCCATTGTTTTCTTGTTGGTTTTCTGTTTAAATGATCTGTCCATTGATGTAAGTGGGGTGTTAAAGTCTACTATTATCTTATTATCAGTTCCTTTTAGTTTGTTGTTAACTGTTTTATGTATTTGGGTGCTCCTATGTTGAGTGCATGAATATTTCCAATTGTTATATCTTCTTGTTGGATTGTCCCATAAGGAAATATATTACAGATGAAAATATAGTTGTTTTTGTCCTAAAATACTTATAAAATTAATAAAATATTAACTATTAGTTTTTATAATATGAAAAGGTAAGTGTTTTTAATCAGTGGAGAAAAGGTGGATGATTCAACAAATGGTGTTGGGACACATCATTATACTAAAAATAAGTCACAATGGAGCAATTTAAACTTGATCAATGAAATCATAAAAGTACTTGGAAAGGAACCAAGTTCATAGATATAAAGAACAGATTGGTGGTTGTCTGAGGTAAAAAGTGGTGGGGAGGTGGGTAAGTTGGCCGGGCGGGGGGAAACAAAAGAAAGAACCATCAGTTATAAAATAAATAAGTCCTAAGGATGTAATGTACAGCATGGAAACTATAATAATACTATATTGTATATTTGAAAGTTGCTGTGAGAGTAGGTCTTAAAGTTCTGGTCACAAAAAAAATTCTGTGTGTATGGTGATGGATGTTAACTAGACTTATTGTGGTGATCATTTCACAATATATACAAATATTGAATCATGTTATATACCTGAAAGAAACATAATATTGTATGTCAATTATACCTCAATTTAAAAAAAATGAAATTACTCAAAAAAAAAACTATGGAAGAATTTTAAAAATTCATCTTGGTGGGAAAGACTTAAGTGTGACACAAAACCCAGAAACTGAAGAGAAATATCGTTCATGTATTTAAATAAATCAAAGTACAAAATTTCTGTAAGGCAAAATTTATATAATCAAAGTCAAAAGACAATGAGAAAAAAAATGTGCAATTCTTATCACAGACTTGCTGATGTCCCTAGTATATGAAGAGCTCCTATAATTCAGTAGAAGAGCAACAAGCCCATAGAAAAGTGGGCAAAGGTCAAAAACTAATAGTTTAAGGTAGAGGAAATGGAAGCGGCTCAAACGTATAGATAAATGTCCAAGCTTAAGCTTACTCCTAATAAGAGAATGCAAATTGAAACATCACTAGGACATCACTTTTCACCTATTAAACTGCAAGATATGAAAATGTTTGTTTACACTGTAAGAGAAGGCATGGGAAAGAGATATTCTTCCAGAGTGATGGTGGGATTAGAAACTCCATGGAGACCCATTTGCAAGCATTGATGTATATTATAAATGTGAGTGCTTTTTGACTTGCACATGCCACTTCTAGAACTTTATCCTATAGTTATACAATTATAACATGACAGATATGTGAGATCCTTCATTGCAGTATAGTAGAGAATATTGAAAGGAGTTATAGATCTACTAAGAGGGGTTGGGTTCAATAAAATATTACAAATGTGTAATGGAACATTACACAGCCATTAAAATGGAGTAGATCTTTATTTAGACATGGAATACACTGCAAAATATATTAAGGAAAAATAAAAATAAAAACAAATTATGTGGGGAACAATTTGTATAGTATGTTTCCACTTTAAGAATGTGGGTTATCCATATAATATGCACACATATGCATATATTTGTCTGCAGCTGTAGAATCTATTTCATAAAATCTCCTGAGAGAGTAAGAGGGTTACTGGGAGACAGAGATGGAAAGGAGATCTGTCTTTCACTCTGTTGCATTTGAACTTTTAAAATTTATATATCATTAGCATAAATTATGAATTTAATAAATAAAAATGGAAAAATTGTGCACCCTCAGAAGTGCAGTTCTGTAATGGGACACAAGCTTAGATTTTTAAACGCCCCCCACCCCACCTGGCTAAGATGCTGGGACAGGTCTTAGAAGTCTTTATAACTCTTTCCTCTTATTTTGCTGCTCACCCTTGGGTGATAGCCAAGGGTCACTTTATAATTATACTACATGATACCATTGTATTTAATAGCTTCCAGATTTAGAAGATGCTGCCATTTTAACAGAGAAAGATACCAGGACCTAGATAGAGCTTTTCTGCTTAAAGGGAAGCTTTCTTTTCTCCTAAGAGCCTCTTTGTGCAGATAGATGAAATTGCTTTAGTGGTGATTTGAATAGAGAGCTGAACTGTATGACTTTTTCTTTCTGATATGTTTTTTGAATCAATGCAGCTGTTCTTCATGCATTATAAATGACTTTCTAAGCTTTCATCCTTCCCTCCTCCCTTCCTCCTTCCCTCCCTTCCCTTCTTCCTTTTCTCTCTTTTTTCCTTCCTGTATAAATCCATTTTGCAAGTAAGTGCTGTTGGAAGTTCTATTTGCCTGTGATTGCCAAATCACAGCCCTGATTTGGTGACACAGGAATTCCCAAAAAAAGATTCTGCAGATTGAAAATTTTTAACTGTCATTACTTTTCTTTGCTAGTTTCTTTTTAAAATGATAAAGCTGTGTTAATGATCTCAAGATCACAAACTCTGCACCAGGCTTCATTCTAGAGATGTTAGCTCCCACATCTACAGCTTTAGCTCTGGGCTCCCTCCTGAGTTATGACCCATGTTTGTTCACAACAAAGATCATGATGTAGGTTTCACCTGCAAACCTTTCCTCCCCCTATGTTTCTGTCTTGGCTAGTGGTGTGTGAGATCTAGTGCAGTTGCAGCAGGCCCAGGGAGGTCTGCTTTAGCTTTTTGTTGAAATACAGATTCTGATCTAATAGGTCTAGGATGGTTCTCCATTTCTAACAAACTCTCAGGTGAGCATGCCCTGTGGCTGGTTGTCTCAGTTATTCTTATCCTCTATTGTAATATCTTGTTTACTCATATTCCAGAGTTATATTCCTTATTTGTTTACTTGTTTATTGTCTGTCTCCCCCACTGAATACAAACTCTATGAAGGCAATCTTATTTCTATTGTATCTACTGCATGTTGATTACACTGCCTGGAATTTAATAGTTGCTAATTAAATATGGAATGATATATGAACGAATGAACATACTGAAGAGACTGTCATGGGAAGTGACTCAAGCTGGAAGGGCTGTTTTTTGGCAGATTGTTGATGGAAACACTCAGCTGTCAAGGACAACTGAGGTGAAAGTTTAAGAAAAATTAAAAGCATAAGTGGAGGGTAGGCAGCAGTTGGCTAATTGAAACTGTTGAGAGAGAAGAGTAAGGGCTTAAGAGATAAGTGGATAATATCAGGGTTTAGGAATCTAATATTAAAATTCTGAGTATTCTTGCTATGTAACTCCTTGTACATCCCTGACATTTTGGTAGCCTGAACAAATAATATCAACCATCATGTCCAGGTCCTCTGGAATGTCATCAAAGATTTTAAAAGCTTACCATTAGCTCTCTTATCTAGACTCATCTCCCAAATTGTTCTCCCTCTTCTCTCCAAGATATGGCTACATTGCCCACCCATTGTCCTACAAACAATTGCTATGCTTACTATCTGTTGATCTGACCTCTTATTGAAATTCTACTCATTTTTCTGGATCAGCCCACATGCCACCTTTTCCTTGAAGCCATCTTTAATCCTATTATTTCCTTCTTCTGTACTGCTTTGACATTTAAGTTATAATTCTTAACATATTTTGCCTAGACACCAGTGTGCAGCGTGTCACCCCCAGGAGATTAGAATCTCATTAAGGACAAGTCCTAGTCTTATTAATCTTTGTGTTCTCCATAGTGTACTACAGTGTTGTTATATATAGTGGAAGCTCAATAAATGTTGGTTGAAAATGAGGCATAATAAAAGAATCATGAAACTTTGCATTCACATATGGAGGTTATAACTTTTCAAAATACATTCATAGACTTCCTTTTCTTTTTTTTAAAGATTATTTATTTATTATTTATTTATAACAAGCGAGAGTGGGGGGAGGAGCAGAGGGAGAGGGGGAGAGAGAATCCCAAGCAGACTCCACTCTGAAGCATGGAGCACAACACGGGGCTTGATCCCTTGACCCTGAGATCATGACCTGAGCTGAAATCAAGAGTTAGATGCTTAACTGACTGAGCCATCCAGGTGCCCCACAAAGACTTTCTTTTCTGACCACGATAGAGGGACTGGATTTGATACTGTCTCCCCAAATAATGAAAAACCTGGAAAAAAAAATGAAACATTTATTTTCAGCCATTAGACAGCACGAAACACAAGGCTGTGATTCTTGAGAGAAGGAAAATGGGTGAGATATGCCCTGTGGTCGCTGCAGTTTGCCTGAAGGCACTTTCCCCATCATGAAGCTGAGTGGTTGTGTGTTGATCGTAAGCAGACTATGATGATTTTGCTGAGATCAGGAGACAGTGATCAGAGTTGACAAGGCTAAGGAAGCTAGGAGTTTGGAGAACTATGCAGAAAAATAACTCTATATATTTGCATGCGTCCTCTTGTGTCTTTGCTGAATAGTAAGATGTACAGGTATAGAGCAAAACTCCATGCAGTAGGGCAAAGAGTGCTCAGGTTGCTGTGAGCTAAACAGCTGCCAAACCTCACACAGTGCTGGGAGACATTTGAATTGTGACTATCCAGATTGGAGAATCATTGTTGATCACTTGGGACATTCAGAGGTTCTAGAGGGACCATACCTTATTTGCATGATAAAGTATCTGTAAAGTAAGGACTCATCTAGACTGGCCCTAACAAAGCTTAAAATCCTAAAGAGTGTCAAACTATATTGTAATTAACTTGACTGCCAGAACAAAGACCAATACTCTCTAAAGGAAGAGAGTAAAATACACATTCTCACAACGTAAAACCCAGAATGTCTAAGACCTAATAAAAAATTCTGAACATAGCAAGACATGGGAAAATGTAATACACAACAAGAAGTAAACTCCAGCAGTACAAATAGGGTGAGAAATGACAGAGATGTTAGAATTAATGGACAGAAAGAGTAAAACATCCAGCTATTATTATAACTATGATCAAAATATTAAAAAATGAGTATTGTGAAAAGAGAAATGGAAGGTAATAAAAACTTCTAGGGATGAAAAACTAAACTTGGTATCTAAGATAAAAAGTTTACTGGTTGGGATTAATAGCAGACTAGACAAACCATTTTTCAGAGTGGTTGTGCCATTTTACATAGCCACTAGCAATGTATGAGGGTTTCAGATTTTCTACATCCTTTCAAAGACTTGGTATTTTCAGTATCTTTGATTCTGGCCAGTCCACTGAGTATGTAACGGTATCTATTCTGGTTTTAACTTGCAACTCCCTAATGACATTTTTATCTCCAGCTGGACCGTTGCTAGGCTTGCCTTATCTTATGACTTGTTGGGCCTGACAGGCCTCACTTTATGAAGGTTCTCTTGACCACATGGTCATTTGATACCAAATTGAAGCCTTACCAAGTTTACCATTTTTTCCATTTCTGTTCCATGCTACTGTAGGGCCCAGTAGCTTGACAGAAGTTGTTTTCTAGGAAGGTATATGATTCTCCACTTCAGATGACATGACCTTGCTTCAGAACCCTAGGGACTGAGTTTTGATTTTCTCACCAAGGTTTGCCGTAAATTCTATATGGCACCTTTTCTGACCATTGAAATATCAATCACCCTAGGTCTGCCAGGTCATATGGTTCAAGTGGTAGGACTGCTTGCACCACCTGATGCTCCACCCAAAGCTGGCAGCTTCTTTGTCATCTGGCATATAGGCTAGAGCAGTAACCCTAGATGTGGAATATGCTGCCTCCAAAACCTGAAGTTGCTCACTAAGTATTCTTTCTTCATGGAAGGGGGAGCAAAGTACAATAATTTGACTTTTTTTTTTTTTGTAAGGTTTTATTTATTTGAGAGAGAGCACAAGCTGGGGTAGGGGGAGAGGGAGAAGCAGACTCCCCACTGAGCCGGGAGCCTGATGTGGGGCTGGATCCCAGGACCCTGGGATCATGACCTGAGCCTAAGGCAGATACTTAACTGGCTGAACCACCCAGGCACCCAATAATTTGACTCATTTTTTTAAAATTTAATTTTATTATGTTATGTTAGTCACCATAGAGTACATCATTACTTTTTGATGTAGTGTTCCATGATTCATTGTTTGCCTATAACTCTCAGTGCTCCATGCAGTACGTGCCCTCCTTAATACCTATCACTGGGCTCACCCATCCTCCCACCCCCCTCCCCTCTAAAATCCTCAGTTTGTTTCTCAGAGTCCATAGTTTCACATGGTTCATCTCCCCCTCTGAATCCCCCCCCTCATTTTCCCCTTCCTTCTCCTAATGTCCTCCATGCTATTCCTTATGTGCCACAAGTAAGTGAAACCATATGATAATTGACTTTCTCGCTTGACTTATTTCACTTAGTGTAATCTCCTCCAGTCCCATCCACGTTGATGCAAAAGTTGGGTATTCATCCTTTCTGATGGCTGAGTAATATTCCATTGTATACATGGGCCACATCATTTTTATCCATTCATCTGTTGAAAGGCATCTCGGCTCTTTCCACAGTTTGGCTATTGTGGACATAGCTGCTATGAACACTGGGGTGCATATGGCCCTTCTTTTCACTACATCTGTGTCTTTGGGGTAAATACCCAGGAGTACAATTGCTGGGTCATAGGGTAGCTCTATTTTTAATTTTTTGAGGCACCTCCACACTGTTTTCCAAAGTGGCTGTACCAACTTGCATTCCCACCAACAGTGTAAGAGGGTTCCCCTTTCTTCACAACCTCTCCAACATTTGTTGTTTCTTGCCTTGTCAATTTTTGCCATTCTAACTGGTGTAAGGTGGTATCTCAGTGTGGTTTTGATTTGAATTTCCCTGATGGCTAATGATGATGAACATTTTTCATGTGTCTGTTAGCCATTTGTATGTCATCTTCAGAGAAGTGTCTGTTCATGTCTTCTGCCCATTTTTTGACTTGATTATTTGTTTTTTGGGTGTTGAGTTTGAGAACTTCTTTACAGATCTTGGAAAGCAGCGCTTTGTCTGTAATGTCATTTGCAACTATCCTCTCCCATTCTGTGGGTTGCCTCTTTGTTTTGTTGACTGTTTCCTTTGCTGTGCAGAAAGTTTTTATCTTGATGAAGTCCCAAAAGTTCATTTTTTGCTTTTGTTTCACTAGCTTTTGGAGATGTATCTTGAAAGAAGTTGCTGTGGCCAATGTCAAAGAGGTGACTGCCTTTGTTCTTCTCTAGGATTTTGATGGATTCCTGTCTCACATTGAGGTCTTTCATCCATTTTGAGTTTATCTTTGTGTATGGTGTTAGAGAATGGTAGAGTTTCATTCTTCTGTATATAGTTGCCCAATTTTCCCAGCACCATTTATTGAAACCAACTAACTTTACACCTTAAAGAACTAGAGAAAAAGCACCAAATGATGCCTAAGCCATGCATTAGAAGAGAAATAATTAAGACTAGAGCAGAGATCAGTGAATTAGAAACCAGAAACACGGTAGATCAGATCAATGAAACTAGAAGCTGGTTCTTTGAAAGAATTAATAAGATTGATAAACCACTGGCCAGACTTATCCAAAAGAAAAGAGAAAGGACCCAAATTAATAAAATTATAAATGAAAGGGGAGAGATCACCACTAACACCAAGGAAATTGACTCTTATTTTGAAGGAATGATTCAGCACACTCCTTATCGTTAAACCTCTGAAGTCTTTTTGGAATTGGTTTGCTCCTGAATCTTATTCGAGTTTATTTCTCAAGTCTGGGAGTCCATATCCATCTAGCATGCTGGTCTTCTCTTGCTCATCTGGCTTGATCAACATAGCATCATTGCTTTTATGGATTAATGTGATATTTGGTAAGATGCCCAGATTTCTTTGGTTTTTATTATGACAGAGGGCAGGAGACTTAACATAGCCTAGGGCAAAACTGTAAATGTATCCTCTTGTCCATTTCAAAAAAAAAAGTAAACTCTTTCTGGCTCTTTTTTCTAGATGAGATAGAAAAGAATGCATTTACCAAATCATTGACTGCATAATCTAATATAGGGGTTGGCAAACTTTTTCTGTTAAGGGCCAGATAGTAAATAGTTCGTGCTTTGGAGGCATAAATTAGTCTCTGTCTCAGCAAGATGTTTTGGGTAGGATTCAGGTTAGATTTTCTGGTCTTTCTATGCCTGGGTTTAATTCCCTGGTTGCATCAAACAGCATCCTCCTTTGCAGGCTATTTTATTGATGTTCCTGTCTTGGGAGACATGCAAGGTTAGCTTTGGCAGCTCCTTGTGTTCTTGATTCTCTTAGGGTGGAAGTCCTGTCCCAAGATTAAAACCCTCTGTGCTTCACATGCTCTAACTGTTGTAAGTGATGTGGGGAAGGCAAAAAGAAATTAGGCCTGTTGTGAGTTCTCACTAGTTAGGGTGGGTGTATGGGAGAGTCATCACTCAAGACCGGTGTTTTTCACATCTGAACTGGTGAAAGGGTCTTCATTGTCATGCAGGGTTTAGGTTTGCAAGGCAAGCACCTGGTCCAACTGTTGCTACCTTCCTATGCTTTCTCCCTACAAATAAGAGCAGAACTGTGTGGGATCAAGGATTTCTTCAGACAAGGGTTAGCTAAGCATGGGTTAGCACATAGCTAACCAAATTAAACGTTGGTTATAAAAATAATGCCATTCGTTAAACATGCACAGTCAATCTTTATTATTCATGGATTTCATATTTGCAAATTCACCTACTTGCTAAAATTTATTAAGCATGCCAAGCACTCATGGTACTTTTATGGTCATTAGTGGACCTTGGCAGAGTTGTAAAAAATTCGAGTCACCCAACAGGCATGGTCACACCTGAGGTTAAATAAGGTGATGCTCTCTCTTCTTATAACTCTCAGACTGTAAGTCAATGTTCTTTTTGTGGTCTGTAAAGTATCATGTTTTTGCACTGTTGTGCTTTTATGGAATGACTTTGCTGTTTAAAATGGCGCCCAAACGTAGTGCTGAAGTGCTGTGTAGTGTTCCTAAGAGCAAGAAGGCTGTGATGTCTCTTACAGAAAAAGTGTATGTTAGATAAGCTTCCTTCAGACATGAGTTACAGTGCTATTGACACTGTGAGTTCAATGTTAATGAAATAATAATATATATGAAATAAGGTATTTTAAACAGAAACATACATAAGGTAGTTTATATGTTGATTGGTTGATGAAAATATTGTGACCAGACGCTTGTGGGAACCTAGTGCTATATTTTCCTGAGGAGTAATGGTTCAGTATTCACTAATTCAACATTTGCAGTGACTTTACAGAGGATAACTACTGCAAGTAATGGGAATTGACTATCAATCCCAAATATATATTCTGGGACTGGGGAAATAGTCACTGTTTGGGTTTATGGACTCAGTGGACC
The DNA here is from genome assembly GCF_003265705.2 of Callorhinus ursinus. NCBI lineage: Eukaryota > Metazoa > Chordata > Mammalia > Carnivora > Otariidae > Callorhinus > Callorhinus ursinus. The sequence goes on along the minus strand of NW_027397069.1, from coordinate 53,090,106 downwards.
TAATATAAGCTGGATCTTGGCCAGGACTCACTTTCTTACCTAGTACCACATTTTCCAACTTTAATACTGGCCAGGAGGGATGTGGACCCTGGGGGAGGTACATGTTGCCTAGCGGGGGAGGTACATGTTGCCTAGCTGGGGAGAAGCCTCTGTGTTGTCCTCCAGCAGTGGTGGTGGTGGGGGAGTGTGTTGCAGCTTTTAACAGGGAAGAACAGACTAAGTCTGTATATTCAGAGTGTTAGTCTGGGGAGTGAAAATCCTCAGGGGAATCTACCCACATGTCCCTATCCCATGTTTAGGATCCCAGGGTTTTACAACCAGGGCCTGACCCTGGCATAAAAGATCTGCCTTGGTTGGGGCCTTAATCATCTTTGAAGTTCAGCACTCAGACTTTTCTGTTACAGGACATGAGAGTTTCTCTATATATGACAAAGAGCCCTCAGGCTTTCATGCTTGGCTTTCAGGTGTTTTTCTTTCTGCAGAGCACCAATGATGCTGATTGATCATCATCCAGTGCCACTATCCTCTGGCTACTGTTTTTTCTATACATCTCAGATTTCTCTATATACCTCATACATCTTGCCTGCTAATGGATTTCCTGTACATAATTCCAGTTCACCAGTAGTGAAAGTTTTAATTTTATGCCAGACTGTTTGTGCCCCACCACCAGTCACTCAGTCCTCATGGCCTACCAGATGTTGAGTGATCGCTGTGCTGATGGTATTTCCATCAGCCAGCCACCAAGTTCTTCTTCTTTTGGGCTTATGTTTTCATAAGACCTTGCTTGAAGATTCAGAAAATATCTTCTATTAGTCTAAGTCCCACATAAGCGTCCCTTGTGGTGCTCTGAGGGGCTAAGAGTACAGAGTCTGCGGTCCTTCTATGCTGGGATGCTGAGCAACAGTGACTATCCCAGGTTCTAGCACATAGTGGGTGTCAAAGACAAACCCCGATCTCATAAAGGATGGCAAGAAGCAAACCCATTGCTACTCTCTAGGAACCAAAAATAGACAACAGGACTTAAGGGATCAATACAACATGGTTTATTACTTGTAGCAGAGCAAACAGCAGGAGCGTTAGCAAGGTGGGACAAGTTACCCATCTCTGACTCCCTTATGGGGCATGATGAGTTTAATGGGTGCTACGCATTGTGTTCATTGCAGCAGAGGAACCCAAGACCTAATGCCCAGCACCTTTCTGAGCAAACAGTAAATATTTCAGCAAGAAACAAGCTAATTCCCCTCCCTGGGGCAACAAACAGTTACATGGTAGTTACACTTGGCCACACCTTCATCTTTTTCAGTATCAGGAGATGGAGGATACTTGCCATCTGTCACAGTAAGCAAGAACACACAGAATGTTCAGGACCCTGGGATGGGTTGCCTCTTCCAACAAGAAGTATTCATAGATGTTTGTTGAATGAATAAATGAGAGGAATAGTGTGCTCTGCTTAAAGTGGGCAATCTTTATCAGATTTCACTGGGTGGCTTGGAATGGAAGACTTGTTTCTGTCACAGTGCATAGTTTTAACTATGCAGTTTTAACTGTAACTCATTCTCACCATACTTGGGATCTTGAGAAGCGCTAGAAAGAAATATGGGTGTGTAGGAGGGTAGGGCATTGGCAGATGAAATGCAAATTTTGCTGGGAAAATAGGCATTTTTGAGAAGCAGGTTGATGAGGCTTCGAACTATTTGCAAAACTGCTAGAAATTTCTACAGAGGGCTTGCTGTGATTGGTTATTAAGTTGCAGCTGCAACTGTGGAACAAGCTGCCATCCAAGTTTTAAATAATCCTTCAAAATGTGCAATTCTCTATGGGATGGTAGATTAAAATTCATGCTCTCTATTTTCTATACTTCAGGGCATTTTCCTTTTAAAATTCACTTCCATTTGTCCTAGGGAGAACAAGAGATACTGACACAAGTTTGTAAGATAACCAAGGTAGCAATAGCCTGAAAGGGGCTGGCTGGGGAGAGAATTTCATCTCTAGGGTGAGGAATTAATAATGTCATCTTATTAAGACTCTAAGGACTGCTTGAACTGTTTTAACTGAGAAAGCAAATTGGATAAGTATCAGGGCCCAGGACTAGACTGGGTTATCCAGTGGATAAGACCACACATAGTTAAAGTGAAAGGATTTGCCCCTATCATCAACATGAAGCCTTCAAGCCCCAGGGGAGAACCATGTCAAGGATTCAGTAGGATGTGTACAGTACAACTCCACCCTGCTTTGGTGCCTCTTCCTCCCCTTTGTACCCATTTTCCAGGTCTGACTTAGATCCTGAGAAGTCTTCTCTGACCAGTTCTGCCTTCAGCCATCCACCTTCTGAATGGAGGCTCTGAGTCATTGTTTTTACCAGTGGTTCTCAAACTTCAGTGTGCCCCCAAATCAGAATCACCCAGAGAGCTTGTAAAAACTCAGATTTCTGCCTCATTTCTAGAGTATCCAGGAGACCTGGGGTGGTGCTGGTGATTTTGCATTGCTGACAACTTCCCAGGTGCTGCTTCTGCTGCTGAGCCCAGTACAATCCTTTAAGACCCATCTATCCACGTACCTTGTTTTGCACTTAATTGTCAGTGTCTCAGTGTAGGAGACCTCTTGTTCCATACTGCTATGAAATTCTCATATGTATATATCTTGTCTGGCACACATATTTATGTAATGTTAGTTCCATTTACCATTCCCCATGTCTTTATTTGAATTATAGATTTTTTTTTAAAGAAGTTTTTATGCAGCTATCTACTTAGGAAGTATTCAGTAAATATTTACTTTATAAATGGGTGGACAGAAGGTTCTTGATTTCAATCAAGGTTTTTTTCCTAAGACTTCTAGATTCTTACTTTGTTGTTACGAATACCTTAATTTTTCCTGAAACACAGCCCCGGTAATATAAAAATATCTTTTACAGGTATTGTGGTAAAGCATGACAAATTAAAATGTCTCACTTCAGTGTAGTTCCCAGTTGACCAATAAAAGATAATTTTCTCCTCTGGGGCTTTCACACTGCTGAGCTAAATGATAAGGTATTGGTTTTTTTCTGAATGGTGTCTCTGCATTTCTTGGTGCTGTGTTCTCACTGGGCTTGGTTGGACTGTTGGAGATACAATACACTGGCTCTCTTTGAAAGATAGTTTTCACCTTCACCTTGACTTGACAGTGGCAGCGGGGCTGAGGCTGCCTGATACCTGCCATTTTGTTTCTCTGTCCTCAGTGGGGTTTGATTCTTCTAACTATTTCCAGTTTGGGAGGCTAGCTTGGGAGGTAGAGATCAGGACTCTCTTCTTTCCCTGTTACCAAGTACAGGAAGAGAATTTTCACTGGGCAGGCAGCCAGGAGAGTAGGGGTAAGTCACTGTAGATTTCATACATCCCAGTGGAACTTGGCACTTTGAAACAATCCCCCAAAGAGTCATGTAATTTGGGAAATATAAAAATTGCCCCTTACCTGTTCTTTATTTTTTTGTGAATTTCATTGCTAGTTTTTTTTTAAGATTTTATTCATTTATTTGAGAGAGAAAGGGGTAGAGAGAGTGAGAGGGAGAAGCAGACACCTTGCTGAGCTGAGAGCCCGACATGGGGCTTGATCTCAGGACCCTGAGATCATGACCTGAGCCAAAGGCAGATGTACAACCGACTGAGCCACCCAGGCACCCCTTCATTGCTAGCTTTTTTTTAAAGTGTTATGGATAAATCTACTCTCTATTTTGTCACCTAAAAGAGAGTGGGGTCTTATCTTTCATATTTGTGCAACCATTTTTCTCCTGCGTACAACTATTCCTGTGAGGAGAGTGGAAAAAAACATAGAGTTGAGGTCACATAGGCTTGAGTTCACATAGGCTAGAGTTCAAGTTTTGTTTATTGCTGCATTAGTTCTAGTCTGTTCAGAAGCAGATGCCAGGACAGGATTAGATGTTCAGAGATTTATTGGGAGAAGGAGCTGGGGCAGGTGGAGAAGAGCTGAGCTTCAGATCAGAGGCAGGTCTGACACCTGGAGAAAGAGGGAAGGAAGGTTGTGTGGGAAGTCTTGAACTGCAGCGTTGAAAGAAAAGTTTGGCTAGGTTTGGGGGAGTCTTCAAGCTAAAGGTGGCCATTGGAGGACTCCTGTGTCTTGCTGGAATGGCCCCTTGTTATTCCATACGTCTTGCCCCCACCATGCTCAGCTGTTGGCCAGGAGATGTTCTTGTAGCAGGAAATATGTATGGCTCATATCCATGGCCACCACAGCCTCTGAAAACATATTCTGTTTTTATAGTCCCATGGATACGATATGATGTGAATAACACTTGGGATGCTCTACCTTCCCCCTGCTTAAGGATGGCTGTGAATGATTTCTGCCTAGAACTTATATTAGGGTAGAGTGACCAAGAGATTAAAAATAGCTGGTGTGAATTGATCTCAGTAGCCACTGCTTTGAACCATTTGAGAATAAGTTGCAGAAATCCTGTCAGTTGCCCCTGAATTCATTAATGTGTACTTACTATGAATAAAGACATTTTCTTACATAGTGACAGTACAATGATCAAAATCAGGAAATAAAACATCAATACAAGATTAATCTGTAATTTAAATTTCTCCAATTGTCCCAATATCTGTATCTTTTTGTTGGTGTTGCTGTTCAGGATCCAACCTAGGATCATTATGTTAAATTTAGTTTTCATGACAGATAAAGTTTTGAGGACAAAATGTCATTTTTTGGTTCAAGTTCTGTTCAAATTCAGGATGCATGTTTTTGCTCATAGCAGCAAATTATAACAAAGAAGAGTCTTACGCCCTTCTCATGTAAGGATGCTGTTTCCGGTTGCTTTTTATTTGCAGACCCATCAGAGGCTCTGCCAGGATTGAGTGCTCCCCCTCTTAGTGGTGGGGAAGGCTTCCAGAGAGATGAGATGGTATCTGCTTGCCATTGTTCACATTTGCCAGAGATTGGCAAGGTGGACAACTCCTCTGAGACCCACCACAGCAAGGAACACTCACTCAGAAGTGATTTTTGTGAAGTAATATTATTGATGTTAATTATTAATCATATTTAAGATTCTAAATTAACACAACACAATCATCTTTGTTTAACAATTATCCATGTCTTACAATCAGAGAAACACCAACTATCAGCCTTTTAACTTACAAAAGTGTAAATACTAATTTTAGCATTTAATGAGTTAGTTGAAAGGCAAATTTCTCCAACATTACTGACTGGAGATGTTAAAGGGAAAAAAAAAAAAACAACTATGTCTTTTGCCCCTTTGGTGTGCCAGAAACTTTTAATGTTTGAAAGCCCCAAGGTTTGTTCGTTTTTAAAATAGTTCACTTTCAGGAAAGTAGCTGACGTTGTTTGGCTCCCACCTGCAATCTTTGTTAGAGAAGACTTTCTTTGTTAGAGAACTTTCACTATGATAGACCTATCACCTACCAGCTCTCTTTCCTGGATTACCCATTTTCTCTTCCATAGTTAAGACATAGTTCAGTAGCCACCTCCTCCATGAACTCCACTGACATTTCACCAGGGATTTGTCCCTCCATGACCTCCAGCATATGCTCAGTGTTATAGCAAGTGACCCACTGTGTTGTAAAGTCTCTATTTCTGCTCCTGAAGATCATAAATGAATTTCATCTTTTCTTCTCCATACCTAGCAAGGTTCTTGACAAACAGATGATGACCAAATGAATGAATCCTTGACAGATCTCAAACTGATCTTCTAAGAATCCCTAAATACTCATCACTTAATTTTGGAAGCTGCTAGTTCTAATTCTCCGTGCTTCCCTTCTCTTTGATGTCCTTTGGTTATTTTACTTTTCGTGTGGGTGAAATTGATCTGCAGCTTTGTTGCAGTCAAGAAGGCTTTCAGATTGCAAAACCCATGCAGTGGTTTAGGGGGGATTATTCCATTTGAGGCCTATTAGCAGAAGCCTGGAGGGGTCTGTGAATTCATCTTGTCACTTCTACTTCTCTTTGACTGATGGGTATTTTTCTCATTCTCAAAGACCTCTGGGGACAGCAGTTTTGTATAGTCCTGGATAGAAACCTTCACAGTGGCAGAGTGATGAAGCATGTGTGACAATTTAGAAACATAAAAATGGGTGTTCTCAGATGCCCCAGCATAGAATACTTCTCTAAGTCTGTCAGGGATGGGGCTGAAAACAAGCTAGTCACACTACAGTGGTATCAGTGCAAACTTACCTGGTCTCACAGATGTGCTCTCTGGCTCCACTGTCCTTTCCTTCCACCTTGTTAATTCTGTGGGTCTGACCTAACCCAGACCACTGGCCCTTTCTGTACTTGACAACTTTTGCTATTAAGCTGGAGTCTCATTTTACACTGTCTCTTGTTTTACTTTTGCTCTATCCCCTAGGACCCTGGAATTCTATCCATATCTAATCTCAGCCTCTGTGCACAAGCACCTGTATATTTTATTAGCACTGTAATGGCTAGCATATAAGGTGTGGCTTAAAAAAGCCAGAGTTACCCATTTGCCATTAGATCATAGTCTTGGCATCTTATATAGTAATGAATCCTATATTCTAGCAGGTAAATTGAGTAATGTGTCACCTACTCATTTTAAGTGCTAATAAAAGAAATGAGTGCATCTCTCTTAACTATCACAGTGGTGGGAGTTGTAAGAAAAAAAGACCAGATGCATTTTGCTTTGTTTCTTAGTAACCACTATCATCTTTGCTCTCTGTGTCTCAGTGATGTTCCTCTCTTGCTGCTAGGCCAGGTCTATTGTTAGCACAGCACATGTGGGCTGCACCCAGCAATTTGTGTCCTAGGAGGTTTCAGTTTACAAAAATAGGCAAAACCTGACTTTTCACAGTCACTTCCTATGTAATTAAAATGGCATATTTTTAAGTTAGAAAAGGATGAATTTATGGTAAGGGGAATAAAAGTCTCTTCAAAGAGACTGACGTTATACTCTTGAACCATTGCCATATATAATAAAAGGTTTACTATCACTTGAAAGTCAGTTTGAATGTTGGCTATAACTAGATAGTGCAAATTGGATAAATTATGCCTCAGGTTCTTTTCCTTTGGAGAGCATATTGACTTTTTTTTTTTATCTTAGTGGAGTGAATGGAAGCATTTTGGCAGAAGTTTCTTTTTTTTAATGTAGTTAGGAATATGCATCACTTCCTCTGGAAGGGTGGGAGACTTTTTTTTTTTTCAATTTTGTTTTGACCTCAGGTACGATAGATCTAAAGCATATACATTTGACTTCCTATGCTTGATGCTTTCTTTGTTGTAAATCTTCAAGTGGTTCCTGATTCTATTGCTAAGACACAGTAGTTCTAACTCCCTGGAAGTTCCAGGAACGACAGCCTGTTTGAAGTTAATGAAGAAGTTAGTGCTTGTTAACATACTGCTCACCTGGGACTAGTTTAGACTAGAGCAGTGCCTTCTACCTTCAGTAAAAAAGATTGGTGACAAATTGCTTCTGTGAGTTGCTCAGAACCATTGGGGAGAAACTAGAAGTTGACAGTCAGAAGAACTTTAGGAGAAAGTCTGCTGCCTCTCGAGGGAAAGAAAAACATCTCACTATTGGCAAAAATTCCTGCATCATCTTTTGAAGCAATTAAAGTAAAAGGGTTTTTGCTTGAATTATTCATCTAACTGCCTCAATTTTCCACCTGGTATGCCAGTTGAGACCTTTAATGTGAGTAAATACCTGGTTTTAGTAATGATTGAAATAACTAAAGTGCAGGGAGCCATGAAGATAACATCTTTTTCTTTTGAGTTTATTTAGCATATATTTGTGGTCTACAGCACGTACGGTAGGAAGTGATGGTCATAATTCTATCCTCAAGAAGTAGCAGCTTAACTAGGGATTCTGGTATATGAATGTGCTAGTGAGCCTTTCCAGGGCAAAAACAGGTGGTAGTTTTCTGTAGGTCTGCAGATTTTTTGATATTCTTCCATGCAAAAGGGGAAGGCTAATTCCTCCCACCCCCGCCGTGTGATTATGAATGTCAGCTACACTGGTGGATCACTTCTATCAAATAGAATGTGGTGAATGTGATGTCCTAGTGTAGGTCACAAAAAGGATACAGCAGAGAAATGGAACTCAGCTTTGTTGGGTTAAAAGTTCTCAATGTTTAACCCAAATTGCATTCTCATTGAACAGATAAATCTTATAGTATATTTAATTTGTGTAACCCAGTTGAGTCATGCTAGACTATAAAAAATTGGTCAGTCCAGAGCTTGGGATTGGTGAAAATGACAACTTATATGAGGCTTGGCTAGGGTTCTAGCTAGCAACTAATGGAAAGGATACACACAAGATCAAAGATACATGCTCCTATAAGTGGATGTGGCTTTTCAGTACCTCCTTTGTCCCTCATGGAGATGTTTTGTATGAAGTTCAGAGATCTCAGCAATCTTCAATGAGGGAGGAATATGTCAGGTCAGAGGAACTCACGGATTCATAGTTCTTTTCTACAGTACAGTTAAATTATTTAAGTTATATAAGTTATATAATATATCACTTAAGTTATATATCTTAGCCCAGGCTCCCCAGAAAGCAGAGCTGGAGGCAAAGGCTTATGTGCTCTTATGTTATCAATGAGTGCAATACCATCGAGCATGTATGAGGGACAAGGAGAAAAAGGGAATGAAATAGCCATTTGATGTATCAAGTGTGATAATTATTCAATCTCAATGGAACCATTTTCCAAGACGCCATGTAAATGGCTCCTCCTTGGGATTGTCTGGTGGGGGAAGATGGAAACCTTTCTCCATCTCCCTAGATCAAAGTTTTGCTGCATGGGACATTTATTCCCTTGGGACTTAAAGGTTACATGTCGGGGCCAGTGAGTCCCACGTTGTGTCATACCTTTAGCAATGGTGAAGCCCTGGGACAGGAGGTGAGGATGGGAGACACAGACATGAGATGAAATCCTAATAGATTGTAACCCCCACCAAATTGGCAAAAGTCTGTGAGGAATGGTCCACTGGCTGCTAGGTCAAAAGTACTGGTGACAAGTGACCCAAGAGGATCAGTAAGAGGTGTCTGATATACAATGCTTACAAACTACCACATTCCTCATTGCATTCTTTGCTGGGCCATTGGACACATTGAGATTTCAGAGTAGGAGTCAAGCAACAGACTCACATACTGGTTACTTTAAAAGAATGCTTTGTCAACCGCTTGTGTCAGAATCATCTGAAGGGAGGGGATGCCTGTTAAAAAGACATTTCTAGGTCCCACCTCAGATCTACTAGTTCAAAATCTCCTGGAGTGGGAACCAGGATGGGCCTATTTAACAATCAGCCCAGGCAATTCTTAAGCCTACTAAACTTTAAGAACCACCAAGAAAACATAGGATATCAGATCCTATTAGAGTTAACTTTATTGAATCTTGCTCTACATGTTCAAAAACAGCCTGTATCAGAGTAGGACTATGAAGTAATTTCCACATAAAGCAATTTATCTACCAGGCTCCATTTATTTCAAGAGTCCTGACAGGCTATTACCATTTCAATCCATTGACTATATTTTACTTAAAATGAAAGTACTGAAGCTGCTTTTGATACTTGAGTACATTTAACAACATTTACAACAATAGCTCTTATAAAAACACTCTGTTGTCACCTATTATTTTTATGAATTTTCCTGGAGCCATGAAGTTAGTTGGACAGGACCAGCTCTCTGTGGTCTTGGCGCTCCATTCCCTGGCCATTGCCCAGCAGGCTGAAGCAGAGCTGCTCAGGGAGAAAACTGTTAGGCAGCTTCATAGGTTTGACCTAAGGGTACAAAGAGACCTTGAATTAAATCCCTAGACTCCTAAATTTATGAGGACATATGGTCAGCTAATCCACTGTTTTTTTTTTTGTTGTTGTTTTTAATTTGGAGACTTATAGCAACTCTCACACTACCCTACACAGGGAGGCAGTTGATTCCTTTAGGCAGTTTGGATATTTACATAAAGGGTGACCCATAACTTTCCTCAGCAGCCTGTGTACCAGTGTTTGTCAGCCTTAGAATCAGTAATTTAAGTGATTCCTTTGATCTACCCTGGATTCCTTTTCCTGGAATTCAAACCCAGCAAAAGCCAGCAGGAAAAAAAAAAGGCGGGGGGGGGGGGTGGTGATGTGCTGTGAACTTCGTCGGAACTCATTTTGATTTTAGTAGCTATACATACTAAGTTAATTGTAATAACAAGTATATCTATGATATGAAAATAGTTTAGAATTAAAAGGTCAATAAAGAAAGGAATGTGTGTGTAAGAAAGCATGCAGGCAGAAATCATGGAGGAATGTTATTAGGCATGTTTGTTGAAGAACATTGCTCCATGGAGGGAGCTACCCAGAGCCAGACCTAAGATCACTGGTGGCATCACTGGCTGCTAAGACGTCCCCGAATCAAAGGGCACAATGGATAGATAGCTGGCCCAGACCTTCTAATAAGACATAGGTGAAATATCTGCTCTAGTCCAACGTCAGGATTGCCCATGAAAATCAGTGCTAATCTAGTACAGACGCTATTCCTGTTTTTAGTAACAAGAACTCAGAAAAGAGGAACTTACCTAAGGCAGTCCAAAAATCCACTGAGTACAGTGAATCAAGCCTATAGTTTGTTATACTAACACACAGTAATTTTGGATTAGGGTGCGTATACATGTGTACTGGTGGAAATTCTGTGTTTAGGAAACTTATAAAAATAGGAATTTTGCCTCTTCTGCCTGTTTGTCTTAGATTTCAAATTTTTGAGGTCTCATGTTATAAAAACCTTTAAACTGTTATATCAGACCTAGTTTGTGTGCCCCCTTAGATCCTCATTGCTCCCCATCCCCCAGGTCCTTAGTTACCTGCTCAGTGGAAAGCCCCTCATCTCCTTCCACCCCTGGCTGTCTCAGTCCCTCCTCCATCCCGTTGGTGAGGGCTGGCCTCTGCCATGGCAGGAGCTTACCTTGGCAGGAGCTGCATCAATCTGGCATTCAGCCACCAGACCTTGGGAGGCCTGGCCCTCTCACCACTCCTGACTCATGTGAAGCACCCACCGTGTCATATGGGACCTGGATTTTCTTGTGGTTGGTCTAGTGGGTAAACATCTTAGAAGTGTGAGGGAAAATATAAATAAATAAAAATATAAATTCATCTCCCTTTCTTCCTCTGATGGACTCTTCTGAGGTGGGGTGGTTTCACAAGGCCTGTCTGGAAGTCATGCCACATGACCAAGTAACTGGCCCTGTTTTCTTGTGAAGCTGTGGCTCAATCAGGGATACCCACCCTTTCTTTCCCTTTAATCTTGCTGTCCTGGAATTGCCCTTTCCCATAAAGCTTTGGCATATAAATTTTGCCACAGGCTATGTTTTCTAGGGGGGTAATTGAAGCAAGAGTGGACCTATAAAGCTGATCCTCAGGACTGATTATGAAGTAGAATTGCCTATCTGGATGACATGATACTTTATGTGGAAAAAAACAGAAGATTCCACCCCAAGATTGCTAGAACTCATACAGGAATTTAGCAAAGTGGCAGGATATAAAATCAATGCACAGAAATCTGTTCCATTTCTATACACTAACAATGAGACAGAAAAAAAGAAATTAAGGAATTGATCCCATTTACAATTGCACCAAAAACCATAAGATATCTAGGAATAAACCTAACAAAAGAGGTAAAAGATCTGTACTCTAAAAACTACAGAGCACTTATGAAACAAATTGAAGAAGACACAGAAATGGAAAAACATCCCATGCTCATGGATTGGAAGAATAAATATTGTTAAAATGTCTACGCTACCTAGAGCCATCTAAACATTCAATGCAATCCCTATCAAAATACCATCAACATTTTTCACAGCGCTGGAACAAGTAATCCTAAAATTTGTATGGAACCAGAAAAGACCCCGAATAGCCAGAGGAATGTTGAAAAAGAAAACCAAAGCTGGTGGCATAACCATTCCAGACTTCAAGTTCTATTACAAAGCTGTAATCATCAAGACAGTATGGTACTAGCACAAAAACAGACACATAGATCAGTGGAACAGAATAGGGAACCCAGAAATGGATGCTCAACTCTATGGTCACCTAATCTTTGACAAAGCAGGAAAGAGTGTCCAATGGAAAAAAGACAGTCTCTTCAACAAATGTTGGGAAAACTGGACAGCCACATGCAGAAGAATGAAAGCGGACCGTTTTCTCACACCATACACAACAATAGACTCAAAATGAATGAAAGACCTAAATGTGAGACAGGAATCCATCAAGACACAGGCAGCAACCTCTTTGACCTTGGCCGCAGCAACTTCTTGCTAGACATGTCTCCAAAGGCAAGGGAAACAAAAGCCTGGGACTTCATCAAGATAAAAGGTTCTGCACAGCAAAGGAAACAGTCAACAAAACTAAATGACGACCTACGGAATGGGAGAAGATATTTGCAAATGACATGTCAGATATAGGGCTAGTATCCAAGATCTATAAAGAACTTATCAAACTCAACACACAAAAACCAAATAATCCAGTCAATAAATGGGCAGAAGACATGAACAGACATTCCTCCAAAGAAGACATACACATTCATGCACACAATGGAATATTACTCAGCCATCAGAAATGATGAATTCTTACCATTTACATTGATGTGGATGGAACTGGAGGCTATTATGCTGAGCGTAATAAGTCAATCAGAGAAAGACAATTACCATAGGTTTCACTCATGTGGAATATAAGAAACAGCACAGAGGGTCATAGGGGAAGGGAGGGGAAAGTGGAATGGAAAGGAATCAGAGAGGGAGACAAACTATGAGAGACTCTTAACTATAGGAAACAAATTGAGGGTCGCTGGAGGGGCATTAGGGGTGGGATGGGGTAATTGGGTGATGGGCATCAAGGAGGGCATGTGATGTGATGAGCACTAGGTGTCATATGCATGCAACTGATGAAATATTGAACTCCATCTGAAAGTAAAGATGTGCTATATGTTGGCTAATTGAATTTAAATAAAAAACTTATCAGTGCTAAGAGACAAAAAAAAAAAAAATGCCTGTCTGAAAGCCATATGAGCTCCATTGCTGGCAGTAAGTAGACTGTTAATAACCCTGGCATGCAGCAGCATCCTGAGTTAGATTTTTATTGCTGTTGTGACAAATTACCATAATCTTAGTGGCTTAACACAACACAAATGTATTGATTTCTTTTCTTGAAGTCTGTTAGAAGTCCAACATAGGTCTCACTGGGCTAAAATCAAGGTGTCAGTAGGTCCATGTTCCTTCTGGAGGGTCTAGGAAGAATCCCATTTCCTTACATTTTCCAGCTTCTAGAAGCTGCGTGAATTCCTTGACTTGAGGACCTTTCCTCTATATTCAAAGCCCAGCCACGCAGCATCTCTCTGACCCTTCTTCCATCATCACATCTCTTTGTCTAACCCAGAAAGGAAATGTGTTTTTAAGGAGTCATGTGATCAAGATTGGGTCCACCTGATAACCCAGGATAATCTCCCCATCTCAGCATACTTAACTTTGATCACAGCTGCAAAATCTCTTTTATTAATATATAAAGTAACATTCACAGTTTCTGGGATTGGGATATAGACATCTTTGGGGGGGCATTCTGCTTAACACACATCTCAATTACTAAAATTTTCACTTGTGGTTTATTGTGAAGTGCAGTTAGAAGACATATTGCTGATGCACTTGGTTGTTATGGGAGAAAGAAAATTTATACGGATTGTGGTATGGGGTATCTTTTGATGGCATTGGTTTGTAAACAGAATCATAGACACATTTAAGTCATGTTCTGCAAGTCAGTGTGTTCCTAAAGCTGCTTTTAAAGGACTCATTTCTTATAGCTACCATAAAGACTGTGCTGAAAATCAACCTCTGGATTTAATTTTAAGGGTGGTAGAAGTATAAGACATTATATACACCACCTCAACAGGTCTACCTATGTCAATGTTAGGACCCTGATAGGAAAAGATGGGGATTTTGAGGCAAGCAATAAGTAATTTTAAATCCCCAATTGCTCTGGATCCTTATTTGGCAGAGGCAGCTCCTTCTCCCTTTCCAAAGGAACCCCTCCTCCCCTGCTCCCGCAATAGCCTGGGTACCATGCAAAGCCTCAGGTGAAGTAGATAACTTCCTTGTTCTCCTTGAGGGCATCTCCTACCCTCTCTCATTGCCTTTAGGCCAATAACCAGATTCAGGTCTCTGCTCAGCCTGAATGGGGAAATATATGTCTGGCTTCAGGAAGAAATGGTCCTCACAAAGGAATTTCAGAATCTAGCTAAGAGAACCTAGAGGAACTGGGGGAACACTTGAAGGGGCAAATCTTGAGAATGTTAGTCCTGGGAAGAGAGGAATGTAGGACTAGATAAGGGAGAATCTATTGACAGAGGGGCACCATAACTCAGGACTTAGGGTTCCAAAAGGACACCTGGTGCTTGTCTTCATAGCTTGCTGGGAGGCTTCCTGGATGCCTGAACTAGGCATTAGATTCATTAGATTCCAGTAATATGACGTGGTTTCCTTGACTTAGAAAGTGGTCTCTTTGAGGTTTTGAGAATGGATGTACTTGAGAAGCCTCTGTGTGACTCTGTCCTGCATTATGCTTTACATCTCTGCTTATTTAAGTTTATAGTGGTTTCTGGATTACGGAATTTGAGACATGGGGCAAAGCAGAGCTTCATTTAATTGCTGACTTATTTATTCAACAAATACTCTCTGAAAATCTGTGATACGTCCATCAATATATAACGGCACCGATGACACAAAGAAGATCCTTTGCCTCAAGGGTCCTTTGCTTCAAGGAGTAATTATTCCAGTATGGAAGACATACATCTGGTGAGAACAACTGTCTATTCTCAAGCTCATGCCACTGTACATCCTTCAGACATATGTGTTATGGCATATGAATTTTAGTGTCATTGGTCCTATAATTGCTACTTTTTTGACATGACCATATAATTTGGTCTTATGCTAGATACAGAAATAAGCACACATACTTGAATGGACTTAAAAAAAACCCACTTCATCTGAAGCTTTTGATTTGAAACAAAGATTCAAGGGGAAAAATATAGACTTAGATACTTATTTCTTAAATATGTTTGTATGATTTCCTTATCTTTTGAGATTGTTTTTTGGAGGTTACTGAATTGTTTTTTAAGAGTCACTAAAAAAGGACACACCATTTTGGTGAACTTCTAATTTAAATAGATGTAAACTTAGAGGGATATGCTTCAGGCAAAAATCTCATTAATTTTTTATACTTTCCATTTTGAAATTAATAAAAAGTTTATGAATGGGGGACAGAAGAGGAAAGATGAATTTCTGTTTTATTTCATTTCATCTGCCACTCAGACATAATTTTTTAAGCAAAGAGAACCACTTAGTTTTTGATAGTTTAAGTTCCTAACATAATTAATAGGTAGTTTTACTGGTCCATCAACTTCATCATTTTTTTTCCCAGTCTTTCATGACTTGTAGCTCTAAGTAAGCACCACAGTGATAGCTGAGTAGGTAAGATGATTAATCTGTATAACATACCCTCATTTTGATGATTTTTATTACAATTAAAATTTTGGAGTATTATTAAAAAGATCAATGTCAACAAAATTGTTTTGGAACAGTTCATGAAAACTATTATGGCAGATAAAGGGTGATCAATGAATATTTGCATGACTATTGCAGAAAAGCAAATTTATGGGGAAAAGCAGCCATTTCCTTTACTAAACAATTTCATTCTATTCCTTTGCATGAGAGGAATGCTTGCTGATTGATTCTACGTAATTAAATAGAGAACTATAGTGGAAGTGCTGAATTCTGGCATCTGTTTCTTGATGTACTTTGGTTTTGTTTTGGCACATAATATTAAGAACTTACCACTTTTGTCTATTATAAAAATGGTATGTTATATATTCCCATGGAGGGGATGGGGGGATGGGTTAGCCCCGTGATGGACTTACCTCAGTAGCATACAATCAGGAAAAGGTATTATTTTTCCCCCAGGACCTTCGAACTGCTACTTCTTCTTTCTCTTTGACATTATTGCTGGCATTCTTCATAGTTTTTTTATTCTCTCTCTTCCTCTCACCGTATTGGCTGTGGTGAAATCATTTATGGCACTGACATTAGCAAATGCTATACAAATCCAGGTCTTGCCTTACTTCCTCTGCTCCCACAATTGTTGCTTCAGACAACCTGGTTCTGAGCCATTCAGTGCATGACATTCCCTTAGTCCCAGGGTTTGGTTCATAGGTTGTTGAATCAATGTGATACTTATTTACTAGGAGCTTCGAGGACATAGGAAATCTCTCTCTCTCTCTGTCTCTCTTTTGTGGATGACGAAGAATATGGATATCAAGACTGAACTTGCTGCCATCATTGTGTTGTGCTGGGAAGCCATCCTGAAGACGTTCACACATGAGATAACAATAAAGAGAAATGCAAAGATATTGAGCTGGAGTCCTGAACAAATCCTCTGCCAGCTTTGAACTTCAATTACGTGAGCCAATAAATCTTGTTCAATGTGTGAGCCAGTTTGAGTTGTAGTTACTGAAAACATCCTAAGTGGCTCATGAGTGGTTTTTGGAGATGATAATTGGAGACTCTGCTCATTTCCTCTTGCTGAACTGTCCTGAGCTCAGTAGAATCACATGCTTTGTGGAATTCCAGAGTTATTTTATGGAAATGAAGACAATTTCAGAAGAAATTCACAGACATTGAAGGAGTATGTATTTACATTAAGTTTCTGCAATAGTCTTTCAAATGCAAGCCTCAGGACATGATGAATTCTTTGGCTTAGTTTGGAGGGGACTTGATTATGCTGAGGGATAATTAAGACTTCCAAGGTGATATAGAATCTCTGTCATGCTAAAAGTCAGTAATTTATTCCAGAACGGTTATGAAATATATATAGCTAAGGTTTGGTTAACATTTACTTCTACCTAACTTTACGAAAATATATTCTTTTTTTCCATGAAAGTGTTCAATACGAGTTGAGATACAAGTTAAGAGCTGCTAAGATAAATCCTGAGTCCAGATTTAGACATATGTGTATTGAATAGATCTCAACTGTTTTGAGACCAGTTTATTTCTGTTAGTTCTACTAGTTTTATCGACTTGATCAATATTATGCACTTTGAATAAATTTGATAAAACATCTGGTGTATATTGCTTTTGTATTCATGCTTTAATCCATCCATCACCATTATTATCATTAAAAAATTCTTGGAGCTGCAGATATATGGTTTTCTCATTAGGTGGCCCATTGTTAAAAACTCTTCAATGTTCCTACAGTAAAATATTTGTATGTGTATGTGTAGCTCAAATATGCTTCTCTGTTACTTTTATTCATTGGTCCCAGTTAATTTCTCTTCAAAATATTTAAGATAGCTATCATGTCACCATCTCTCAGCCCTTGTGAGTTTCTTTTCCCTGCTTAAGATTCCCAATTTTTGTAGCTTACCACTTTTATCATATACATTTGGGCTCTCTCCAAACTGGTGAGGTCCTTCTTAAAAAGAATATCTTAGGGGTACCTGGGTGCTCAGTCACTTAAGCATCGGACTCTTCATTTTGGCTCAGGTCATGATCTCAGGGTCGTGGGACTGAGCCCTGTGTCAGGCTCCACACTCAGCAGGGAGTCTGCTTGAGGATTCTCACTCTCCCTCTGTCCCTCCCCATGCTCTCATTCTCTCTCAAATAAATCTTTTTAAAGAAAGAATGTCTTAATCATAAGAGACTGAAGAAGCAGGCAATGATAGAATCATCGCTGATAAATTACTGGGCAGAACTAATAAGAATTCTGTGGCTATGTGGGTATTTTCCTACTCCTGTAATTGGAAATATTATGTGGAAAGTTATCATAACCAAGTCTGTTCATGGAATAATTTTTAAGAAATATTCCTTAGAGGGCACCTGGGTGGCTCAGTCTTTAAGCATCTGCCTTTGGCTCAGGTCATGGTCTCAGGGTCCTGGGATCGAGCCCCACATCGGTCTCCCTGCTCAGTAGGAAGCCTGCTTCTTCCTTCCCCAATCCCCCTGCTTGTGTTCCTTCTCTCGCTGTGTCTCTCTCTGTCAAATAAATAAATAAAATCTTAAAAAAAAAATATTCCTTAGAAAGGAAGAAAGAGCTGAGTTTTGTTATGTTCTTATCATAATTAAAAAAAAAAACCTTCATTTTTTTCAAATTATTCTTAGAATTTGCATTTGTTTTTGAGTTGAAATTCCTAAATGATCTTATCTGTTGATTTTCAAACACCTGTGTTACAAGACTTTTCCTCAATCGGTCATTTGTTGAGTCAGAGTATTCTTTTAAAAAGGCTACAGCAAAGAACAAGTGTTTGTCATTCAAATTTTGCCCTTTCTTACCCTTTCTAGGTAATCCTTGAGCACGTGTGAGGAGTTCAGTTTCTGGCAAAAAAACCCATGTGTGATTTTTTTCAGGCCATACAAAGGCTTTATCTAGCAGGCTTTGTGGAGGAAAATTACCCTTCGTGATGGTAAATTTTATGTCCGTCTGACTGGACCATGAGATGCCCAGATATCAGATTAAACATAATTTCTGGGTATGTCAGCAAAGATGTTTCCAGAAGAGATAAGCATTTGAATAGGTGGAGTGAATAATGTAGATGGCCTTCCCCACGTGGGTGGGCAACATCCAATCCCTTGAGGGCCTGAATGAAACACTGAGGCAGAGGAAGGTTAAATTCTCACTCTGGTTGGTTGTGTTCTGACATCAATCTTTACCTGCCTTGGGTGCTCCTGGTTGGACTTGAGACTTGGACTGGGATCTATTCCATGGGTTCTCCGGCTTCTAGGCCTCCAACCTACACCACTGGCCTACCTGGGACTCCAGCTCGCAGATGGCAGACAGTGGGACTATTCAGCCTCCATAATCACATAAGCTGATACCTTATAATAAATCTCTTTATGTAAATAAATATAAACATGCACTTTTTTTTTTTTTTTTTTTGGCCACATATTCCTGTGTAGTGAACATATCCATTCTGTTCTGTTTCTCTGGAGAATGCTGAGGTATGTCCAATTTTATAGTAAATGCTTTTGCTGATGGGAACCATGTTGTCAGGAGCCATCTCTGCCAAGCAAGAGGAAGCCGAATTGTCTGGGTAGTAAATTAAAAACAATGAGCCAAAATGAAATAAGAGGGAAGGCTTTAATCTTACTGTGATAGTAAAAGCAAGAGGCTAACGTGGAGAAAGCAGCCAACCCTCCTGTTCCATTTCCCCCCACAGAACAGTGCATATCCCTCTGCACACACACTTGGTTGTACAGCCAGCGCATTGCAGTCTGTGAAGGGAGTCATGGTCAGGAGTCAGAGTCTCCTGGCCAGCCATGCTCTTGTGCATTCCTGCATTCCTAGGCCAGCACTTGCATTTGGAAGTCTTACTGGGAAACCTTGAAGATACTTTCCCACACTCAGATTCAGTACCCTGTTCTTCTCAACTTCCAGTCCTCCCCTCTCCCCTGACCTCCAGGTCCGTTAAACTGCAGCAGCCTTTTGTTCTGGGCTCCCCAGGCAGTGAGATAACCCCACCCCCACATCTGTGCTGATTGACCTGTCTCTTCAACTAGTGCACTGTTCTGTGGGGGGAAAATGGAACGGGAGAGTTGGCTGCTTTCTCCAGGTTAGCCTCTTACTTTTACCATCACAGTAAGATTAAAGCCTTTCCTCTTATTTCATTTTGGCTCATTGTTTTTAATTTACTACCCAGACAGTTTGGCTTCCTCCTGCTTGGCAGAGATGGCTCCTGACAACATGGTTCCCATCAGCAAAAGTATTTACCATAAAATTGGACATACCTCAGGTAATAATAATTAGAAAAGCCAACATTTACTAAACACTGTGTACCAGACGCCATGCCAAGCCCTTCATATATATGATTAATTGCAATGTTCCTCTAAGTGTGGTCCTCGGACTGGTGATGATCAATAAAAGCTTGTTACCAGTTTAACATGAGAGAAGTACAGGAACTGGGTATTTGTGTTTAGCAATTTGTATTTGTCATTGCTATATGGTTGATATTTTCATTGTATTTTTAAGAATATCAGTCCACACAAGATTGAAAATTTTAGAAATATGTTCTTTCACCTCAGATGGATGGAGAAACACTGTGCTATCTCATTTAATCCTTATAATGATCTTTTGAAATAGATACTACTGTTACCCTTCATATACTGATGAGTAATCCAAGGCATATTTACTGATGAAGTAATTTGCTTGGAATCATAAATGTGTGCTAAGGATGGCAATGCCGAGAGGTATGTCAAAAGACAGGTGCACAGCTGCTGGGCTTAACACTTGTTCTAAGGCTAGGTTCACCTTTCTTTTGATCAGTGATGTCTTGTGCCACCATATATGTTTTAACAAGGACCCCAAGGAGCCACTTGGATAGAATATCTGTAATTGTGTTTGTCCCAGCAAATTCAGGCTATACATTTGCCCACAGACACATCACCTTCATCACACAATTAAATGATACTCTATGCTATTTGGAGAAAAAGAAGATTTGAGTCTTCACAGAAAACCTGCCATGTGGTCCGATATCTCCTTGTGTTGGGTAGAGTGTTTTCTGAAAGTCAGTTCTTGTTCGAAGCAGCGCTCACCCAAAGCAATTTGCCGTGTCTGTGGCACCAATTTCCAGATACGTAATCCCATTTATTTCCTGCTCTGAGATTCTGTCTTTGGATCACCACAGCTGTGTCTGTTTCCTGGAGTCATCTCACGCCTGGAAATAAAACTATGTGAATCCAAGTACTTCCCAACCCTGCTAAAACATAAATGCTTGCATGCGAAGAGTTAAGCTGGGTCAAATCCCTCTCATGTTTTCTTATCCCGGATTCTTCGGGCAGAAAGGTAGATCAGGAACACCCCCGCCCCCCAAAGCTTCATGAGAAATCCTTAGTATGGAGACGAGGGATGATTACAACGTATTACTTTTGCAGAAGAGTAAGAAATAGAGGTCACTGGAGCTAATTGTCAGAAAAGCCAGTAAGGGTTGTAAGTGGTTGACTCAGGGGAGTGGGCCTTGGTATGGTGGGGCAAGTATGGAATTCCTGCTCTTTACTATTCAGATGCTCCCCAACTTACGATGGCTCAATTTAGGATTTTTTCATTTTATGGTGGTGTGAAAGCAATATTCATTCAGTAGACATTGTACTTCGAATTTTGAAACTTTTGATCTTTTCTTGGGCTAGCGATATGCCGTGCGACCTCTCTGATGACGCTGGGCAGTGGCAGCTCCCAGTCAGCCCCACCATCACCAGGGTGAACCACTGATACACTTACAACTCTTCCGCACCCATGCAACAATTCTTCTGGTCACTTTCAGTATAGCACTCAATCAGTTACATGAGATATTCAACATGTTAGCATAACATAGGCTTTGTGTTAGATGATTTTGCCCAATTGTAGGCTAATGTCAGTGTTCTGAGCACGTTTAAGTTCGGCTAGGCTAAGCTGTGATGTTTGGTAGGTTAGGTGTATAAATGCATTTTCGACTTCTGACAGCTTCAATTTACAATGGGTTTATCGGGATGTAACCCTGTTGTAAGTCCAGGAAGATCTGGACACTTTTCTCTATTTGAGTTTTTTTTTTTTTTTTTTTTTTTTTAAACCATGTGCTCGTGTTGCTTTGAGCAATTAAAGACATATCCTAGCCGAGGTTTTCTGTCACACCCGTCAGCCCATTCCTGAATCTTGCTGCAAAGCAGTGGAGTTTCCTGTAAGTTCCTAATTTGCTTCTGTTAAAGGCATCTTGACCCAAGCATAGCTTCCCCCCCGCCCTCATTCTGCCTTAAAGGCTTTCAAAATCGTAGCAGCCCTCTTGGTCCATGCACAGGAGCAACTAGAAAGTGGAGAGGCATACAGACCCCTAGGACAGTCTTTGAAAGAAGGGGTTTGGGGTCTGGGGCTCCAACGTCAGCCTCCCACTCTTCAGGATGATAATTCTGGGAGGAATCTGAGAACTTGCCAGAGGTCCCCAACAAACAGAGCCTCCCTTGCCTATCGAGGCAGTCTGGATAATATACTGTTAACTTGAGTTTTTCACTTTCTCTCTCATAATCCCCCCCCAACATCCCCACCCCATTTCTGCTTCCTGGGATCACCTCCCAAATAAACTACCCACACCAAGGCCTTGTCTCAGGCTTGGCTGTTAGTAGAAACCTAACTATGGCAGATCCTCAGGTAAAACTAGGACGGCTGAGATGAGATTTGCACTCAGACTTCTGGACCCTGTTCTCCCATAGTGCTGTTAAATCGCCCATGGGCCCTGGGAGCTACGGCTGTGGGTGCAGTCATGCCTGAATGCAGATAGTGGAATGATTCCATTCTGAGCAATCAATTAAACTGTTACAGAAATGTACCATAGGGAAGATTCATGCCTGTGGGAGGGGGCCAGAGATACTATAAGGGAGGCTGTAAATGACTTTCTGGGCAGCCAAAGAAATGTCATAGAAGAAAGGAGGAAGATAGAAATGAGAAGAGAAAAGAAATTGGCATCATACAGAGAAACGGAAATGCTGTCTCTCCCTTTCCTCCTGTCAAGGAGGCTAAGAGGTGTGAGCAGCAGATTGCAAAATAATTCAGGGAGCCAAGGACGCTGCCAACTTGCTTTAGACGTTGGAACTGTCTCTTGATTTTTGGAAGCCTGGGGAAGATGACCAAATAGAGACGCTGCTTGCTTCTGCCATGTAGGTGGGTTGAAGAAAATCCACCAACTGAAATTTTGGCAGGTCTGGGAATTCTGCAGCTGGGGTGCCTGCTGGATTTCTAGTCTCCAGTTTGGCTCTTAGCTGGCAGTGAACAGCCACCGGCTTCCATCAGTCCTTGCAGTACTGCACCCACCCTCTTTTCTGTAAGCGACCTTGGTTCTTGTTATTTGCAACCAAATTTCCTGGCCGTTTCGGGGCCCCTCCCCACCAGACTTGAGTGTATGCGGGATCCCCTACCCCACTCATGCACTCTCATTTGGTCCCATATGTGTGGCTTGGGGGGTGTTCCCTTCCTCAGTCTGAACCTGAGGGCCCCCTTGACTGAAGCTTCCTCTCTCTTGTTTGCCAGCTGATTACATTTCCTTGTTCTGCACATTCTTACACAGCCCTCTGTACATCTAACAGACCTTCATGTGTGATGACATCGGTTAAGTGGAACAGCAATAATAATCCCCCAGCTCGTAGATGCCAAAACCACCACTAGGAAGTAAGCTGTGATCCATTTCTAATAATTCGAGCGCCCACCTTAGAGGGAAGGGCATTACTCTGAGACGCCCAAGACCTGCTTGGGGCGTGGGTACCCGCAGCCAGTGCCGTGCATCGCAGCCCTCTAGGGCAGGCACACATCTCCCCACCTGGGCTGGCCTCCTTGCTGAAGGGAAGACTTAGTGCTGAGCTCCCTGGCTGGGGGCTTGACTCCTGGCCTCTCTTCCAGGGTCTCACGGATGCATCTCCAAAAGCAGTGTCTCGAAAACTGCTTGCTTTCTTGGGCTAGATTCATTAAGCATCAAGAGTTGAAACAAATTCTGCTGTTTATTTTATTTAAAAGGCAAAGAACCTGCTCATATTTCTGAATTCTGCCCTAAACCCTGGAACCACGAAGCAGGAACATATGCTTATGCCTTATAACAACAACGGAGAATGCTCCAAACAGGTGTAGACTCTTTTTTCCCCTCTTAATTCTTAAATTTTTACAATAAAAACAACTGTTTTAAAAAAAATTAGAGCAGTATTGGAAAGAGGAGCATACTGTAATGGTGAAGAAAATGCTGGGCCAAACTGCCTGGGTCGGACTCTTGTTATGACCTTGGGCTCTCTGAGGCTCCTGTTCCTCATCTGAAATGCAGATCGTTAATAGTACCCACCTCAGAGCTGTCCTGAGGATGAAGTGAGTTAGTATTTATAAAGAGTGTAAATCAGTGCCTGGAACATTGTAAGCCTATAAGAAATGAGATATTTTCTACGTCTATAGGAACATATAACAAGTTACTTTTCTGTTTATATGAGTAGGTTTATAATGTATAAATGGACCTGTTTCTTTCTCCCTTGACGGTGTGTCTTGGACATCTTCATTGTCAGGATTTAGAGATACACCTCATTCCTTTTGATGACTACATAGATGCCATTGTATGGATGTATGGAGTTATGTGGTTCCTAATGTTTCTGTCACAATGCCATAATACATAGGTGTGTGCTTTATTTTTGCACACTTAAGTGAATTCATAGAAGTAAAACAAATTTTACCAGAGGTATTAACAAATTACCCTCCAGAAATTTTTACCAATTTATTCTTGGTTTGGACCCTTTTCGATTTAAATCTGATAACTGAACACCGATTCTTGGTTGATTGGAATAAATTGGGAATGCAGAGAAATGTCTGTGGCAACACTGGGCAGAATGTTTGGCAACATATGGACTGAGATGAATTTAGGCCTTGGGTATTTATTTATTTTTATTTATTTATTTTTAAAGTATTTATTTGACAGAGAGAGACATAGCGAGAGAGGGAACACAAGCAGGGGGAGTAGGAGAGGGAGAAGCAGGCTTCCCTGCGGAGCAGGGAGCCCTTTGCGGGGCTCGATCCCAGGACCCTGGGACCATGACCTGAGCCGAAGGCAGATGCTTAATGACTGAGCCACCCAAGCGACCCAGGTCTTGGGTTTTTAAACAGGAGTTTACCTTAAGTCTGAACCCAGATTTAAGAATATACAGACACTACTAGCACCAACAGTACCTACCTCTTAGCTCAGAACAACTCCAAATTCATCAGTGCGCTAACAACAATGGACACAGAGAACACTGCCTGGGTCTACATATGTGTTCTAGTGTCCAACATTAATAGACAAGCTTGTGTATCAAGGAAAGAGAAAAGTAAATTTCTTTGTAATGACACCCTCACTGCAAAAGGAGATTGTAAAATGTGCAAGTGGGGGCAAGATCTTCTAGAATACCGGATGTTGGAGAAGGAAGGCAGGAGGCCTGCAGGGTGAAGAGCTTACTGGCCCTGTCTGGGTGCTTATTTTTTCTCTAAGGATCACATCTACCTCTCTCTTCACACTTGTGTGCTTTTTTTCATGATGCCAGTGAATTTCCTCTGCCATCTTGCCAGGCTTAAAGACAGAGCTTGGGATATCCATTATACAGCAAAGCAAGCTTTAGTGCTGGGAAATTTCTGAATCAGGGAAAAATTCATTTAATTGGAATGATAAATCTTTATTGCTCATTTAATCTTCAAAAGGTTAAAATATTTGAATACTGAAAAAATACAAAAAAGAGAACAAATGTTAGCCATAATCCCTCCACTTATACATTATATACAATTAAAAATGAAGCCCACTCTGACCACCTTTTCCTCTCCCGCTCCCCTTCCACTCCAACTGCTAATAGTTTAAGGTACCTCTTGGGACTTTGAATCTTTATAATACTTCATATTAAAGAGAGAAAAACATAGGCTCTGTATGTCTCCCCACTGAGCAGCCTGCAGCTCATCTAATGTTCCAGCACCTTTAAGAGATAAAGGAGAAGAAGAGAGGCAGGAGGAAGAGAGAAAGGACAGGGAGGCAGCAGGAGGAGAAAAATGAGATAGGAGAGGTCAGAAACACTTGGCGGCCAGGCGCCAGCCTTCTTCCTCCTCGGGGGTGACTGACCAGAGTCCCAGAACATCATGTTCATTTAGTCCTGCCTCCCTGTTTACAGTTGTGTTTTCTAGCCCTTAGCTCTTGATGCTTCCTGGAGAAGAGAATGCTGTTACTTTATCAATAAAGATCATGAAAATGGATCAGAGTAACCACAGCAGTAATTTCTTGAGCATCTGCTCCATGCCAGCTATTGAAAATGCATTACCTCCTTTAAGTCCCACACAAATCCCATTGTTATCCCCATTTTGCAGATGGTGAAACTGAGGTCAGGGAAGTAAAGCACTTTCCAAAGTTACACTGCAAACTAACAGAGTTTAGACTTCTAGCCCCCACAGTCGGACTCCAGAACACCCATTCTACCTGCTGTGTAATAATCCTGCAGCAGAGCTGGGCTACCTTTAATGACTCTACAGAAAAGGATTTCCTAACACTATCCTGGAAACCACGGGTAAACAGCATTCCACATCTTCAGAAACCCACCTAGCCTTAATCAGGAAGGTTTCCTACATGAACTTTCCTCCCCATAAGTGATTTCTGGAAGATGGGAATAGTTCTTACCCATCTTAGACTGATGAACTTTGTAGACTCCGTGGCTTAAAAATAACGGGCCAGGAAAATTTCCAAAATGATGCCCGCAGAGAAGTACCAGACAGAAAGCAGAGCCACTAAAAAGGGAAGTTAATGGATGATTCAGAAGTGGCAATGTCATTGACCGGGGCCTTAAAGTTGGCATCTAGGAAGCTAAATAAAAGGTTTTGGCAATCAGGAAGTAATAGAATACAAACAGTATTTGTAAATCTTGGCATTGATGAACATTATGGCAAAGCCAGCTTGGGAAAAATGCTTAAATTGAACCAACAAATCTAAATGTCAGGCCCAGGGAGGCTGGGAGGAAGGGTTTGGAGTGTGAGTCTTGGTTGGGTGCAAAGTCAGGCGAGCAGAGCTCTCTACAGACTCTGGGTGGATAAATGGGGGAGGAAGTAATTTAGCTTGTATGTGGGGCCAGTGGCTTGATAGGGTGGTAAGAAGCGACGCTCAGATGGCAGCCTGCTGGGGGAGTGGCTGTCTCTAGGGGGCCACGTTCCCTTCTCTGGTGCAGACTTCCCCCTCCGATGCCTGCTGCCACTGCCCAGCACTGGATCTGAGGGCAAGCCCAGAGGTAGATATGTGCAGCCAACGTGAAAGGCACAGCTGTTCACTGGGCTGATGGACTTGCAGGCATGTTGCTCTGGAGGAAATAATTCCCAAGAGATTTGAGAAGTCAAACTGATTAAGGGGAACAGGGAAATAATATTGGCTGAAAGTACTAGGTCCTAGATACTGTGCCTGGACCTTCATACACGTTATTCTGTTTAAGTCTCTCAACAAACAGAAGATGGAGGTAAACTAATTTGAACAGGTGTTAAAGCTGCAAAGAGGTTGTCAGAGGGACAAAGAGAAGGAAGCATGGAGCTCTCCCTGACGGTGGGGACAGGGGCTGGTGGATGGACTTTGGGATGATCCATGGCCTCGTGAATCTCTGTCAAACTTGCTTAGACTTCAGGGTTGTAGGATAGAGTATAGGAATGAGAGCAGGTGGAGGTAAGTGAGGAGGTAAGCTAGCGGTCAGGTAGGGTGGTCTGAGAGTCAGTAGAACAAATGAGAGTCAGTACTGCAAGAGCATGGGCTCTGGAGTCCCACAGGCTCTACCACTCACTCAGTATGGGACCTCAGGCGAGTCACCCAACTCCTCTGTGCCTCAATTTGCTCATCTATAAAATGGGGCTTATAATTGAATTCCTTTATAAGGTCATTGTGAGAATTGAAATGAGTTAATATAGGTTAAACCCTTGAATGTGCCTGCAAGATAATAAGCCTGTGTAAGTGTTAATTATCATTAGTAATTATTACCAAAAAGAGAAGAAAAGCCACCAATAATTAAAATAGCTAACATTCACTGAGCACTTACTGTGTGTTGTGTCTGTTGCTAATCACTTTCCCTGCATTGTCACCTTTGATATGCTCACTACCATTCAGCAGGTGGTGAGTATGCCCGTATTGCAGAGGGGGAGACAGAGACTTCAGGGGTTAAGTTCATTGCCTGAGGCCACATGCCACTCTGCAAGTGGCAGAGCCAGGTCCATGCTTGTAAGAGCTTGGAGGGAATGTAAAGAAGGCAGCCTGTGAATGTGTGAGCAGCCATCTTTATCTTCACTAATGGTACATTTGGAAGGGGACCAGGCCAGGGCACAAATATTGGGTTCCAACTATTCCGAGGAACATGAATAGTTTTGTTCCTTACTTGTCATCTCTTCATTTGCCATCATTTTCTGTTGAATGATAGTTTCCCTTGTGTGCTCTGCAGTGATTCGCAGACTGGGCTGCACCTTAGAGTCACTCGGGGAGCTCTTCCAGTGATTCCCAGGCTCACTCCAGACCAGTTATGAGGAAATCATGGGGGTGGGACAGGCACCAGTACTTTTAAAATCTCCCCTGTTGCTGCCAATGTGCATCCCTCCCCTAAAGCTTCCTAATCTTAGAAACTCCTTTGAACCATCCAGGGAATTTTAAAGCAATGCCCAGGCCCCCCCTCTCCCTGAGACTGAGTCCCTTGTTTCTGGATTGCGGCTCAGGCACCATGTCATATAAAATATCCCCAGGTGGTGTGAATACGCACCCGGAGAGAGGAACCACTATCTCAAATGACAATTTGGGTAGCAACCCAGGAGAAAATACATGTCATTTTTGGGAAAAAAAAAGGGAGAAAAGTAAAATTGAGGACATACATATATATCAGTGATTTGTGTATTTGCGATTTTAATCTTGATGTCACATTCTATATCATTCTGTGGTAAAGCTCAGTCAGTGAAGACTCCAACACATTGAGATTTATTAGTATGAAAAAGGTCATAAAAGAAATAATACTGACATTTCCATAAGACATGATCGAAGGGGATTTTTAGGGGGATAGTGTAAGGGCTCCTGGGGCTTGTGCAAAATGATAGAGAAACAAGAAAACACTGAAGAAACAAGTTCCTTGCTCGTGATCACACGCCACGTAACTTTCATGGCACTAAGAGCAACTGCCGTTCCTGTCACATCCTAATCTCACCTCTTTAAGTCTGCTGAAAAGTCTCTGTGGTGATCTTGGGGTTGGGGAGGCAATGACAGATTCTAGGCATGGTAGTGAGGGTAGAACAGAGCCCACACTTTAAGGTGAGAAGCAGGTGGGTTCTGGGGCTGAGATCATCTTCACTGGGCAAGTGCGAGCCTCCTTCTGTCCTCCCGTGGCTGGTAACTAGCCTGAGTGTGAGGTAAGTTATAAAGTGGGCAGTGAGCATTCCATATTCATTCTCCTTCCTGCATTCTTCCCACCCGCCCTTCACCTACCAGAATATCCTGCTCTCCCAATCCTGTGCCCTGGGAGGTGGTACAGTGTCAGTGGAGGGCAGGTGGTCCTAAGCCCAATATGACCTTGCTTGCCATTTGACTTTTGGTTTCCCCATCTGTAAAATGGGGCCAATAGCCCCTATTTCAAAGACTGTCATTAAGAGTAGAGGAAAGGCATTTAAAGTGGCCCGTAATAGGAGCTGTGTAAGTTTTACCTGCTCCAGGCTGGCATTCGGGGAGAAAGGCTTTGTTGGGCCACACAGGTGTGTGCTGGTGATTGTCGAAATCTGGGCCAGCCAAGGGAGAAAAGTGTTAGGCTGGGAACTAAGCTGGGAACTGGGTCCCACCATTGACTTGTCCATCTCTCTGTCAAATGGGCAAGTGATTTTTGCTGGTTTCCATGGATATATGGAAATTCATCTATATATCAATTCACGTAAAGATGAATTAGGAACTTAGAAAAGAAAAGAAAATGGAAGAAAAGTGCCCATTACACTTAAGTTAAAATAGATCATTCAATTTCAATTGCCAATATTCCTGGCAAATGATGGAGAAAGTAATTGTTTTGTTTACTAATTGAATGTACTGGGGAAAGGATGAATGCACATTAAAAAAAACCCAACTCATTTGTGGGAATATAGTTCCTGGTATTTGTGTTGGTTCTGTGCATCAGTGAAATAGGATTCAGGCTGTATTTAACCGTTCAATAGATAGGAGGTATCCTGAAAATTAACTTTTAAATCAGAGATTTGGAATTTTAAGGGCATTAAGGGAATTTCAAGATGGTGACCACAGAGCATCAAGCCACGTATGGGCTCTTCTAAGCATGGGGTCTGTGTGACCACATGGGTCACATGTCAGTGAAGTTGGCTCTGTCCCTGGTTAAAGAAAGTGGATGCCATGTCTTGGCTTTAGTTTCTCTTAGAAACTTTAATGTGTTTTGTGTCTGAATCTCCAAGAATATAGTGAGCAGGATTTCCTTAATTTTTAGTCTATTGAAATTTGGACACTTCTTGGACATCAGGGGTATTGCAGTGATTCTTTGGGATGCCCAAAGCTATTCTTGCTTCACTTTAAGGCTCCCATCTATGTGTCTTACCCCAACGTTTAATACAAAGCTCCAAAAACAACAGAAGGAGAGTGGAGGGTGGAAGGGGACACCCTAAGGAGGGGCTGGAGAGAAAGCCCAGCTCTGGGTTGAGCTCTTTGTCCACTAAGGCCATTTTGGAGTTTGGGTCTCTGATGACTTGGGTGCAGACCAGAGAGAGTCTACCTGTACCACTCACTTTCTGCAGTTGAACGGTGGCTTTAGCTAAGCCTGGGTGTGGATGCACTTCAGATCTGTTCTATTTATTCTCTGCAAGTCTCTGCAGCCTCTTGATGGATCCTGTGGACAGGAAGGTAAAATGAGTTGAGTAACTGCTTCATCTGTCTCCCTGATGCCATGGCAGCCAGCTGTGTAGAGAGGGGGGTCTTGATTAAAAGTGAGAGGTAAAGAGCAGGAGTGCTTCCCTTGATGGTGTTTTGATAGGTGTATATAGAAGCATCTTTCAAAAATATCCAGACTAAGAGGATTCATGGAGAACGTGGAAAACATTATAAGACAAGGTGTCTTACTTCTGCTTCTGTATATCATTAGCAATCCTTTGACTTTATTTTTGGTTTTGAAGTAGAGTCTTCTAGTGCGGTAATGGTTCTCATTTTCTGGCCTTACTATATTCACTCCACGAAGAGAGGAAATACACCCTAATCCCAATGTATGCCCTTGGTCCTTTTAGAGGAATCTGTTTACAGAAGATAAATGTGTAATAGAGTCCGTAATAAGTTTTCTCAGTTGTATTTCCAGTGGGACCTGCTTTGCCTCAAAATTCAGTTTATTATTTTCTAGGGAGTACACTGTCTTTACAAAAATTTAAAAAATATAACTAAATATGATTTTAAGGAGAATGTACAGTTCTAAGATCTGAATAAAACGTAGAGCCTATATTCTTAAAATTTTTGAGTTACATGGGTTTTTAAAATTGGTAGTGTGACAAATTTTGGGGGCGGCATATTCATTGCTATGGCTGCCAGGTGGAAGAAAATTAGTGGCGTGAAGGTCCTGGGATGCTGCTCAGCTTGTGTGAAACCAAATCTGGACATGTGTGACAAAACTGAATACTATTTCCTGATGAGTTCTCCCCTTCATCTGTACTTGTGTAAATATTTGTGTGTGGGAGGTGTTGCATCCCAGGCAAAGTAAAAGCAAATGCTAAATTGTGACCTCTAGAAGGTGACAGTTCAACCCTGGAGTCCTAAGGGATAAATCTCAAAGCTGATGCACTGGATATTAGGGAACCAGTCATACCACAGACTCCAATTAGCACTGTATCTTGTAACATTTCGGGAAGCAAGTCCTGGGAGGGGTAGGGTGAGGGGTTAGGTGGTTCTTGCTAGGGGGCCAGCCCAACACTTCCAGGCAAATCACTCTCTCTCTCTCTCAATCTCTCATGAGCACTCATATGCACGCACGCGCGCACACACATACACACAGGGTATAGTAACATCTAGAATCAGTCTAGATATCTAGATATCAGCTCTGCCTCTTAGATGAACCATATAGCTCATCCATATTTCACTTCACTTATAGGCCCATCTTTGTTTTCTGGGCTTGGATAAATTTGAATGATATGACATATCCAGAAGAAATTAATTTAGGTCAGGCAACATTCAGTAAAGGGGCTGCTTGTCTGATATCTGCTCTGGACACCAGAATTGTGACTGAATTCGTCACGAGCACCCATCCAATCCAGAAAAACTATGTTGATCTGTTCCTGAAGTAGCTCTGTTACTTGGCACTTCAACAACCAAGTATTTGGGCTCACCCCATGGAAAGAGAACTATATACATTTTAGTACCCAGCTAACATGTGCCTAGACTATCTTATCAGAGATTAAAGCAAGTGCTTTGGTTCTTCCTCATAGAGAAGTGTCAGGGAGCACCTCATCACCTTGGAGACTGAGTCATTGCTGAGGTTCTGGAGGACGAAGTGTGTCTACCTCCCCGAAAGAGGTGAACAAGCTGGAGCTTATGCTTATCCCTTTTATTTTTAAGGTCTTCAGGACGCTGTGTGGATGGAAGAATAGGAAAGGCAAGGTTGTCCTGGGGTCCCAAGCCGCCCCCATGCCCATGTCTCTGCACCTTCCCTTCTAGATCTTCAGCAGTGGTAGGAACCAAGGACCCTAGTCCTGCAGCTCAGATCTGGGAGGCACATGCCCAGGACTGGGGTTTGTGATTGCTTGACCAGGTACATGCCCCTTGTGAGAGGCCATTCCCATGTGGGGGTGGGGTGGGGAGTGGGGCTTGGGTTTCCTACTCTGGGGATGGACCTGAGTGGGGTAGGCTGAGGGGAGGAAAGGGTAAGAGTGGCTATAGAGAGTGCATACTGATGTAAATGTCCTGGTTCTGTTTTTTGTTTTGTTTTTTTGTTTTTTGTTTTATCCTTCTAGAAACTAAAGAAAGTCCTCTTTAGTATGTACGGTCAGAGAATTGTATCTGATTGGGGCTGGACTTTACCTGAGGTGTCTGAGTTCCCTAGGTTCTCTTCCACAAGCTGCACACTTCTTTTTTCAAGCCCATCTACATGGGGTGTGGTTTTTCAGAGTCAGGACACACAACTCTGCCTTTGCAGTGGTATTTGCTCTGGGTTTTCCTTGAGTATCTTGTGTATCATATACATTGCTATAGATGCATTTTCTTTACTTGTTTTTTTCTCTCAGAAACACATTAAAAAGAATGCTGACTCTTTGCTTTACTTTTCATCTATTTCCCTGGAACAGTTTCTTGTTTGATATTGCAACTTTGCTCTCCAAACCTAGATTTTCTCTGCTCTATAACTCTGTTGTCTGACAGGTTGCAAAGGCCATGGGGTTGTAGACCTCTTTTGGTCATGAAGAGTCTCTTCTGATTGGCATTGGAGCTGAAAACAGAGTCCCCCACTGGGTGCAACTGTATAAGCCATTTTGTGTCACCCATTAAGCAGTTCGGTGGGAGTTAAACTGCTGTGTTTAACCATGTGTGCTCACTGTACTGCGGAAGACACTTAAAAAGTCTTGAACAGAAGCAAGTTCTGAGCTCGTGGGAGACAGTATCATTGCATTTGGTCACGCCGGGGCTGCGGTTCTCTCATTATCCAGTGACTTCAAATGCTGATCTAAATGGAATTGAGTGAGAGAGAAACAAGGTTATTATTATTATTATTATTATTTTTTGCATGATGCAGAAGACCTCAGGCACATGGGCAACTTTCTAGCTTTTTCCCTTCCCTTGCCATCCTCCTCCCCCGCCGCCCCCGGCCCAGTCTTTATTCCAACCACTCTGAGCTAACTCCTTCCAGCTTCCTGTCTTCTGTCTCTGCTCACAAGGTTCCCTCTGTCTGGAACTCACACCCCCAACCTGGCTGGGGAATCCCTGGTCATCTGGCAAGACCTTGCTCCAGGGCTTAAAAGTCTTTCCTGACCTTTCCCCCTGCAAGTTGGCCCTGTGCGGTAGCATGTACGGACTACTAATACCTAATACCAGAAATGCTCCATCTCAGTTGTTTATAGTTCATTTCCATAGACCATAGAATAGTGCGTTGGTGAAGAGCACAGCCCCGGAAGCCAGACTGCCTGGTTTGAGATCCCAGATCTGCCACTTAACTCTGTGTAGTGTTGGACAATGTCCTTACCTGCTCGGTGCCTCGGTTTCCCCACCTTTAACATGGGGATGATAATAATAGCACGTTTACCTCATAGAATTGTGGGAAGGAGTAAATGAATTGATATAACTAAAGCACCTGGGGTGGTGCCTGGCAAGGAGTGTGTGTTGTTTGCAGTTATGATTATGAATCTGGAAGTCCTTGGTGGGCAATGACACTATTTCATTTGGTTTGGGCCCCCAGTAGTAGAAGCTGAAAATGTGAGTGGAATAAATGAATGACCAGAACACCTTCTTTCTGTCCCCGAGTTTAACGTCATTTCGATTGTACCTATGTGCCTTGAGTCTGAAGGCAGAAGGGCGGGAATGGTTCTGAGCAACAGGAGCGTGAGAACATAGCTGAGATGAGAGACGCTCACATTCACCACCCGTGGGCCAACCTGACCGTGGGGACGCAGTCTCGGTTTTGGCCCGCCGTCCTGGGTAGGCCTCTGGCTGAAGGATCAAGCCAACCACTTCCCTCTGCCATTTCCCGTCTCTTTACTGAGTGGAACTTTTCCATGTCCGGTCAGTAGTGCTGCCAGGTCAACTTGTCAGCTCCGATTGGTTCATTTATTCCTTTAAAAGTGGCCTGTCTGTTGGATTGGCCCACACCTGCACAGGTGTGGCCTGGGCTCATGTGGCCTTGTCTTTATCCCACAGTGTTGCCCTGATTGAGTTCTGAACATTTTCCTGTACAGTGAGGAACGTTCATCCAGCATGGGGAAGGCAGGAATAGAGGTGATAATTCTGGATGGTCCTGGTTTTTTATTATTATTCCTTTTCCCTCTGAGCTAGAAAGAAGGTTACTGTCTTCTCAAGCAAAAGGAACATAGGATCACAGGGATCTATTAATTATGCCCCTATCTGCTACTTCTCATTCTAAACTCCCAATTTTCTACCATGATTCCATTTACCCAAGTTCATTTTTTTTCACTCTTACCCTTTTGACCTCGTAAGCTCAGGCTTTAAAAATCTGGCACCTACTCTATCTCTGTAGTTGCTGTCCTACTTTAGGCCTCATTTTTTTTTTTAAAGATTTTTTTCTCTACTTATTTATTTGACAGAGAGAGAGACACACACAGCGAGAGAGGGAACACAAGCAGGGGGAGCGGGAGAGGGAGAAGCAGGTTCCCCGCCGAGCAGGGAGCCCGATGCAGGGCTCGATCCCAGGACCCCAGGATCACGACCCGAGCTGAAGGCAGACGCCTAACGACTGAGCCACCCAGGCGCCCCAGCCTCATTATTTCTTGATGAGACTTCCCTCTAGGTCCCCAAGCAGCTTCCTGTTCATCCCCACTGTTGCCAGAACAGTATTTCTATAACATATAATCTTGGATTATATGACGTGATAAGATGGTCCTAAAAATGTGTACTTTCTAAACTATGTCTCACCATTTTAAAAAAAGTTATTGTGTTCTTGTATTGTATCTCCTATTATCTGAAATGATTAAAATGTTCTTAATATAACTATATACTGGGATGTAGGTGAAGTGCTGACAAACCAAGGTATTGATGAGGATCCTGAGCTGGGACAGCCTGAGAAAGGTCCAGGGTGGAACATATGAAAATGAAATGTAACGTGGGGATATGGATGACACATCAAGAAGGGGAAAAAGACACTCCAAAAGTAATAAATTCGTTACAGATTCATCTCTTTGGGACCCTGTCAATGTCCATACTTGACCTGAAGGAGGAACTGACCCGTTGGAAATGTTTTGTTTCTAACAAAAGGAAGCAGTGATTTGGTGGGACAAGAGAGGGAGTTTTGATTATTTTCAGGGAAGAAGTTCCTACTGCAGAGATAAATGTGAGAGTTGGTAGCTTATAGGTGGTATTTATTTTTTTATTATTATTATTTTTAAAAATGTTATTATGTTATTTTAGTCACCTATGGGTGGTATTTAAAGCCATGGGTGAGTTCACCGAAGGATGAGACAGATGTGGGAGAATCGAGGGCCACAACCACGCCTGAGCACTCAGCAAGACTGGGAGCCCCCGGGGCTGAGAAGCAGGGCCAGTGGAGGAGGACCAGAGGCTGCGGAGTCCTGACGTGAAGAGAATAGGGAATTGCAAAGCGGAGAGAGACCGTCACAGTCAAACACCACAAAAGGGTTAGGAAAAACTGGAACTGACAAATGAACATGGATTTGGCGATGCAGAGGTCAGTCTGGCCAGAGCTTCGAGGGGCAGGCCTGACGACAGTGGGGTACACCAAGGGTGGGAGAAGGTTATTAGAGACAGTGATCTTAATGACTCTTGCAAGCAGTTCTGCTTAGAAGAGTGGGGAAGTTTGGAGGAGAAGCGGGGTCAAGAGAACTGTCTTTGCGGGGAGGGGAAGCGTGATTGGGAAAAAGGAACATTGATAGAAATGTCCCTAAGCCTGGAGACGTTTCTGTGCATCGATGGACGATTTAATGCAGTGTATTGGCTGCAGTTGAAGAAAAGCCACGGTGAATCTGGTCTTCCCCAGGTAGGCGTGAGGCAGGCCCCTGGGACTGCTATGTGCAGAGAGCAGAATGGACTGTGTCCTGGTGGCCCCTGCTCCACCACGGCCCCTCCCGCCTGGGGCTCATCTTTAACAATGATGCTAAGGACCCAGGAGTAGGGGGTTCAATTATTTTCCCTGGAGCTGGTCACAGCGGATTATGGAAACGAGGTAACAAGACCTACTAGATGCTTCAGTAAATTATTACGCACTGTCATAATAGCTCCTACTGAACTAGGGCCTATTGAGGCACTATCCTGGGTTTTGAATATACGTTAGTTTTCTCCCTTACAACAACTCTCTAAGGGAGGCACTTCTCGTCGTGTATGAGAAAGCTGGTGTGCAGACCGACGTGGTGACACCCCTGGTCGCTCAGCAGGGCTGCTATTCAAACCTGGCTTGTTTGACCCCAAGGTGTACAGTGTGCGGCTCTGCTCCGCCAGTGATTCTGGTGACCAGGAATTTACTCAGGCTTTCTTAGACTCTATTTTTATATTCAGCTTTTAACTCTTGAGGCAGGAAGTGCAGGAAGATCCCATCATTGCATAAACTGTGTAAATTGAGTATAGTAGTAATTGCTCATTTTATCTTCAACTTTGTTCTCTGAGACATTAAGAGCTACCCTTTACACCTGATACTCTGGAATGAGAAGGGGAAAGACATTTATCCCATGCACGTTATTTATTCACCGTATATTCCTAGCTTATCACTTTTGTCTTTTCCCCGTCCTCCCTGAAAAATCCTCACTTTTCATCTCCCCTCAAGAGGCAAGCCTCTGGCTCCTTCTGTCCTCTGTCTGACCTTCTCTGAACTCCCTTAGTACCATGCTGCCATTCTTCTGCAGGACTTCACACAGGGTTTCTGTCGTGACTGCATTTTTGGCTTGGGATAAGGCAGGCAGAAATTTGTCTTTAGGTTCCATTCTGATTTCAGAGAGCTTCTATAAAGATAAGGCCCAAGGCCTCAGCAGCCCGTTGGACTGATGTCTTTAAACTCTAGTCGACAGCAACTTTCAGATTCCTTTTGAGGGTTATGAGCTTAGAGCCCATTCTTTATGATTCATACTAGCATTTCCTTAGCTGGTTTTATGGAACACTGTTTGGGGTGGATGCGACAGGAATGCTGTATGAAGGCGGACTCAATGTCAACGCCTCTAGGAACTGCTGTGTATGCTCCTCCTCTCTTGAGGATTGATCATGTGTATTAATAGCTAAGAAGTCATATAGAATGTCACAGTTTGGGTTTTCCTAGAAGCAGGTGCTACAATAAGGATTCAAAGACAGGTCATTTATTTGGGAGATCTGGGGGATGACTGGACAGAAAATGGTAAGGAAGCCGGAAAAAGGTCTATAAATAGGTCAGCCATTGCTGTGTGTGACAGAGCTTACACCTGAGGGGAAACTCTGGGAGAGACGGTGTACAGTGCAAGCCTCAGAATTGTCCCATCTGAGGGATGACGGATCTGAGGTATTTATACAGCATCTTCTGTCAGTCATTGTTGAGGGCTGCTCCCAAGTGCCTGCACTTCCAGTCTGTCAAAGCAGCCTCTCAGGCTTTGGAGAAGTCCCTCAGGCAAAGAGATGCAGTGGCCATTGGAAGTCCGTTTGAGGAATATAGAGCATGGGCATTGCCTGCTATGCAGAAAAAAACCAAAAACAACCCTGTTTAGTTTAACCTAGTATTTTCAGAATACTAATTGGGCATAAAATATTTGCTCCTTGGCACACTTATGCATGTGCTGTGGAACTACAGTTTGGGAAATGTAGGGGTAATAGGGCCACAAATGTAATGTAGTATACAAGAAGCCTAAAGGAAATAAAACTGACACTTCTAGAACCCCGGGTCCTCTCACCAGTTCACTTAGGACGTTCTGGATCTCCTGCATGTGTCACAAAGATGTGAGAAGCCAGAAACATTGCCTCAGGGCCAAACATGGCCCACATTGCAGTGTTGCTCGCAGACCAGATAGGTGGGGCCTCAGGCAGGGCACCCTCGAACTGGGCTGTCCCGGGGGTGTAGCTAATAGTCTCATATGACAAGTGAGCATTTGAAATATGGCTGTTACAACTCAGGAACTGATTTTTAGAATTTAATTATTTAAAATTTGAATCAAAATGCATACATGTGGCTAACGGCTACTTTACTGGACAGTGCAAACCCAGACATATGCCACCTCTCCAGGATACACATGAGAGGTGTGCCCCATCCCTGCACTGATGCCCTCTGACTCCCTCTACCATCTAAAGATTATTCTTTGCCAACTCTGGGTTCCATCTCAAGGGGTTTCCTATACTTTCTAGTTCCGATCTTCTCCCAGCTTCTCCAGCACCCTGCAGTGGTTGACTTTCCCAGCACCCAGCTCTTACAGCATGGTAGGCACCAACTTGCTCAGCCCCTTCTGGACAGTTTCATAGCTGAGTGCTGCCATCGAGGCACCTTTCAGGGAATGGCTCCCCCCCCACATATGGCTTTGGAGTGAGGTCCAAAGTGAAGCACCTCTTTGTGAACAGATTTCTCTGGTATCCCCAGGGGGCATATTTCCAGCAAATTCTACTCCTGCAGCACTTGAGCAACATCTCTATTATCTAATGAGACCTCTCTAGGAGGTCTGGATCTCAGTCCTAGGGGAGAAGACCTCTTCCTTGGGTGCTCTCTCAGCCTTAAAAGGTAGAAGGTCTGTGCTATGGCTTCCCTGGGAGGATGGGGACAGCAGGTTTTACTTACTTAGAAAAATCTTCTCATGCTGGGAGGGGGAAGAACTTGTTTAGCTTATCCCAAAGCCTTGGCCTCTCAGCTGCCCAGAACCCCAGCTGCTAAGGAGGACTATAATCATGAATAATGATGGTGATGACATAATAACAATATCACAAATGATATTAATAATAGTAGTTGTAAGAACATTCATCACTACTATCATTTATTGGGTCCTTACTACTTCCCAGGTATTGTGCCCACTTCTTTATATATAAGCTCACTGAATCTTCACAAAACCATGTGAAGTATTTTATAGATGTAAAAACTAAGGCATAATGAAGTAAAGTAATTAAGGTTAAACTCTGAGGCTAGAATTTGAATGCTAGTCGGTTGGACACCAAAGCCTACACTTGTAATCATATGCAATTGCAGTGGAGGCTATGGGTTGTCTACTCTCTTCTTCCTCCTTTCCTAATGGGGTGGGACCTGATTTGGTTTAGGTACCAGCCTTCCTCCATTTAGTCCTGTGAGTTAGGGGAATCAACTCCATCCCTAGCTCTGGGTAGGTTCTACTTAGTCCAAGCCAAGAAGCATGTAAGTGGTTTCTCTGTCACCATAATGGATCTAAGTGGGGGCATGAGATCTAAGTAGGCCCAAACGTGGCCTTGTATTCCATGACTGGGGGAGAGATTGTGTCTCTCTCTCTCCAGCAGGAAATAAACAAGGCAGCCCATGGTTACCATTGCCGTGGGTAGCCATCTTGTAACTATGAGGAGAGCTAACCTGGGGACATAGAAGACATCAGAGTCAAATGAATGAATGGTTGATAGGCACCCAGAACCAGAACTCTAATCATCTTGTGCCTGCAGCCCTACTGACTATCTACTGACTTTCTCTTATGTTATCTAATAAACTTATTTATTTAAATAGTAGAATCAGGGTTTCTACTACATGCAGTTCAGGATAACCTAACTGATAGAACTATGCCTTTCCTCTGTAACTTGCAAAATGAAGTGCCCAATATCTGTAAGGGGCATTTGCTATTTCTTGTTTTTTTTTTAATTTTTAAATTTAAATTTAATTTAGTTAACATATACTGTATTATTAGTTTCAGGGGTAGAATTTAGTGATTTCATCACTTGCATGTAACCTCCAGTGCTTATTACATCAAGTGCTCTCCTTAATGCCCATCACCCAGTTATCCCATTCCCCCACCCATCTCCCCTCTAGCAACCCTCAGTTTGTTCCCTATAGTTAAGATTCTCTTATGGTTTGCCTCCCTCTCTATTTTCACCTTATTTGATTTTTCCGTCCCTTCCCTTATATTCATCTGTTTTGTTTCTTAAATTCCACACATGAGTGAAATTATATGGTATTTGTCTTTCTCTGATTCATGTATTTCACTTAGGATAATACTTCTATCCACATAGTTGCAAGTGGCAAGATTTAATTTTTTTGAAGGCTGAGTAATATTCCATTGTATACCTATACCACATCTTCTTTATCCATTCATCAGTCAATGGACGGCTGGGCTCTTTCCATATTTTGGCTATTGTGGACATTGCTGCTATAAACATTAGGGTGCATGTGAGGGGCATTTGCTATCTTAATTACACAAAACATTTTCTTGTTTTCTTTTAAAAACAAATTTTTAATTAATTTGACAGAGACAAAAGGGGGAGCAGCAGAGGGAGAGGGAGAAGCAGGCTCTCTGCTGAGCAAGGAGCCCAATGCGGGACTCAATCCCAGGACCCTGGGATCATGACCTGAGCTGAAGGCAGACTCTTAATAGACTGAGCCACCCAGATGCCCATTTTCTTGTTTTCTTTAACCTTTAAATATTTCTTAGCATCTAAAATGCTTTAAATATATACTTACATCCTTTAGTGGTTCTTAGAGCTGTGTTCTTGTTTTCCTCTTTTCACAAATAATTACTAACTTCTCTTATACCACCCAGTAAAGGACCCTAGTGATATCTCTTAGCCTGAATTTTGTCTCCCTCTGATTTTATCAATATTCTAATATGAAAGATCACAAAAGTCATCTTTTCAAAGAAAAGTAATGACAAGAATTGTGGGAGTCAAACACACCACCCATAGAAAAGCCTCTTTCTTACAATATGCGCTAATGGCATGTTTCCAAGCACCAGGAGAGTTGAATGGAGATGAGTGGAGGAAGGTCAGTGGGACCAATAATACTTACAAAGAGGGGTTTGGGTAAGGCCAGGAGGTGGGAAGGAAGGTGGGACCCAGCAATGTAGCCAGGCCCAGTTATTCCACTGCCCTTAAGAATAGAGATCGAATGAAGATCATTAGGGCTCTACTCTTATGTTACAAAGCCCTGCTGAGACGGAGAGCTTGAACTGCAGAGAAACAAGTTAGAAATAATTGCAGTCCTGTCTATGTATGCACCGAAGTGCTGTGTGCTGTAAAAGCCTGAAGTTTAGAACAGTGGCCTGGGAGGGTGAGTGGCTGGTTTTTTAGGGAGCTAAGCAAAGAAATTGGCATGAGTTATTGGGGATGCTAGGTCGTCACCAGATTCCATAGACTCTTCACAGTCTGAGCAAATTGCTGGGGGAGGCAGAATTATTCCACTTGGCATCAGACAGAGAAAGGGAAGAGCAGTGTTGGAGATGCTTGATGATATTCAGATCTCAAACCTGTATTGTCACTTTTTCTGTATGGTCGGCTTTGTACATGATCAGATCACCACGCTCTGGAGTTTAATTTTAGAGCATCTAATTTCTTATCAGTATAAGAAGGAGAGGCCTGAGTGGGCATCATTGTGTTATATTTCCTCCCCAGAATGCAGGCACACTGTCAGTTGTCTTTTATCTGTGCATTAGCCTTTTTATTTTCTTCTTTATAGAAAACCAGAACTGCACTGTTCCCTGTTTATTTTACCAGAGAGGACAGCAGACGCTGGCCAAGTAATTATGGCAGGTCACTGCTTTAAAAAGGGTTAAAATAAAAAGTAAGAAGGGATAGAAATGGGAGAAGGAAACTGGGTTTTGTGTCTCAAATTTGCTAGTTAATTTCTTCTTGTATGATAGTTGCATAAAATCCTTATTTCCTCTAAAAGCAATGTTATAAATTAGAGCTCTATTCCTGGAAACCCATTTAATAATATGTAAATATTCAAAATATTGATCACAAAAGTAAAGAAAAAATGTGCAACAGGGATAATATTTCACAAATAATAACTGGAAGCATTTAAATATTTCTTTTAAACAAAAATACCCACGTAGCCTTCTGTCTCTAGCACAACCGAGAGGTTTTGGTGATCCAATGATGCGGACGGGAGAGAAATTCCCAGATTGATCTAGCAGATCAAGAACTAAGCTTGGAGGATGCAGATCCAGGGTCAGTCTTCTGCCTCTGAAGGCTAAGCCCTGCTTTCCAGTGGTAAAGGAAGGATATGGAGCAGAAAAAGTAAAAGAGAAACCGTACCCTTGTTGATTGCAGAGAGCAACAAGGAAGACGTGGAAGGAAGGACCAGTTCTCTGTGATCTGTGCAACAAGGAACAGACCTAGAATACTTCCGTTGTTATCAAATGTTGGTGCAAATGCTTTCTTACGAACATTGTGTGAAGGCAGTGAGATCTGAATGCCTGATGAGTGGGGAAGGTTAGTGAAAGCTGTGGTGTTTGCAAGTTATTGTGGAAAGTGTTAGGATTATTATTTCCACATTTCACTTCTAATATTTTTTTCTGATTATCAGAAACACATACTCATTGTAAAAAGAAGGAACTTTTATTTCATCATCCAGAGCAATCACTGTTCTTGTGTTTCCTCCTGTAATTTCTTTAAAGGCAATCCCAAGAAGCCTCAGGAGTTTCTGAGAATGTTGTTGAATTTAAGAAGAACTTTAAGAAGATAAACTAGGAGGGGCACCTGGGTGACTCAGCAGTTGAGCGTCTGCCTTTGGCTCAAGTCTGGGATCCAGCCCCGCATCAGGCTCCCTGCTCGGCGGGAAGCCTGCTTCTCCCTCTCCCACTCCCCCTGCTTGTGTTCACTCTCTCGCTGTGTCTTTCTCTGTCAAATAAATAAATAAAATATTAAAAAAAAAAAAAAAGACAAACTAGGAGATAAGAGAGTAAATAATGCATGAAATACTCAGAGGTGAATCTTAGACTCTCAGAAATGCTGTTTGGAATAAATCTGAAGGAGTGGTTTGTTAA
The DNA here is from genome assembly GCF_003265705.2 of Callorhinus ursinus. NCBI lineage: Eukaryota > Metazoa > Chordata > Mammalia > Carnivora > Otariidae > Callorhinus > Callorhinus ursinus. The sequence continues at coordinate 53,047,077 of NW_027397069.1, read as the reverse complement.
ATTTTATCATCTTAATTTATATTATAATGAGAAGTGGAGTGCAGATGTCTTCCGGGTCCTCATTTTCTCCTACTCTTGTAAGACTGCTAGAAGAAATGACTCATTATAGAGAGAATTAATGAATGGGAACTAATGTGTGAGAGCCAGGGACAAGTAAAAATGACTGTAAATATATGAACACCTTTGGTCTTGACCGTAGTTGGAATCATGTTAGAAACACTCAATGGATTACTTTTACTTAAGGTGTCTAATGGTCCTTGTCTAAAATGAATTTAATTGTTACTGTTTCATTACATTTTTCCATGTTTCAGTGACCTGGACATTCCTTAGAAAGCTGCATGCAGGTTTGGAGAAGTTAAATTGCAGCTCAATAGGCGTTGACTTTAATAAGCTTTTAAGTTTTGTTTTGCATGAAATTGTTAATAGAATAGGGAAATATGGTGGTGACCAGTGGTTCTCAACCTTTGCCAAGGAAAAGGCCTCTTCATGATGTAAAATGATGTGATAGACTGCTCATATAATAATGGCTTTCTTTGCCTAGTCTATGTGAATATGGATTAGTGTATTCTGTGGAATAATTACTTGACTTCGGGCCATAGGCTGGGCTTCAGCTACTTATTAGAGAAGAGCAAGCATCTTGCAAAGAAGGACTCTTAGCGTAGAAAATCGCCTCCTATTCACGAGTCCTCCTACTCCTGGAAACTTCTTTGAGTCCGGTTATCTCAGGAATTTTACAAGCCTTCTTGTTTTGTCAGTTTGTCTTACTTCAGTCATTCGTGTCAGGCCTGAGCAGGAAACTATCTCTGCGGTATGGTTCTGTGACTCCTCCTTTGTTCTATGGTAAACACCTACTTTGATCCAATAGAATTAAGCCAATTGAGTGACATGGAAAGGAGCCTCAGGGTGCCTGGATGGCTCAGTTGGTTAGGCATCCAACTCTTGATTTTGAATCAGGTCATGATCTCAGGGTCATGAGATGGAGCCCTGTATCAGACTCCACACTAGGCTCCATTAAGATTCTCTCTCTCCTTCTCCCTCTGCCCCTCTCTCCACCCCCTCCCTTTGTGCGTTCTTTCTAAAAAAAAAAAAAAAAAAAGCACAAGAGAGAGACTCTTGACTGGCTATCTGCTGGTCCTATTTTTATTGTTACACGCAGGCCAAGTGCATCAGAAATATCTTCATAATCTAGTCAGTGCCTCACCCAGGTTGGCGTTTGAGTGCAATAGTTTAACTTCAATGGGATACTGCAGATTTCTCTACAATACTGAGAGAAGAAATAGAAGTACGTTTTGAGTAGATATTACATTGTTGACATTTCCTTTGATTTCTTTCGGGGTACAGATCCTGCAGCTTTCTGCCCTGTTTTAGCTAGGGATGCAATTGTTCCCGTTATTATTTGTTCAGAAAGGAGAGAGGTGTTCTGTCGAGTCACTCCATTCAGTGCTGGCTGCAGAACATTTCTTGCACAGTTGGAAAAATAGTCTGTTGTTCTTATTGAAAGGATGATCTTTCCTTTGGCAGGAACAAAACCTGTATTCTATCTAGCAGAGAAACACTTACGTAGCCAGAAAGACAGTCACTTTTAGCTCTAAAAAATATACCAACTGAAAGCTAGTTTTGTGATGCAAATGTAGTGCCAATGACTAAGCTACTTTGAAGGCAGAAGTCACAGAGTGGCTTGGCAGAGGCCTGGAGCCGCTCCCCACCCCCCATGGTATTCTGAACAGATGCTGAAATCCTTATCTTTACTAGAGTTTTGAAGGTTGCCTTTCTTACACTGAACACACTCTCTTTGTCAAGAGAGTTTAGAAATATAGTACTTTAAAAATTTAAGCCCCTCTGAAAATAAGACACCAGGAGAGAAGTCAGCATAATGTTTCTGATTCTGGGTTTCGTTGCCGATTTAATCACTTATTCGCTTGGTGGACCTGAGCAAATTACTTCACGAAGCCTCAGTTTCCATATCTGTGAAGTGGAAAAGATAATAGAATCTACCCCATAGAGTCGTAGTGGAAATTAAATGAGATATAGCACAGTGCCAGCATAGTGGTTCCAGTAATACCAGCTATTATTATTCTATTATGAATAAAATATCTAGCAGTAGGTGGTATTTTATACGCACTCTTAAGTCCTAACTTCTTACTCTTTTTTCATGGCTTTTTTTTTTTGTGTGTGTGTGTCATACCCTGCTAATGCCCCTCACCCAAAGACCACCAAGAACATGCCTGTAGTTGAACAAGTTGGATTTTTTACTCGTAACAGAGAAGGAAAACACCATGGGAAATCATGGGTGTCTCAGTAAGAGGGTTTTAGAGGGAAACTTAGGAGGGTTTGGGCTTCCATTGATCACTTGGGGGTAGATCTAAGGAAGCAGGAATTGCCTCTAGATTGGGTGCTGTTGGAAAGTGGGGCAGTTCTATGATTGGATATCTCAGTGAATCTCATCTATAGGAAGGGGAAGCTGGAATGAGGATAAAGCTATACAGGGTAAAGAAGCAGCAGTTACTCATTTTGGCTAAGGGAGGGGAGGTGTTTGGTATTTTGTGGGTGGCACAGTGATCTGTTTTTGTCTGAGCTTTGCCAAAATCATGAAGTGGCCTGGCTTTGTCCCATTTTATCATGGTCTCAGAATAGCCTTGTCTGAGGCTGATATTCTGTGAGAATGTTTGTGAGAATCACATGGTCTAGCTGTGAGCACCAGGCCAGCTTCTCCATGTCAGGGGCTACTCCTCTTTCTCAACCATCATGACTAGAATTCTGAAGAAATACTCCAGTGATTTAAATGAATATCACTTCTCTTTCCCATGCAGAGTTGAATGAGATCCTAGCCAACTTTTCAGGAAAAAGTCATCACTCATTTATTCAGTCAACAGAGGTTTTTGTTTGGGATCTGTGACTGAGCCTTGTTCTTTGTGCTGGGGCTCTGACAACAAGCAAAGGAAGACCACCTTATATTCTAATCAGGGGACGTGGGCAAACAAGGAAACAAATGAAGAAACCAAATGTTATCAGCTCTTGATAAGTGCTCTGAAGAAAGTAACCAGGGTTTGACAGAGAATAATGGAGGGTCTGTTATTCACAATGAGGACAAATGTTAAAGAGAGGCTGGTGGAGCTTTTATGGACTGGTCGAGTCTGTAATTCAGATTTCCTACATCACAGCCTGTGTTTAATTTCCTTAAATAATTTCCTTGAGTTATTTAAGTTTGCATCTCTTATGGTATATATACACGCACACATTTTTCTATAAGTGATATCAGGATTACCAATAGATATCAGACACAGGATTTTGTACTCATGCTAAGAATATTTGAAATACTTAGAAATCTCAAATCTGGTAGGGAAAAGCATAGGGTAATGGAGAGTCTTTTGAAAATTTGCATTTGTAGATTGTGGGGTTTGTAATACACTGTTTTATTCCACAATGTTGTGGCATGAGAAATTAGCCAATTCTGGAAGCTCTATTGAAGAGGAAATAGTTTTTCAGTTACTTTATTTTATTCGCATGGCAATACATTTTCAAATCCACTAGTTTTTTCTGCCTTCTTGCAAATTAAATAACTTGGGCCTAATTTTTCAATCTTTGCTTCTACATTTTTCTTTGACTATTAATCAAATTGTGCCTTCTGATTGTGGCAATAACAAGAAAAAATAAAGACCGCTCTTAAGAATACAAGTACTTTTAAAATTATAGATTTAAATTAAAAATTAACAGCACTTCTTAAACTTTTCATTGCATTAATTTTGTATTTTACTTAAACTTCAAAATGATCAGAGTTAGAAATTGAAATAGTATGAAAAATTCAGTAATGTGATCATCTTCTTCACATTTGCCTCTGGGATGGAAAATCCTTTTCTTTTGGCAAGCCTTCATTTGTCTTACCACCTCCAACATTTACTCAATTAGTTGACCGTTGAACAACATATGTTTCAAACTATGTGGGTCCACTTATATGCAGATTTTTTTTTGGGTAAAGTGCAGTACTGTAAATGTATTTTCCTGATGATTTTCTTAATATTTTCTCTTTATTGTAACAATACAGTATATACTATATGTAACAAAATATGTTAACTGTTTATGTTAATACTAAGTCTTGTCAACAGTAGGCTATCAGCAGTTAAGTTTTTGGGGAGTCAGAAATTATACATTGATTTTTGACTGCATGGGGGTCAGTGCCCCTAACCCCCATGTTGTTCAAGGGTCAATTCCATTGGAATTGTCTATTGAATATTTCTTGGTATTGATAACTTGCTGGCCCTTCTTTGCTAATTTAGCTGCTAACACTTAAAGAATTGGCTCAGTACCTTTGGACAGACAGAAGAGCAACACAAAGATAAAGGCTGAAAAGTTCAATTCTTCCTTAGCAATGAGGGTTTGCTGTAAAAGCTGATGCTATATCTAGTTATTTACCTGGGGATGTATATCTCATTGGCATATGAGGAGGTTGCTTTTTACCTTTTATCTCTAACTTTAACAACTTATGTACTTTGTAAGGTATTTATTAAGAAAACATACACTGGCCTTTGATAGGCATGAAACTGGCTGAGTTTGGATTGTGACAAATATAGAAAGGAGAGTGGGAAGCTTCTATCGTCAGTAGAGGGAGGAACAAGATGGCACCATGGAAACACCAAATTTTGCAAGTTGGAAGATATTGTATTTGAAACTTAATTGACAATTTCCTCTTGGCCAAATCTGCCTAAAGAGAAACAAAAGCAAAAATGAACTGTTGGGACATCATCAGGATAAAACGCTTTTACACAGCAAAGGAAACAATCAACAAAACTAAAAGACAACCTATAGAATGGGAAAAGATATTCGCAAATGACATATCAGATAAAGGGCTACTATCCAAAATTTATAAAGAACTTATCAAATCAACACCCAAAAAAACAAAAAGTCCAGTCAAGAAATGTGCAGAAGACAGGAACAGACATATTTCCCAAGAAAACATACAAATGGCTAACAGACACATGAAAAAATGTTGTGATGACCTAGCAATTGCACTACTAGGTATTTATCCAAAGGATACATAGTGATTCCAAGGGGCACCTGCACCCCAATGTTTATAGCAGCAATGTCCACAATAGCCAAACTATGGAAAGAGATGTCCATCGACAGATGAATGGATAAAGATGTGGTATAGATAGACAATAGACTATAACTTGATCAAAAAGAATGAAATCTTGCCATTTGCAACGACATGGATGGAACTAGAGGGTATTATGCTAAGTGAAATAAGTCAGTTGGAGAAAGACAAATACCATATGATTTCTCTTACATGTGGAATTTAAGAAACAAAACAGATGAATATAGGGGAAGGGAGGGAAAAATCAAATAATATAAAAACTGAGAAGGAGGCAAACCATGAGAGACTTAAATATAGAGAACAAACAGGGTTGCTGGAGGGGAGTTGGGTGGGGGGATGGGGTAATTGGTGATGGGAATTAAGGAGGGCACTTGATATAATGAACACTGGTTGTTATATGCAAACTGATGAATCACTAAATTCTACCCCTGGAACTAATAATACAGTATATGTTAACTAAATTGAATTTAAATAAATTTTAAAAAAAGGAAATAGTGGTATGTTTTCTATTGTACAGACACACCCCCCCCCCCACATCTTTATCCATTCATCAGTTGATGGACATTTTGGCTCTTTTCATAATCTGGCTATTGGGGACATTGCTGTTATAAACATTGGGGTGCATGTGTCCCTTCAAATCAGCATTTTTGTATCTTTTGGATAAATACCTTGTAGCGCAATTGCTGGATCATAGCATAGCTCTATGTTTAACTTTTTGAGGAACCTCCATACTGTTTTCCAGAGTGGCTGCACCAGTTTGCATTGCCACCAACAGTGTAAGAGGGTTCCCCTTTCTCTGCATCCTCACCAACATCTGTTGTTTCTTGAGTTGTTCATTTTAGCCATTCTGACAGGTGTAAGGTGGTATCTCATTGTGGTTTTGATTTGGATTTCCTGGTGATGAGTGATGTTGAACATTTTTTCATGTGTCTGTTAGCATTTGTATGTCTTCTTGGGAAAAATGTCTGTTCATGTCTTCTGCCCATTTCTTGACTGGATTATTTGTTTTTCAGGTATTGAATTTGATAAATTCTTTATAGATTTTGGATACTAACCTTTTAACTGATATGTTATTTGCAAATATCTTCTCCCATTCCTTAGATTGCTTTTTCATTTTATTGTTTGCTTCGCTGTGCAGAAGCTTTTTATCTATCATGTTGATTGATTTATCTTGATGAGGTCCTGAACGTTCATTTTTGCCTTTGGTTCCCTTGCCTCCAGAGACGTCTAGTAAGAATTTGCTGTGGCTGATGTCAAAGAGGTTATTGCCTATGTTTTCCTCTAGGATTTTGATGGATTCCTGTATCACATTGAGGTCTTTTATCCATTTTGAGTTTATCTTTGTGTATGGTGTTAGAGAGTGGTCGAGTTTCATTCTTTATATAGTTGTCCAATTTTCCCAGCACCATTTATTGAAGAGACTGTCTTTTTTGCATTGCATATTTTTTCCTGCTTTGTCAAAGATTAGTTGACCATAGAGTTACGGGTCTATGTCTGGGTTCTCTACTCTGTTTCATTGATCTATGTGTCTGTTTTTGGCCAGTACCATATTGTCTTAATGATTACAGCTTTGTAAAATAGCTTGAAGTCCAGAATTGTGATGCCTCCCACTTTGCTTTTCTTTTTCAACATTCCTTTGGCTATTCAGTCTTTTCTGGTTCCATACAAGTTTTAGAATTGTTTGTTAGCTCTATGAAAGATGTTGGTGGTATTTTGATAGGGATTGCATTCAATGTGTAGATTGCTTTGGTTAGTACTGACATTTTAACAATATTTGTTTTTCCTGTCCAAGAGCATGGAATGTTTTTCCATTTCTTTGTGTCTTCCTCAGTTTCTTTCATAAGTGTTCTGTAGTTTTTAGAGTACAGATCTTTTACCTCTTGGGTTAGATTTATTCCTAGATATCTTGTGATTTTTGGTGCACTTGTAAGTGGGATCAATTCCTTGATTTCTCTGCCACTTCATTATTGATGTATAGAAGTGCAGCAGATTTCTGTACATTGATTTTATATCCTGTGACTTTGCTGAATTCATTATCAGTCTTAGCAATTTTTTGTGGAGTCTTATAGGTTTTCTATATAGAGTATCATGTCATCTGCAAAGAGTGAAAGTTTGACTTCTTCCTTGTCAATTTGGATACCTTTTATTCCTTTTTGTTATCTGATTGCTGAGGTTCAGACTTGAGAGCAGACATCCCTGTCGTGTTCCTGACTGTAGGGGAAAAGTTCTCAGTTTTTTCCCATTGAGGATGATATTCACTGTGGATCTTTTGTGTACAGCTTTTATGATATTGTGGTATGTTCCCTCTATCCCTACACTTCAGAGAGTTTTTATTAAGAAAGGATGCTGTATTTTGTAAAATGCTTTTTCCTCATCTATTGAGAGGATCATATGGCTTTTAACCTTTCTTTTATTAATATGGTATATCATGTTGATTGATTTGCAGATATTGAACCACCCCTGCAGCCCAGGAATAAATCCCACTTGATCATGGTGAATAATCCTTTTAATCCTATTAGCTAGTATCTTGGTGAGAATTTTTGCATCCATGTTCATCAGGGGTAGTGGTAGTAATTCTCCTTTTTAGTGGGGTCTTTGTCTGGTTTTGGGATCATGGTAATGCTGGTCTCATAGAATGAGATTGGAAGTTTTCCTTCCATTCCTATTTTTGGAACAGCTTCAGAAGAATAGGTATTAATTCTTCTTTGAGTGTTTGGTGAAATTCCCCTGAGAGGCCTCCGGCCCTGGCCTGTTGTTTGTTGGGAGATTTTTTTTTTTTTCAAGATTTACTTATTTATTTTAGACAGAGTGAGTGTGGGGTGGGGTATAGGGGCAGAGGGAGAGAGAGAATCTCAAGCAGACTCCCTGCTGAGTGCAGAACCTGACGTAGGGCTTGATCTCACAACCCTAAGATCACGACATAAGCCAAAATCAAGAGTCTGATGGTCAACTGACTGAGCCACCCAGGTGCCCTTTTTTGGGAGATTTTTGATTACTGATTGAATTTTTTTTGCTGGTTATGGGTCTGTTCAAATTTTCAATTTCTTCATGTTTCAGTTTTGATAGTTATATATGTTTCTAGAAATTTATCCATTTCTTCCAGATTGCCCAATTTTTTGGCATATAATTGCTCATAATATTTTCTTATAATTGTATTTCTTCAGTGTTGGTTGTGATAGCCCCTTTCACTGGTGATTTTATTTATTTGGGTCCTTTCTCTTTTCTTTTTGATAAGTCTGGCCAGGGGTTTATCAATTTTGTTAATTCTTCCAAAGAACCAGATTCTAGTTTTATTGATCTGTTCTATTGTTTTTTTTTCTTTTTTTTTCATTTCTATATCATTGATTTCTGCTCTAATCTTAATTATTTCCCTTCTTCTGCTGGTTTTAGGCTTTATTTGCTGTTCTTTTTCCAGCTCCTTTAGGTGTAAGGTTAGGTTGTGTATTTGAGACTTTTCTTGCTTCTTGAGGAAGGCCCATATTGTTATGTACTTCCCTCTTAGGACCATCTTTGCTCCCAAATGTTTTGGACTGTCGTATTTTCATTTTGATTTGCTTCCATGGTGGGTTTTTTTTTTTTTTTAATTTCTTCTTTAATTTCCTGGTTAACCCATTCATCTTTGGTAGGATGTTCTTTAGCCTTCATGTATTTGTGGTCTTTCCAAATTTTTTCTTGTGGCTGACTTCAAGTTTCAAAGCATCGTGGCCTGAAAATATGTATAGTATGATCTGGATCTTTTTTTTACTTGTTGAGGGCTGATTTGTGACCTAGTATGTGATCTATTCTAGAGAATGTTCAATGTGCACTTGAAAAGAATGTGTATTTTCCTGCTTTAGGATGAAGTGCTCTGAATATGTCTGTTAAGTCCCTCTGGTCCAGTGTGTCATTCAAAGCCATTGTTTCCTTGTTGATCTGCTGCTTAGATGATCTGTCCATTGATGTAAGTGGGGTGTTAAGGTCCCCTACTATTATATTATTATCAGTGAGTTTCTTTAAGTTTGTTGTTAATTGATTTATGTATTTGAGTGCTCCCAAGTTAGGAGCATAAATATTTATAGTTATTAGATCTTGTTGGATAGACCCCTTTATTATGATATAGTGCCCTTCTTTTTCTATTATTATAGTCTTTGGTTTAAAATCTAGTTTGTCTGGGTTGTCTGGGTGGCTCAGTCAGTTAAGCATCCACTCTTGATTTCATCTTGGGTATGATCTCATCTCGGGTATGATCTCAGGGTCATGGGATTGAGCCCCACATCAACACAGAGTCTGCTTGTCCCTCTCCCTCTGCTCCTCCTCTTGCAATCTCTCTCTCAAGTAATAAAATAAAATCTTAAAAGAAGACAGTCATAAAAAAACACAAAATTTATTTTGTCTGATACAAGAATGGCTACTCCAGCTTTCCTTTGATGTCTATTAGTGTGATAAATGGTTCTCTTCCCCCTCACTTTCAAGCTGGAGGTGTCTTTGGGTCTAAAATGAATCTCTTGTAAGCAACATATTGATGGGTCTTGTTTTTTAATCCATTCTGATACCCTGTGTCTTTTTCTTGGAGCATTAAGTCCCTTTACATCAGAGTAATTATTGATAGGTATGAATTTAGTGCTACTGTATTACCTGTAAAGTCCCTGTTCCTGTAAATTGTCTTTGTTACTTTCTATCCTTTGTTGTTTTTGGTCTGTTGTTCCTGCTCAAAGGATCCCCTTTAGTATTTCTTGCAGAGCTGGGTTAGTTTTCACAAACTCCTTAATTTTTGTTTGTCTTGGAAACTACTTATCTCTCCTTCTATTCTGAATGAAAGTCTTGGCTGCATATTTTCCCCATTTAGCACATTGAATATATGATGGCACTTCTTTCTGGCCTGCTACGTCTCTATGCAGGTCTGCTGCTAACCTTATGTCTCTACCCATATAGGTAAAGGACATTTTGTCCCTAGCAGCTTTCAGAATTCTCTTTTTATCTTTGTGTTTTGCAAGTTTCACTATGATATGTCTTGGTATTGATCTGTTTTTATTGATTTTGAGGGGAGTTCTTTGTGCCTCTGTTTCCTTCCCCGGATTAGGGAAGTTCTCAGCTATAATTTGTTCAAATAAGCCTTCTGCTCCTTTTCCCACTCTTCTTCTGGGGCTCCTATGATACAGATATCATTGCGCTTTGTGGAATCACTGAGTTCCCTAAATCTATATTTGTGATCTAATAGTTTTCTTTCCCTCTTCTTTTCAGCTTAATACCCCCCTCGCCATAATTTTATCTTCTATATCACCTGTTTGATCTTCTGCTTCTTCCATCCTCATTGTGATTATATCCAGTTGCTTTTACATCTCAGTTATAGCATTTTTCATTTCAGCCCGATTAGGTTTTAGGTCTTTTTTCTCTGCAGCCAGGGTTTCTCTGGTGTTTTCTATGCTTCTTTCAAGCCCAGCTAGTATTCTTATGATTGTTGTTCTAAATTCTTGTTCAGATATATTGCTTATCTCTGTTTTGAGCAAATCCCTGGCTATGATTTTTTCTTGATCTTTCTTTTAGGGAGAACTCCTCTGTCTTGTCATTATGTCTAGGTTTCTGTTTTGCATATTATGAAAGCTTGTTATGTTTCTTGCTCCTGAGAGTAATACTATATTAAGAAGGGGTCATACGTTGTCCAGGGTCTGGTGTTTCTGGTATATGATGTGTACACTCTGCTGTTGTGTTTTGGCTGCTCTTTCCCACAGGCCAGTCTTCTACAGAGTTCCTCCTTGCTTGCAGTGGGGAGTGTTTGGAACTTTAGGTGTGCTTTGATTTGTTTGCTAAGATAAGCCTCACATCTGCCAAGTTCTCTCCTTCCACTTGTGCAGATTGTTTTCTCAATCCTCGGATCGGTTTCCTAGTTGTTCAAAATGATTTGATGTTGATCTAGCTGTGTTCTAGGGATGAGGCAAACTCAGGGTCCCCTTACTACTCTGCCATCTTAACTCCTTTTTTTTTTTTTTTTGAACACAGTGTTATATTTTCGTTCATGACTGTAATCTTAGCTTCTCTTTGGTCATTTCTGTACCTTGTATTGACTTAATATTCTTGTTTTTACACAGATATTGTTGTTTGTGAGTTTTTAAATTTTGCTTTAGATGTTACCTGACAGGAACAAGTAAATTTCACTGCCCATTGCAGTTATTCTTTTACATTACCAATTTTTACACTAAAATGACTAGGCTATCAATTTTTTAAGAGAGGAGAACTTACATTTTCTAAATCCTCCACAACCTCTGGCTCAAAATTGACTCTATGGGAGGCACTCAGTACTGTAAGTCCTTATTTTGAGAGATGGCTCTCTTTTATTCCTGGACTTGGTGTCCCTTTAATGGAAAGCTGCAATATTATGAGCCATAAACACCCATATCACAGAAGACTACATTTTTTTTCCTGGTATTCTGAGATACAAAGATGAAGTGAAAAAGACCGAGAAATCATGATGGGGTTTGGAAAAGACTGCCAGATTTAAACATACATGACTGAAAAAAAGATGAAGTGTTTCCATTTCAGTGCATTTGTAGGAAAAATTCCATGACCATATTCCTAGATTCCTGTGCTATTCTAGTGAATAGGCTGTTTCTTGAGCTAAGAGTATTTGGAAAAGTCAGGTTTCATTCTTTGGTTTGTTATCCCTAACCAGTGGTACTTAGTGAGTGGGTTTTTTCTTTGCTCAAGGTTTTCTTTCCTATCCTTCCATGACTTTCTTTCCTTTGTTTCCCCACATTGATTGGCAAGGTCCCTGCTAAGCATGGATCAGGTGCTGGGTGGAGGCCTACTGATTGGCCCTTGGGTTGTCTACTGTTCTGTGATACCAACATCAGCTGTGCTCTTATCCTCTGACTCCAGAAGCCACAACCACCCTTCCTGTGTTCTACCTGTGACTGCCTGCATGCAGATCTAGCACCTCTTGTTCATCTCTTGAAGAATACACTTACCCAAAAACCTGGTAGACAGAAGATCTCACTGAGGATTTTATAGTGAACAAAGAAGAGTAGATTTACCTCAAACATTCACATCATGCAATTTTAACATCTTCACTAGGCAAATCTATTTTATCCTCAGCTTGGTGGCAACTGAAGTTTTCTGCCTCCTTTCCCCCAAATAAAGCTCTTCTCTCCATTTTCTGGATTTTGTTTGGGAGTACTTAAAAATGTTTACCACTTTATCCTGGAGAGCAGTGAAAGCTACCATTATGAGGAGTTCTTTTGCCAGCCATTACCAAGATAATAACTGTCTATCAGCTTCCCTTTAAAGCTGTTTTCTTGGCATGTTGCACTGTTTGCTCTCCAGCTGTCCACCTCCCTCACTTGAGAGTAAATATAAGAAGTCAAATGAGAAAAGTGTATAAGTAAATATAGTTTATGTTTCCATAAATGATAACTACAGTTCTAGGCCATCAGTACGTTTTAAATATTAATTTTACAAAAATGAACAAAAAAACTTTAAAAAACCAAATTTCCTCTGAGTTCTTAGATTCAGATCTTTCCTTCTGTGTCTTTGGGCTTACTTATTTGTTGGCTGCTTTTGCCATTTTTACAGATGTTGTTAATATCCTCAGTGTTTGATTATCCTTGGTTGAAGCAAGGAAAAAAACTTTTTTGATATCTATTTCAGCTTCTTTGAGCAGAGTTGCAAAATAAACGTATTTGAATTTTATCTTCCCTGGATTCCCAGCCTGTCTTTACTGAAGAAACATGTTTCAGTCATGAATACACATGTTTGAAGTCACAAGTTGCTTGTGTTGAAGGTTTATTATTTGGAATGGCGACCTGTTCAGAACACCCGGTGTTCCATGCAGTATGTGCCCTCCTTAATACCCATCACCTGGCTAACCCCTCCCGCCTCCCCCCTCCCCTCTAAAACCCTGTTTGTTTCTCAGAGTCCATAGTCTCTCATGATTCGTCTCTCCCTCCAATTTCCCCTCCTTCATTTTTCCCTTCCTTCTCCTAATGTCTTCCAGGCTATTCCTTATGTTCCACAAATAAGTGAAACCATATGATAATTGACTTTCTCTGCTTGACTTATTTCACTTAGCATAATCTCCTCCAGTCCCATCCATGTTGATGTAAAAGTTGGGTATTCATCCTTTCTGATGGCTGAGTAATATTCCATTGTATATATGGACCACATCATCTTTATCCATTCATCTGTTGAAAGGCATCTCGGCTCTTTCCACAGTTTGGCTATTGTGGACATTGCTGCTATGAACACTGGGGTGCATATGGCCCTTCTTTTCACTACATCTGTGTCTTTGGGATAAATACCCAGGAGTGCAATTGCTCGGTCATAGGGTAGCTCTATTTTTAATTTTTTCAGGCACCTCCACACTGTTTTCCAAAGTGGTTATACCAACTTGCATTCCAACCAACAGTGTAAGAGGGTTCCCCTTTCTCCACAACTTCTTCAACATTTGTTGTTTCTTGCCCTGTCCATTTTTGCCATTCTAACTGGTGTAAGGTGATATCTCAATGTGGTTTTGATTTGAATTTCCCTGATGGCTAATGATGATGAACATTTTTTCATGTGTCTGTTAGCCATTTGTATGTCTTCTTCAGAGAAGTGTCTGTTCATGACTTCTGCCCATTTTTTGACTTGATTATTTGTTTTTTGGGTGTTGAGTTTGAGAAGTTCTTTATAGATCTTGGATACCAGCCCTTTATCTGTAGTGTCATTTGCAACTATGTTTTCCCATTCTGTGGGTTGCCTCTTTGTTTTGTTGACTGGTTCCTTTGCTATGCAGAAGCTTTTTATCTTGATGAAGTCCCAAAAGTTCATTTTTGCTTTTGTTTCCCTTGCCTTTGGAGATGTATCTTGAAAGAAGTTGCTGTGGCCGATGTCAAAGAGGTTACTGCCTATGTTCTCCTCTAGGATTTTGATGGATTCCTGTCTCACATTGAATTCTTTCATCCATTTTGAGTTTATCTTTGTGTATGGTGTTAGAGAATGGTTGAGTTTCATTCTTCTGCATGTGGCTGTCCAATTTTCCCAGCACGATTTATTGAAGAGATTGTCTTTTTTTCCATTGCATATTTTTTCCTGCTTCATCAAAGATTATTTGACCATAGGGTTGAGGGTCCATATCTGGATTCTCTATTCTGTTCCATTGGTCTATATATCTGTTTTTGTGCCAGTACCATACTGCTTCGGTGATCACTGCTTTGTAATATAGCTTGAAATCGGGCAACGTGATGGCCCCAGCTTTGTTTTTCTTTTTCAAAATTTCCTTTGCGATTTGGGTCTTTTCTGATTCCATACCAATTTTAGGATTGTTTGTTCCACCACTTTGAAAAAATGCCATTGGAATTTTGATCGGGATGGCATTGAAGGTATAGATTGCTCTGGACAGCATAGACATTTTAACAATGTTTATTCTTCTGTTCCATGAGCATGGAATGTTTTTGCATCTTTTTGTGTCGTCTTCAGTTTCTTTCATGAGTGTTCTGTAGTTCCTATAGTATAGATCTTTTACCTCTTTGGTTAGGTTTATTCTGAGGTATCTTATGGTTTTTGGTGCTATTGTAAATGGAATCGATTATCTAATTTTTCTTTTTACAGTTGCATTGTTGGTGTATAAGAAAGCAACTGATTTCTGTGCATTGATTTTGTATCCTGCCACATTCCTGAATTGCTGTATGAGTTCTAGTAATTTGGTGGTGGAGTCTTTTGGGCTGTCCACATAAAGCATCATGTCATCTGCAAACAGAGAGAGTTTGACTTCTTGGATAATTTGAATACCTTTTATTTCCTTTTGTTGTCTGATTGCTGTTGCTAGGACTTCTAGTACTATGTTGAACAATAGTGGCAAGAGTGGGCATCCTTGACGTGTTCCTGATCTTAAGGGAAAGGCTTTCAGCTTTTCCCCATTGAGGATGATATTCACTGTGGGTTTTTTGTAGATGGATTTTATGAACTTGAGGTATGTTCCCTCTATCCCTATACTCTGAAGAGTTTTAATCAGGAAAGAATGTTGTATTTTGTCAAATGTTTTTTCTGCATCAATTGAGAGGACTGTAAGGTTCGTCTCTCTCCACTTATTAATGTGTTCTATCACACTGATTGATTTGCCAATGTTGAACCACCCTTGCATCCCAGGGATAAATCCCACTTGGTCATGGTGGATGATCCTTTTAAAGTATTGTTGGATCCTATTAGCTAGGATTTTGTTGAGGATTTTGGAATTCATATTCATCAGGGATATCGATCTGAAATTCTCCTTTTTCATGGGGTCTTTGCCTGGTTTGGGGATTAAGGTAATGCTGGCCTCATAGAATGCATCTGGAAGCTTTCCTTCTGTTTCTATTTTTTGAAACAGCTTCAGGAGGATAGGTATTATTTCTTCTTTGAATGTTTGGTAGAATTCTCCAGGGACTCCATCAGGCCCTGGACTCTTGTTTTTTTGGGAGGTTTTTGATCACTGCTTCAACCTTGTTACTGGTTATTGGCCTATTCAGGTTGTCAGTTTCTTCCTGTTTCAGTCTTGGCAGTTTATAGGTTTCCAGGAAGGCATCCACTTCTTCCAGGTTGCTTAATTTATTGGCATATAGTTGATAATAATTTCTAATAATTGTTTCTATTTCCTTGGTGTTAGTCGTGATCTCTCTCCTTTCATTCATAATTTTATTAATTTGGATCCTTTCTCTTTTCTTTTGGATAAGTCTGACCAGTGGTTTATCGATCTTATTAATTCTTTCAAAGAACCAGCTTCTAGTTTCATTGATCTGATTACTGTGTTTCTTGTTCCTAATTCATCAATCTCTTCTCTAGTCTTAATTATTTCTCTTCTAATGCGTGGCTTAGGAATCGTTTGTTGCTTTTTCTCTAGTTCTTTAAGGTGTAGAGTTAGTTGGTGAATTCGGGATTTTTCTATTTTTTTTTGAGTGCGGATTGGATGGCTATATATTTCCCCCTTAGGACTGCCTTTGCAATATCCCATAGGTTTTGGACTGACGTGTTTTTGTTCTCACTGGGTCCATGAATTGTTTAAGTTCTTCTTTGATTTCCTGGTTGACCCAAACATTCTTGAGCAGAATGATCTTTAGCTTCCAAGTGTTTGAATTTCTTCCAAATTTTTTCTTGTGATTGAGTTCCAGTTTTAAAGCATTATGGTCTGAGAACATGCAGGGAATAATCTCAATTTTTTGGTATGAGATTGAGACCTGATTGTGACCCAGTATGTGATCTCTTCTGGAGAAAGTTCCATGTGCGCTCGAGAAGAATGAGTATTCTTTTGTTTTAGGGTGGAATGTTCTGTATGTATCTATGAGGTCCATCTGGTTCAGTGTCATTCAAAGCTCTTGTTTCTCTGTTGATTTTCTGCTTAGATGATCTGTCTATTGCTGAGAGTGGAGTATTGAGGTCTCCTACAATTAACGTATTGTTATCAGTATGACTTTATTTTGGTTAACAGTTGGCTTATGTAGATGACTGCTCCCATGCTGGGGGCATAGATATTTACAATTGTTAGATCTTCTTGTTGGATAGACCTTTTAAGAATGATCTAGTGCCCTCTGTGTCTCTAACTGCAGTCTTTAGCTTAAAATCTAATTTGTCTGATATAAGAATTGCTACCCTAGCTTTCTTTTGAGGTCTGTTGACATGGAAGATGGAACTCTGTCCCTTCACTTTCAGTCTGAATATATCTTTAGGTTCAAAAGAGTCTCTTGTAGACAGCATATGGATGGGTCCTGTCTTTTTATCCAATCTGCAACTCTGCACCATTTTATGGGAGCATTTACGCCCTTCACGTTGAGAGTGATTATTGAAAGATATGAGTTTATTGTCATCATGTTGCCTGTGAAGATCTTGTTTTTATAGATTGTCTCTGTAAATTTCTGTTCTATATCACTCTTTAGGTCTTTCTCCTTTTATAGAACCCCCCCTTAATATTTCTTGCTGGGCCGGTTTAGTGATCACATATTCTTTCAGTTTCTGTGGGTGTGGGAAGCTCTGCATCTCTCCATCCATTCTAAATGACAGCCTTGCCAGATAAAGTATTCTTGGCTGCGTGTTTTTCTCGTTTAGTACACTGAATATGTCTTGCCAGGCTTTTCTGGCTTGCCAGGTCTCTGTGGATAGGTCTGACGTTATTCTGATGTTCCTCCCTCTGTATGTAAGGAATCCCTTCCCCCTAACTACCCTTAAGATGGTTTCCTTGGTTCTAAGATTTGCGACTTTTACTATTAAATGCCAGGGTATTGGCCCGTTTTCCTTGATCTTGGGAGGGGTCCTCTCTGCCTCTGGGACATGAATGTTTGTTTCATTCCCCAGATTAGGGAAGTTCTCAGCTATGATTTGCTCAAATATATCTCCTAGTCCTCTCTCTCTCTCCACCCCCTCAGGGATCCTGATAATTCTGACATTGGAATGTTTGATGGTGTCACTCATTTCTCTGATTCTATTTTCATGGATTTTGAGCTGTTTTTCCCTGGCCTCCTCTTTTTCATTCTTGTCTATTAATTGGTCTTCTAGATCACTAATTCATTTTTCTGCCTCGCTTACCCTAGCTATTAGAGTATCTAGATTAGATTGGATCTCATTGATAGCATTTTTAAGCTCTGCCAGTTCAGCTTTCATGTCTGCCCTTAGAGACTCTATGTTGCCCTTAATCGATTTCCTCGTTCTAGCTATTGTCCTCACAATTGCTAGTCTGAATTCCATCTCCAACATCTTGGTTTTATCTGAATCCATTTGTAAATCTGTGGCAGAAGTCACAGTCTCTGAGTATTTTCCTATTTTGGGGCTTCCTCCTCCTAGTCATTCTGTTGAGGGGTGGTTGAGGGAATGTATAGAGTCCGAATTGTTGACTAGAACCCAAGCAAGATGCACCTGTTTTCTAGGGACCTTAGGGTTGATGGCCTCTTGTTTTCCCAGCCTGTCTTCTGGGGGAGGGGCCTATTGCACTGTTACTCAGGCAACCCTGTTTGGGCAGAGTTGCCCTGCCCCCCCCGTGATGGGGGATGGGCTCAGTGGGAACCAATTTTGGGCCTTTTGTTCCCTGGTGGCTTTCCGTTAGAGTCAGAGCAGAAGAGACCGTTTCCCACCCTCTGCCTCAGAGCAGAGATCGCAGTCATTTCTTCAGTGAGCTCTCCAGGCCACACTATCTCCATCTCTGTCCGTGCTGCTATAAACTGCAGCGTCCTGGGTTGTGCTCCCCTCTGCAGCACCCTCAGTCCTGCCTCCAGGTCGGGGCAGGTCTCTGACATTTGTGCTTCTAAAACCGCCAGCTGCCCGCAGTTCGCACATATGACCCTGCCGCTCAGGTTTCCATCTAAAGTCTTTTCCCTGCTGCTACGGGTCTGCGAGTCTGTGCCCCATCCCCAGCGCGCAAGGCTATCGCTCACTGGCAGTGTAGCATCCACATGGCCAGGCTCCCTCTGGCTGCTGTTGATCCTCTGATATCTGCCCACAGAATCACGGCTCCCTGCTTCATACCTTGAAACCA
This sequence comes from Callorhinus ursinus, assembly GCF_003265705.2. Classification (NCBI taxonomy): domain Eukaryota; kingdom Metazoa; phylum Chordata; class Mammalia; order Carnivora; family Otariidae; genus Callorhinus; species Callorhinus ursinus. The sequence continues at coordinate 53,028,541 of NW_027397069.1, read as the reverse complement.
ACCGTCTGTGATATTGTTTGTAGAGATCCAGATCTTCTTACATCTCAGGCTGATTTCGTGGGTGTTCAGAGTGGTCTGGTAGATATCCAGCTAGTTCCGGGGACCAGTTGGAATAACGTCCCCTACTCCTCCGCCATCTTTTCCTCTCTCCTCTCATATCAAAACTTTGAAGAGAAACAATTCAGAACCTGCATTCTCTCCCTTAGGCAGTCTTTCTTATCTTTTTATTATATTATGTGTCCTTGGAAGCAATTTGTGGTAAAAAGATCATGGTCAGTTTTACTTTAGACTTCTCTTTTTGTCAGAAATTATTTATAGTAGGTGGTGGCATCTTGCATTTATGTATACATCTCTTTTCTTAGAATTTATCTTCAAGAATTAGAATTTGAACTAGAATTTATCTTCAAGAGACTGCATGGGAGATGTTAATGATAATAACTGATTTAGTGTTTGACTTGTTTTTTTGTGTGTGTGTTTAAGAAAAAAACTCTAACCTTTGGGGTAATATACAGAGCCTGGTGTAGTTATGGAATGAATGCTTTCAAAATTCCCAAATGCCAATTCCGATACCATCCTGCTAGTTTTGGCCAATCTCCTTTTTTGTTCTCCACCTTCCCAGCTACTGTCAGTCATCCTGTGCTGAAAGGACAGGTCTTAATAATTATGTCAATTGCTTGCATTAATTTCATTCCTGTTTTGTTGAGGTATTGTGCAAGGTGTTTTGTGAATATTTTCTTTAATCAACAGTCATAAATAAGTCATGGGTATGAATACCCTTCACAGGAAAGAAACAGGTTAAAGAGGAGCCTTCATTATGCTGCTAAAAAGAAGCAACAGGATTTCAAACTATGTTTCTCTGACTCTGTGGAAAAGTTCTCGATTACATCATGTCTTTTCCAGGATGATGACACAGTACTGTCTGCTTTGGCATTATTTTCTAACCCATGGGCCCACCCAGTGATTTGACTTGACTGTCAGATGAGAATCTCCAGGCTGACTACATTCTTTGCGCACTCCAACTTGACCTTGCCCTGGGGCCAACTTTGCCACCAGGCCTGTTGTCCCAGCCCTGTCAGTTTTGCCTTACATCTCCAGTTTGCAGGCCATCCATCCAGCATGTCTTGTTTTTGAGTTAATATCCTTAGGACAGAGTCACCCTGAGAGCTACATTTTAGAAAGGAGTCCATAATTCAAAATTTGGAAAGTTCATTTTTGAATAAAATATTTTAAAATCAAAGAATATAATCCCAATTTTCTGTCCACTTGCATTATTGAAGGATTGTTAAAACCTTTAAGAAAAGTTTTTTTTTTTTTTTTTTTTTAAGAAAAAAAAAGGTGGTTCAGGTCACCGCCTAGAAATTGAGTTCTCTGCTCAGAGTTGAGAGAGAGAGAGAATTTTTAAAAGTTGGGGAAATAGGGGCAACAGCTGGCCCTTTTGTTATCCTTAGTGCTGCAGTCCCAGGATTTTAGGTTCCTTGGTCAGATGCAGTGTCATCAGAACCTGGTGAAGCAGAACCTGTCACCAACCCAACAGCTCCAGGGATTTACCCTGGGGCCCACCCACATTTGCATTCTCCAAATGTAAGCGGGGAACCAGAGGTCATGTGAACTGGCCAGGTTGGAATCCTGATCCCCAAATACCTAAAAATCCTCTTTCCCCAGTGTGTCAAGGTGTGAGCCTTTGAAAAATTTCCCCCAAAAAGCTTAAGAAATCATCTCATTCACTGGATTTGAATTGAATTCCTTGAGATGACTAAGCAACAGATGCCAGGATGATAAATGACAACTAGGAAAACGCTAATCACACATAAGCCTGGAGGTATAAAGTGATAGAAGCAAAATCTCTGTGGGCCACCCCAGCTAGTGTGGCAGAGAGAAACGAGCTTTGAAGCCAGAGGACCTTGGCAAATTCAGGGGGAACCTCTTTTTAAGTGTAATTTTTATTATTTTTTTTTAAAGATTTATTTATTTGAGAGAGAGCGAGAGCGGTGAGGCATAAGTAGAGGGAGAGAGAATCTCAAGCACACTTCCCACTGAGCATGGAGCCTGACATAGGGCCTAGTCCCACCACCCTGAGATCATGACCTGAGGCAAAATCAAGAGTCAGACACTCAACAGACTGAGCCACCTAGGTGTCCTTAAGTGTCATTTTTTTTTTTAAAGATTTTATTCATTTATTTCAGAGAGAGACAGCAAGAGAGGGAACACAAGCAAGGGGAGTGGGAGAGGGAGAAGCAGGCTTCCCGCTGAGCAGGGAGCCCGATGCGGGGCTCGATCCCAGGACCCTGGGATCATGACCCGAGCCGAAGGCAGACACTTAACGACTGAGCCACCCAGGCGCCCCCTTAAGTGTAATTTTTAGACCAGTTAGGCAATATCTCTGTAAAACAGGGACAGTGAAAATACTCATTTCGCTTTCAGGGGTTTTGTTAGTATTACATGGGAATTTTGAGTATCAAAACACTTTGTAAAAATGTAAAGTACTCCACAGATGTTTGTTATTTGCATTATTATCACTATTATTACCTTGTTAAATTAAGGGAACTAATTTATTTGAAAGGAGCTAGTTCTAAAAAGTGAGGGGGGGAACTCTTATTGAACCTTGTGATCCCGGATGCTAAAGATGAGTGATTCTGGATTAGAGGAGCTTGGAGAGTCAGGGTGTTTAGAAACCTGAATACCTGAATTATGGGAATTTTACCCTTGGCTTATTGCATGGGCTTTTAAAGGGAACTTCAGGTCTCAGTTGAGTTAGGGTCAATAAATCTTTATTGAAATCCTTGTTCCAAGTACTATACTGGGTGCTGGGATTCTGAGACAAATGAGACATCATTTCTGCCCTTCAGAAGCTATAAGACTGGGCATGGAGCCTACTTAAAAAAAAAAAAAATCCTCTGTGCTCTAACTCTTCATCCCTCTACACTAACTCTTGGCAACCACTGATCATTTTGCTATGTTCATAGTTTTGCCTTTTCCAGAATGTCATATAGTGGGAATCATACAGTATGTAGCCTTTTCAGATGTAGCTTCTTTCACTTAGTAATATGCACTTAAGGATCCTCCATGTCAGGGGCGCCTGGGTGGCTCAGTCAGTTAAGCGTCTGCCTTTGGCTCAGGTCATGATCCCAGGGTCCCGGAATCGAGTCCCGCATTGTGCTCCCTGCTCTGCAGGAAGCCTGCTTCTCCCTCTCCCACTCCCCTGCTTGTGTTCCCTTTCTCGCTGTGTCTCTCTCTGTCAAATAAATAAATCTTAAAAAAAAAAAAAAGGATCTTCCATGTCTTTTTATGTCTTGATAGCTCATTTCTTTTATCACTGAATAATCCATTATCTGGATGTATCACAGTTTAATTATCTATTCACCTAATGAAGGACATTTTGGTTACTTCCAACTGTTGGCAATTATGAATAAAGCTGTTGTAAACATTTATGTGCAGGTTTTTGTGTGACTAAGTTTTCAACTCGTTTGGGTAAAATCAAGGGACATAATTGCTGGTAAAATTATGTTTAGTTTTGTGAGAAACTGCTGAACTGCCTTCCAAAGTGGCCGGACCATTTTGCATTCCCACTAGCAGTGCGTGGGAGTTCCTCTTGCTCCACATCCTCACCAGCATTTGGTGTTATCAGTGTTGGGATTTTGGCCAGTCTCACAGGTACATAATGGTACCTTATTGTTTTAATTTGCAATTCCCTAATGACATACGATGTTGAGCATCTTTTCGTCAGCTTATTTTCACAAAAGAATTAGTTTTATTAAATTCAATTATTTAACATATAATATATTATTAGTTTCAGAAGTAGAGGTCAGTGATTCATCCATCTTATATAATTAAGACCCAGTGCTTATTGCATCGCATGCCCTCCTTAATGCCCATCACCCAGTATCCCATTCCCCCCGACCTCCCTCCCTTCCAGCAACCCTCGGTTTATTTTCTATAGTTAAGACTCTTATGGTTTGTCTCCCTCTCTGGTTTCATCTTATTTTTTCTTCTCTTCCCCTATGATCTTCTGTTTTGTTTCTTAAATTCTACATATCAGTGATATCATATGGTAATTGTCTTTCTCTGATTGACTTATTTTGCTTAGCATAATACCCTCTAGTTCCATCCATGTCATTGCAAATGGCAAGATTTCATTTTTTTTTTGGCTAAGTAGTAGTCTAGTGTGTGTGTGTGTATGTGTGTGTACCACATCTTTATCCATTCATCTGTCACTGGACATCTGGGCTCTTTCCATAGTTTGGCTATTGTGGACATTGCTGCTATAAACATTGGGGTGCATGTGTCCCTTTGGATCACTACATTTGTATCTTTGGGTAAATACCCAGTAGTGCAATTGCTGAGTCGTAGGGTAGCTCTATTTTCAATTTTTTGAGGAACCTCCATACTGTTTTCCAAAGTGGCTGCACCAGCTTCCATTCCTACCAACAGTGTAAGAGGGTTCCTCTTTTTCTACAACCTTGCCAACATTTGTTGTTTCCTGACTTGTTAGTTATAGCCATTCTGACTGGTGTGAGGTGGTATCTCATTGTGGTCTTGATTTGTATTTCCCTGATGATGAAGGATGTTGAGCATTTTTTCATGTGTAGGCCTTCTTTGCAGAAATGTCTGTTCATGTCTTCTGCCCATTTATTGATTGGATTATTTATTGATTGGGTGTTGAGTGTGATTAGTTCTTTATAGATCTTAGATACTAGCCCTTTATCTAATAAGACATTTGCAAATATCTTCTCCCATTCTGTCTGTTGTCTTTAGGTTTTGTTGACTGTTTCCTTTGCTGTGCAAAAGCTTTTTGTCTTGATGAAGTCCCAATAGTTCATTTTTGCCTTTGTTTCCTTTGCCTTCGGCAATGTGTCTAGGAAGAAGTTGCTGCAGCTGAGGTCAAAGAGGTTGCTGCCTGTATGCTCCTCTAGGATTTTGATGGATTCCTGTCTCACATTTAGTTCTGTTATCCATTTTGAGTCTATTTTTGTGTGTGGTGTAAGAAAATGGTCCCGTTTCATCCTTCTGCATGTGGCTGTCCAATTTTCCCAGCACTATTTGTTGAAGAGACTTTTTTCCATTGGATATTCTTTCCTGCTTTGTTGAAGATTAGTTGACCATAGAGTTGAGGGTCCATTTCCAGGTTCTCTATTCTGTTCCATCTATCCATATGTCTGTTTTTGTGCCAGTACCATACTATCTTGATGATGACAGCTTTGTAATAGAGCTTGAAGTCTGGAATTGTGATGCCACCAGCTTTGGTTTTCTTTTTCAGCATTCTTCTGGCTATTCAGGGTCTTTTCTGGTTCCATACAAATTTTAGGAATATTTGTTCCAGCTCTGTGAAAAATGTCGATGGTATTTTGATAGGGATTGCATTGAATGTATAGAGCCTCCATTTTTTATTGCATCTCATTCATAGCCTTTTTGAGATTTTGACTTGATTAGATTTTAGTTCTCTTATTTCTCCAGAAAGGGATTCTCTAGTGTCCTGTATGCTTTTTTCAAGCCCAGCTAATATCTTTAAAATCATTATTCTGAACTCTAGTTCCGACATCTTACTTATGTCCATACTGATTAGGTCCCTGGCAGTCAGTACTGCCTCTTGTTCTCTTTTTTTAGGTGAGTTTTTCTGTCTTGTCATTCTGTCCAGAGAAGAATAGATGAACAAGTGAACAAAATACTAAAATGGAAACAATGATCCCAGAGAAATATACACTAAACAAGTCAGAAGAGACCCAAAACCAAAAAAAAGAAAAAATTAAAAAAGAAAAAATAGAGAATATAGTCAGGTGAATAGAACAGAGCAATACACTGGATCCTGCGTGTATTTTGATCTGTTTGTTAGAAAACTAGATCCCAAAATTATAAAGAAAGAGAAACTTTTATATGTACAAAAATAAAATTAAATACAATGAAAGGATAGAATGTAACTCTAAAAAAGAAAATTAAAGACAGAAAAAAAAGAAAGATAAATAAAAAAGAAGGAATATAAACAGATAGGTGAATAGGACAGAGCAATACACTATACCCTGAGTGTATTTTGGTCAGTTTGTTAGAAGAAACTACATTTCAAATTTATAAAGAAAGAAAAACTTATATATATACAAAAATAAAGTTAAATACATTGAAAAGAGAGAATGTAACTGTAAAGATGAAAGTTAAAAAAGACATAAAAGAGAGAGAATATGATCAAACAGGTGAAGAGAACAGAGCCATACACTAGATTCTGTGTGTATTTTGGTCTGTTTGTTAGAAGAAACTGCATCCCAAAATTGTAAAGAAAGAAAAAGTCATATATATACAAAAATAAAATTAAATACAATGAAAGGATAGAATGTAACTGTAAAAATGAAAATTAAAAAAGATTAAAGGAAAGAGTTGCTAAAATAAGAAATTGGTTGAAAAAGGAAAGAAAAAAAATTAAAATTGAAAGACTAAAGAATCATAGGAAAAAAACCTATGAGTTCTATATACTATTTTCCCCTAGTGCTGGAGTTTTGCAGTTCTCTATGATCGGTAAACTTGGGCTTAGCCAGATGTTTTTGCTGATCTTCTAAGGGAGCGGCCTGTTACATTGATTCTCAAGTGTTTCTGCACTGAGCAGAATTGCACCGCCCTTGCCAGGGAGCCAGGCTAAGTAATCTGCTCCTGTTTGCTCTATGTGGCTTTTGTTCTCTGAAGGCTTTCCATGGATTTTAGAGGATGAGAATGAAAATGGTGGCCTCCCACTAATCCTACTATGGTTTACTTTCTGCATTTTTAACTGAGGAATAGGCCACATTTCCATTTGAGGTTTGTGGAAAGAAAGATCTATTTTATTTAATAAAAACAAATACAGATTTTATTGTTCATGGAAATAAAAACATATTTTTGCTGCCACATTCATTAAAAAAAAAAAAAAAGTGGTGGCCTCCCAATCTCCAGTCCCAGACCTGAAAGCTCGGGGCCCCACTCTTCAGTGCACCTTCAGAGGAAAGCAGTCAATCACTCCTGTCTCCCTGGTCTCCAGCCGCACTCCGTGCTCAACCAGCCTGTGACCGAGCATTTCTATCTCAGGCATGTGACCCCGTTTCACGTCTCCAAACCTGCAGACTCCTGTGGTGTGCACCTGTGCTGTTGCTCCTGGGGGAGGAAGGAGGGGTCTTGCTGTGGTTCTCCTGCTTGCTGGGCCCCTGTTAGGGTGGTGGCCTGACCATGCTGCGGTTCACGGTATACAGCAACCCTGAGCTGAGAGCCCACTCCTGGGCTCGCTGAAGGCAGCCGGCTTCCCCACCGCGATGCCTGGGAGCTCTGCTGCGCTCAGGCACCCCTCATCTTCCTGTGACTCCAGGGATCTAGAAACCACACTGTCCCACCTAGGAGTCCAACCCCCCTTTGCCACCTGAGCACCTTTCAGGTAGGGATGTCCCTCACTGGAGCAGACTTAAAAGAACAAATTTTAAACAATAACTTTGACATCCTGTTTTTGGATTGGCTTTATATTTTATTATGCTGGGAGCCTAAAACAATAGAAATGGTTCTGGGCTTTCTCAAGTTCTGAGAGATTCTGCCTTGAGTTGAAGAAAGAAGAGTAAGGGATGAGGGAGAGAGGAATGGGGATGGTTGTGAAGAAGTACATTGTCAGAGGTAGAGGATAGTAGACTTAAAGAGCAATGAAATGAACTATTAGACAACAGGGATATTCTTTCCTTTCATAAAGTTAGTCATTCACTTCTAGTTGAAGGGTGAACCAGAGTCTCCTGAATGTCTGCTACCTGGCTGTCTGGTGAGTAGGAGCAAACTGTAAAATAGGCTTTTCTGTGTAGCAGTTCCCCTCTGACCTCAGGCCCTAGTGGTCTGAAGTGAGTGACCATCTTTATCATACAGGAAATGCTTCTGTGTGCTTTCACCTTGACCAGGATAGAGCTGCAACATGTATTGGCCTATTAGCAGGACTGACTTCCACCTTTTCTTTCTGAACAACGACCCATCATAGGGATGCTATTAAGATAAAATGTGATAATGGTGTGAAAATACTTTAAAAAATAAAGTGTTTTACGAATGAAAAGTCCTACAGGATTGATTTTCCATTTTGGTGTCTCATGGATTCACATTTACCTAGTTTATGGGACTTTAGGATACAGTATTCTAAGTTTAATGGGAAGATCTATTTTGTTTCCCAAATGAATCTTGCTATGAATGTCTCACCACTTTCTTCTGTAGCAAAATGGGTACCTTGTGGCTACTCAATAACATTCTTAATAAGGAAGAAGTGAAAATATTATTTAACCACAATATATTACTTTCCCTAAAAGTTTTCAGTTAGCAATATATGTGGGAATTCCTCTAAAACATGAGTTTGAGATTTTGATATTATTCTACTTTCATAAGTAGAAAATAGCAGCAATTTTCTTCAAAAGCCTTCAGGTACTATCTTAAACATCTTGTCTACATGTTATTTATTTTTTTTTTAAATATTAGAAAGAAGGTTTCTTTTTTGTAATTTTCTTAAGGAAGGTCTGAAAAATGATTATAATTTAGGATGAAATGCCTTAAAAATTGACTAGAATAAGGAATGCTGAGTTGTAGCATTTTTAAAAAATACTTATTATGGCTAATGTTTATGAGAATAGTCAATGATTATAATACTGTTTTCATTGAATCATTGAAGGCCAGTAATTGATAACACTTTAAGATTGTGGGAAGAAGTTTTTCATCCAAAATTTTTTTTGTGCAAATGCATTAATTCTTCTAAAGTTTAACACTAGTCAGACTTTGGATTAATGTTTAAATAAGCAAAGAAACGTTGACATTGACCAGTTGGATAATTAACCACTGCACAACATAGTGTACAACTCTAACTTCTATAAATTTTGGAAATATTCATTCATCAATGTTTATATATTACCAAGATTACAGAAGATTACATATAATATCTCCAGATTTCCTACTTTGGAAAAATATTGTGCCTTCAGGTAGTTGTGTTTTCAGCCTCAGGGTGAAACTCTTCCATCCTAGAGCTAAGTAATTTTGAGCTAGTTTACTTAATACTGGTGAATGAGTCTGAGGGTTTCAGAGAGTTCAGTTTTTCTTCCTTTCAGTGGGAAGCTAAAAAGGCTTTTTTTTTTCCTTAAGTAGGCTCCATGCCCAGTGGGACTTGATTGAACTCACGACCCTGAGATCAAGACCTGAGCTGAAATCAAGAGTTGGATGCTTAATTGACAAAGACACCCAGGTGTCCCCCAAAAGGCTTTTTTTTAATTTAAAAAAATATTTGAGGAAGAGAGGGAGAGTGCACCAGTGGGGGGAGAGGCAGAGGGAAAGGGAGAAGCAGACTCCCCACTGAGCATGGAGCCCAATGCGGGACTCAATCCCAGAACCTGGGGATCATGACCTGAGCCAAAGGCAGATGCTCAACCGACTGAGCCACCCAGGCACCCCTAAAAAGGCTTTTTTAAAAAGGATTTCATTTTTATGGTTCCCAAAAATCTCAACACCTTGGTAATTATTAAGTCAACATATATTAAGATTCAATACCTAGCATTGCAAAGTAATCACTTGACATTTAATGGTGGAAAGGGTCATCCAAGGGGTTGTGTCACTAGTAAAATAATAAATGACCTTTTTGGGTAGGAAATTAGGGGCAAATATGGAATTCACATGGCTCTGTGCTGGGCGGCTGGGTCCTATGGAAAATAGAAGAGAACAGAGGAGTAAATGAATTGGGAAAATGTGAGAAATGCTCCATCTATATTAAATGGACTCAGCAAGGAATGGAGCATTGGTACAAGTTAAATTAAAACACCTTTAAGAATCTGTGTAACTGGTGGGCGCCTGGGTGGCTCAGTTGGTTAGGCGTCTGCCTTCAGCTCAGGTCATGATCCTGGGGTCCTGGGATCTAGCCCCATGTAGGGCTCCCTACGCAGTGGGGAGCCTGCTTCTCCTTCTTCCTCTGCCCCTCCCCCTGCTATGTGCTGTCTCTCTCTCTCTCTCAAATAAATAAGTAAATAAAATAACTTGACATATTTAGAACAGAGCTCATCACCACCTCCTATCCTCCAACCAGCTTCTTCTCTTCTTGATTCTCTTTCTCAGTTAGTGGTTTGTATGCTCTAAATCAGTTAGTGGTTTATACTCATCTAAACCTGAGGTCTGGAAGTTATCCAAGATTCCTTCTTCTTTGTTAGCTTCACATTTGGCACCAAGTTCTATCAATGCTACCTCCTACATTTGTTTCCTTCTCTCAATCCACCAGGTTCATGAAATTACTACAAATCTATCTGCTTCATCACTTGCCACTCCATTTCTCACCTAGAAAACATCTACTTGCTTTTCAAAACTTTTTCTAAAGATTACCTTTTTCCATTAAGACTGACTCTGACTCCCAACTGTGCCAGTAAAACTGTGGTTCTTAGCTTTGGTTGTACTGGAATCACCTGTGGTGTTTCAAAAAACACAGCCACTTACAGATGTTCTGATCTGATGAGTCTGGGGTGTAGCCTGCAGTAGGATTTTAAAATACTCCACAGACGATTGATTCTAAGGGGTAGTCAAGGTTGAAAACTATAGTAAAATAATCTCCCCCTTGTATTGCCTTCTCTACTGTATCTTATAACAATAGTTCTGAAGCCTGATTAAACATCCAGTCACTGGGGTGCTTTAAAAATACAGATTTTGGGCATTCTGGTGGACAGACTGTAAGGCAATCCCCAAGGACCCCAACTTCTGGATTGAAGCTCTTGTAAAAACCCCTCTCCTTGGGTATGGGTGGGATCTGTGACTAATATTGTGACAAATAGAATATGGTAAAGGTGATGGAATGTCACCCTGTGATCATTGATTACATCAGGTTAAATAAGTTCCTTGCTAGCAGATTTGCTCTTTTCCCCTTGCTGGCGGCTTTGAAAAAGCAGTCTGCCATGTTCTGAGAAGGCTCTGGAGAGGGCCAAGTGGCAGAACTGTAAGCAGCTTTTAGGAGCTAAGAGTGGCCTCCAGTCAATAACCAACAAGAAGCCAGGGACTTCAGTGTTACAGCCACAAAGAAATGAATTCTGGTAACAACTTGAAAGAGTTTGGAAATAGATTTACTGTCAGTTATGAGTCCAGAGGAGAAGTGAGCTCTGAGTGACCTTGGTAGAAGCCTTGCAGAGGACCCAGGTAAGCTGTGCCTGGAGTTCTGATTTAGGGAAATAGATAATCAATATGGTTTGTTTTAAGCAGCTAAATTTGTGGTAATTTGTTACACAGCATCAGAAATGAATATAGGGCTTGTTATGCTTTTTCTTATAACCTACCCTACTTAAGTCCTCATTCTAAGATGAAAAGATAGAAACTACTTCACTGTTTAGATATCTGGATGCCTTTGCAATGGCCTAATAGTAATTATCCTCAAACCCTTTAAGTTTAAGCTCTAGGATTCCAAAACCTACCCTTCTACTCCCAAAGCCTATGTGTCAGTGAAATATGTCATTGCTGGGTGCAGTGAGCAAATCCTTCGTGTTTTCAAGGGTATCTGATCTTACAGGAGATACTTGGTAGGAAATGCTGGGATGACCTGTCCAAGAGGTGGTTCTGGGGATTTAGGGGTTCCTGCAAAGAGAGGCCTAACCTGACTGGTGATACCAGTTAGGTAAAGAATTACCATTCATCTTTCTTTTCTCTCTTTTTTTAAAGACTTTATTTATTTATTTGAAGGAGAGGGAGAGAGCACAAGTAGGGGAGGGGCAGAGGGAGGGAGAGAAGCAGACTCCCACTGAGCATGGAGCCCAACGTGGGGCTCCATCCCAGGACCCCGGGATCATGACCTGAGCTGAAGGCAGATGCCCAGCCGACTGAGCCACCCAGGCACCCCTCATCTTTCTTTTCTGATGTAAAATCTTCCTATTGACACTTAAAGCTGGGGGCAAGGAGATAGAGTTGTGGGATCTCTCTGTAGGTGTTCTTTAGGATGCACGGGTTGGAACAGATTCTAGGGCCCCTCAGTGTAGCTTCCTGTTGTCAGCTGTATTCAAATGTTTGATGGCAAATCAGGGAGGAAGGGGAGGAGATTCTATATGGGGTAAGAGATTATATGATATTGAATTTCAAGGTCCTTCCTGACTCTAAGATTATTTGATTCTAGAATCTGTAGTACTCCTAAAATAATTCTGTGAGAAGGAAGTTCACATCTAGGTGAATGCATTGGTCATTAGTACTGGTCTACTGATAAGTGTCCACTCAGTTCTCTTATTGCAATAACATCTATAAGTTGGCTGGGCACTTTCTCAGACTTTCTAAATCAGTTGCCTGTTGGAGTTCCATTAATGTTGTCTTTTCATTATTTTCGATTCCTTTTCCTACAGATTATCAAAAAATGAGGTATTGTTTTCTAGTAAAAGTATTTCTGGTATATTACATTTGGTTCGAATGAGTCACCTTACACTTTAGCATTTAAGTTACCGTTTGTAATAGTGAACTTTCTAGTGATGATCCTAACTTGAATTTCACATACAAACAACACACAAAACAAAAAGGAATCCATTTTACTTTTGAAACACAGTAAAGAATCAGTGCCTTTTTAATAGATTTTCTTTCACCATATTAGATTAGAGACATTGAACTTACTTTGGAATGCCTAATGAAGAGTCAGAGGATTCTTATTATTTCTTGGAATTAGTAACCCTTTAACACTGTCAGATCAAGGATTGCTTATTGAATATATACTTCATGTCCACCCTGAATCAGGAGAAAAATAAAACACAGTTTGATATGCAAGGAACTTCAGGCCAGTTGAGGAGGAAAGATGTGTATGTGTGAGACAATAGAAGCCAAGGGGACAATTATGCAGAGCACAAATAACTAGTTTAAGGGAGGTTAGAGATTAAAGTAGGCTTGAAGGTTCAAGGAGGATTCTGGACAAATAGCTGCCTAGCTGGGCTGACAGGGTTGGAAGAAGTAGGTGGGGAAAAGATAGGGAGGCAGGTGTTGTCCATCAGGGTGGAAACACGAGGGAAGAAGAAAAGCTCATTGGCCCTGTATTAGTTTTCTAGGGCTGCTGTGACAATATACCATGACCTGGATGGCTTAAAACAGCAGAAACTTATCCTTTCACCATTCTGGAGCCCAGAAATTCAAAATCAAGATGGCAGCAGGGCCATGCTGCCTCTGAAGGCTGTAGGGGAGCATTGTTCCATGCCTCTCTTCTAGCTTCTCTTGTTTCCTGCAATCTTTGGTGTTTCTGGCTTGTAGATGCCTCATCCCCATCTCTGTCTCCGTCCTGGCATGGCATTCCTCCTTTGTCTCTGTGTTTCTTCTTTTCTTATAATAGTCACCTTAGCTTAACAGATGAAGGGCTCACTCTACTCCAGTATGACCTCATCTTAACTTACCTTTTAATTACATTTGCAAAGACTATTTTTACATCAGGTCACATGTGAAGATTCTGGCAGTTAGGATTTCAGGGTCTTTTGGGAGGACACAATTCAGCCCATAGCAGCATCCCTGGGGGTTAATTGGGAAGTAGCAGACCAGCCCTGAATGCCAAACTGAGGTCTTCAGATGTAGGCACTGGGAGCCCCCGAAGAAGGCTGAAGTCCTGCACATGGTGCAGGAGAGGGTGGCATGCTGAAAGCATTGAGGGATATTAATAATTTAAATGAATTTAAAGAGATGGAGCAAGATGTGGAATAGTGTGTATAGTTAATAGAGCATACATTTTAAAAGTGATACAGCCTTATATATGTAGAGACTATATCTGGAAGAATCGGAAATCACAGTAGTTTCCTCTAAAAAGAGGAACTCGGGGCCCTTGGGACAGGAGTGGGACTGGAGACGTAATTTTCCCTATAATTTTTCTGTTTAATTGCCTGCTTGATTCATTTATTTTTTTTTTTTTTAGCTGTGTATGTGGATTACCTATACAATAAGGAACACTGCGAGAAAGTAAAACTGAAAAATAGACGTGAGGCATTTTACTATGTAAAGCAGCCATAAGGTAACTTAATGAAAATTTGTAATATAGTCATTAGAGAATAAATGTGTGTGTTCTCCACATTTCAATTTCTTTATATTGAGTCTCCTAGATCAGGCAACTGCTATGTATCAAAAGACCAGCCCTTGGTGTCAGCAGATAGGAATACCCAGTTGGTCCAGGTGTTTGGGTGTGATGTTCTCCCTACTCCCAGCTGCCTTTTCTCGTGTCCTCATTGCTTTAAATATTTAACCTTAAATCTGCGTTTTCGCCTTGCTTTAAAGTTTAAAGTCACACACTCTTCCTCAACGAGTGAAAGTTAAGACTAATTGTGCTGCCAGTACTACTGAGGATGACCTTGTCCCCCACGCTATAGGACTGGGACCTAGAGAACAACTTGACACATCTATTTCTGGACCTCCGATGACTCCCATGGAGGAAAAAGAGGAGGCAGGGCTTTGCTGGTGGCTTCTTTCTGGCAGTGGTGAGTGGGAGAGGTAGATGGGGCAGTGTGGCTGAGGCCCTGCGCAAATCTGGCTCAGAGGAGAAGCATCCACTGAGAAATCTGCCCTGCGGAGGGCATGAGATGAGAACTGCCTTTCTTCCTACACCTCAAATTACTCCCTGTGCCTCAAGGCTGCTACATTCAAAGAGATAAGCATTACTAACCATGGAGACTGGTTTCCTCAGATGGGACATCCTTGTCATTTTATCAGGGTTTTCTGGAACATTGCTACCAAAGCTCCAAATGACATAATGCTGCAAGGGTCTAATTCTTGGCCTTTGTAATCTCTGGGCAGTTCACACCATGGCAGCACTTGAAATTGGGGTAGTTAAAATTAGGCAAAAAATTTGCTTTGTTTTTAACTCCTTCAACTGAAAGAGGCTCAGAGTATGCCGAGCAGAGAACTCCTGCCCTGGCAGTGTGGGTCTCTCTGGGTGTCCAGAGCTTTGGTGCAGTGTCGCTAGCAAACGTAAGAGGCGTCCAGCCTGAGAGTTAATCAATTCAACTCAACACACTTGC
>NW_027397069.1:52932653-53013208 GCF_003265705.2 Callorhinus ursinus | reverse complement strand
TATAATCCCTTATGCACATTTCTGAAACCCCAAAACCTCATGGAATTGAAATCTTTTTTCCAATAACCCATCTGGCAGCAAAACTTGAACTAATGTGAGTCTGTTTATATATATCCTTTATTTACCCCCTTTAGTGTGACTCTTCAAATGTTTTGCTTAAGAAAAATTAATGGGATGTTGCCCCAGACCCCACTGGGGATGTTATATAACATTGTTGATTATGCACCAGATTTCTTTTCTAAAATCCAAAATATTCAGAATATGAAGACACATCTGGCACCAAGGGGTTGGTATTAGGATCTATGGACCTGTAATTGTTCTTTTTTTTTTTTTTGAAGATTGATTTATTTGAGAGAGTGAGAATGAGAGAGAGAGTACATGAGAGGGGGGAGGGTCAGAGGGAGAAGCAGGCTCCTCGCTGAGCAGGGAGCCCAATGCGGGACTCGATCCCGGGACTCCAGGATCATGACCTGAGCTGAAGGCAGTCGCTTAACCAACTGAGCCACCCAGGCGCCCTATGGACCTGTGATTGTTAAATGCTTCTTTCTCTGGAGGAGAGCCTTCTTTCTCTGGCATCTGGTATCTTCTAGGATGAGGACTCAGGCTACATTGTCTCTGTTTATGGCAACAAACTTTTTTAAGTAGCAGCCTCAACCTGGCTTTCTCTAGAACTGGGGTTTTCCACCTTTCCAGTTAGGATCCTATAGTTTCCTTAGGCTTTTTGAATAATCTTTCTTCACTGTAAGTGTCAGCCTTGCCAAAGGCTTATTCCCTTTACCTATTATTCCCAAATTTCTCCTTGTAGGTATTGGTGAATCCTGGTACAGTTTGATTGTTTCTTTCGGAGCTCTAAATAGTTTGTGTCCTACTTAAGCTATGGACTCCCTTTGACATAGTAGGTAGAGGGGCACCCAGGAGTCAGCCTCCAAGACAGGGAGATTCTGCTCTTCAGATAAAAATAGGCTTTTCCGATCTTAATATAAAAGTGTTTCTAAATAGCATTGATCCCTCATCCTCTCGTCCTCCCTCCTTTCTTCCTGTAGGCAGACATAGGCTTGTGGTAAAGTTTAACTTTAGCAAGTGCCACGTTCTCTTTCTCTGGGACTGTGAGCTCACATCAAAAGTGTCTAGGCATCCAGTTCTCTCACTTGAGCAAGACAGAATGACTGGGGTGGTCCTTGTTCCTGTGAACTTTGAGGCTAGGGGACGGGGTGTCCCCCTTGTGCTTCTCTGACATCTGAGATGTAAATCACTCACTAGAAGGGGTGACAGCCTCTTCGAGGGGCTTGAGAAGGCTTTTTAAAATCTGCAGCGTTGAATTAAGGTACTTCTGTGTGGGGGGCACTTGCCTGGACTAGAGGAGGACACAGGACCCCCAGAGTAGTTCCTGGATGGACTCACCAGATGGGAATCAGAGCAAAAGGCAGGGAAGGCTTTAGTTTTCTAAGGAACATCTAGGAACAAAAAACCAGTATTCACTGGGTGTTATACGCAACTAATGAATCGTTGAACACTACATCAAAAACTAATGATGTACTATATGCTGGCTAACCGAACATTAAAAAAAAAAAAACTAGAAAAACTAGTATTCAAAGCGAATACATTTGTAATACATTTTGTTAGCATTGTCTGTTTCCCACCCACGGCAGGTAGGAAAGCTGGTAAAAAAACAAACAAACAACTAGTGTGATTATTTTTAGAGATAGCATGTGAGAGTTCCTTTTACTGTTTGAAATCTTCTCTTTCTTCCCATTTAAAAAATTCACCCCCAAATGCAATTCTTCGTAGAGAATTTAGAAAATATGGCCTAGTTAGAGAAGAAAAGAAAAATCCCATTATCTTGCTGCCTAGAAATGACCATTTTTATCATTTTGCTGTATGCCCTTATTGACTTTTTCTCTAAGCCTATTTAAAAACTTCAGTGGATTGATATTCTTGCATGCATATAGTGTATGTCTGTGCATGAAGCATGTGGGTCTATCAACAATTTCACAATGTCTTTTAAATTTAAAAATATGTCAAGTTCATCTCTTCGTGGTTCAATAAATTTACTCCAATTCCATCATTTTATCCTGATTCTAGTATTAAAGAAGAAGGGCCTATATTTTCTTCTAGGTGTTTTATGGTTTCAGGTCTCACATTTAGGTCTTTAATCCATTTCAAGTTTATTTTTGTGCCTGGTGTGAGAAAGTGATAGAGTTTTGTCCTTTTACATATAGCTGCACAGTTTTCCCATCACAATTTATTGAAAAGACTGTCTTTCCCCCCGTCGTATATTCTTGCATCCTTTGGGGAGGATTTAGAAGTGTTAGAGCTAGTGAAGGAGTCTTAAGGACATTATGGATGAGTTGGGTCTATGTGATTAGGTCATCAGTGTTTGTTAATTGACACTTACTGAAGTTAGACTCTACCCTCTCACAGAGACTGGGAGATAGGGTTGTTATCTTCCTTGATGACTGCATTTCATAGGAATGACTTCCTGATCCTTGAGGACATGCCTGAGTTGTGAACTGGCAAGAGGCTGGGAGAAGATTTACATCTCCAGGGGGCAGAGAAATAATTCACAATTGAAAGTTTCCAAAGTAAATGTTCTATGGAAAAGGAGGTCAGGGTAACCTAGGAAGAACATGTAAAGTTTAGTCCGGCTTAGGGAACATTAAGACTATCTTGGTCAGTGGAAAGCAGTGGCAAGCTGGCTGAGACCCTGGCAGACTGTGGAAGAAAGAGATTTTCTCAGGACCTGGTCAGTAGGGACTTAGAACATCCCTTCTGTGCCAAGAAGAGTGTTAATAAGTAAGTAGCTTAGTGTATTTTAAACTGCATTTGCATTAATTTATAGAGAAGACAGTTTGGCCCCTAATGGACTTTCAAAATCCAGGCCCTTTTACTGACAGTCTTTTAGTAATTTATTCTGTTATGAAAATTAATTTTTGAGCTTGAAACAAGATGCTAAGTGATTTTCAGCACAGAGGATGGCTATGTTAGTTGGAGAGGGACTAGCAGAAAACAAAATGCTCTTTCAGTGTTCACGTTTAGGATTAATCAAACTCAAGAAAACCAGTTCTCTGGGCACTGTTACTGGTGGTTACTCTTCCCTCAGGAAGCTACTGAAACAGAGTATGTGTTTATAACTCTTAATGGGAATGTATTGTTTAGCATAATGTCCTCAAGGATCATCAATATTGTAGCACATGGCAGGATTTCCTTCTTCTTGAAGGCTGAATCATATTTCATTGTATGTACCTACCGTATTTTCTCTGTCCATTCATCCATCAGTGGACCTGTAGATTGCTTCTACGTATGGCTATTGTGAATAATGCTGCAGTGGACACGGGAGTGCAGATAACCTTTGAGATCCTGTTTTCAGTTTTTTGGATAAAATACTTGAAGTGGGATTGATGGAGAGCAACACTGCAGGCTGACGAGTAGGTTTCGAAATCATTTTAATTTTCACTTCCTACAAGTAGTTTCTGATCGAAATGCTGGTGCTCAGTAGAAAAGGATTCATAAGGAATTTATGTAGAAACATGGAAGGTAGGTATGAGGGTTTTAAAGTGAGAGAAACAGATGTTTTAAATAGCAGGCGATTTCCTTTCCGTCCTCCCCAGGCTCGTGCAGTGGGAGGTGGCCTACTTGTGTGGAAAAAGGAAAGAAAGCTCTGGTGCTTGGTTTCTACAGGCTCCGGGCTAGTCATCAAGGGGTGCGTGGCCCCTGAATTTATTTGTGATATATGTGCATGGGGCAGTCTTTCGCTGTCTCCAGATGCCCAGGAAGTCTGTGGCTCAGAAGGAGCTGAGAACCACTGGCTGTCTTGCTCTGTCTGGTACTCACCGTATGGCCTTGGATAAATCACTTGACCCTGGAGACTCAGTTTCCTCATCTCAGCGTGTCTTTGAGTGGATGATGATGAACATCTCACAGGTTTTGTATAAAGGCTAATGATGAGATGAAAAGATAAAATGTTCTGACATTTAAAGGCTTAATAATTGTTTATTTTCTTTTTTTCCCTTCCCTCCCAAGCTTGTCAGAGTAGAGCCATTCTCTGGGGAATTAGGGACCAGTGGGTTCTGCTCTGAGCTCATCCTAAGAAATGTTAAGGCTAAGTAACTTCAAAGTTACAGGAAGAAGAATCCCCAATAATTTAAAATTTAATACCCTTTGCTGCTGTGATCATTTACCAGAAGCAGCAACAAAAGCTCCAGAGAAGTGCATCCAGCTGGGGTTCATTCTGGGAAGCATTTCCTAAATTTAGGCCAGCGCAGGGAAGACACGGGGCACAAGGTCAGACAGGCCCCACTGTCAAAGACACTCAAAGTGGGGCATGCCTCCCACTTGCTAAGGAGAGACACTGGGGGCTGTGAGAGTCCACGGAGCCCCCTGGGGGAGGCAGAAATGAACTACTCCTTAGATTACAGACAAATCTTTTCTGTTTATTTTATGAGCGTGAGCTCAGTTTTGTTGTTGCATCTCAGAGGGGAGCTAACGAAAGATGTTAAATGAATGAGCAGTATGGACCTTCGTAACAGTTGGACAGGGTGTGGGAACAGCTCCTACTTGGAAAGAAAGGATTCTAACAAATCCATAGTAGGACCCTCAAACTTCCCTTTGTAGCAAAATCACTGTTGAGGTAAAAGTGCAAGTGTGAAATTATAAAGAGATGAGCTGGCAGTAGGTTTGACTTTTTTCTTTCCCTCTCATTTATTTTGCATTTCAGACAACCAACTAGCACATGATGATTAAGAGAGGATGCCGTGTCCTCTGCCTTCTGTCTACCGTGGAGGATGTGTGAAATGAAGTGCTAACACGAGGCCACGGGAGAAACTTCCGGAGAAATGTAAATGCAAACTCAGCTGGTGGGAAGGCACAGGGAGCTTTTTGTGTTATAGATTCTCCCTTGCTCAAAATTCAACTCCAGTATTTATATAGTCTATACATTATAAACTTAGTATAAATTCTAAACATTATACATATTCTATATATTTCCTATATGTAGTATATATTACAAATATATTGTTTATATATTTAAATTTTATATAAAGTAATTATGTGTATTTCCCATAGAGAATATATATTATATATTACATGTAGTTTAAATTCTATCATGTATTTAATATTATATATATTTGTTACATATAAAATAAAATTAAAAACTGTTACCTTCTCCCATCAAGCCATGTATCTTGTTTGAAGGCTTTGGAAATCACTCCACAAAGATCTGGAAGGGAGCTAATTTGCACAGGGTCACAGAATCAGTCAGGGTAATTCTCTAAACATGCTCACAACTTGACATGTATTTTTTCTATCTCAATTGCCAGCAGGTGTTTCTTAAGGAAAGAATGCTTTCACCTGACCAATTTCCTTGCATAGATTTGAGTCACATTGTGTTATCTTAAATTGCCCTGGTGAGTTAAATAATGTGTTGTTGCTGAGCAGAATTTTCAGTTTCTTTGGGGGTTGGATATTGTCCAGGTGCTCATTGAATAGAGATATCTGGGCTGTTTTCATTATTAGAATGAGAATGAATCCCTCTTAGATTCTCATCTTATAAGGTGTGATCTCTCAACTAATGATTTTTTTTTTTTCTGAGAGAGTAGACATAAGCTAAAATTTTAGGAACTTCTTAGAACTGAAATACTATTTAGCTTTTCCTCAACAAAGAGTCTGCAATTATAAATAAATCATTTGTTAATCTTATAAGTGTAGTATCTAATTCTATATGGAAACATCCTCCGGCAACTCATTTGTGTTTGATGCTCTCTCAGGATTTCTGTAGATTCTGAACACAGGCTGTGTTTATGAACCCTCTTTACAAAATACAGCCTAGAGCTGAGCAATTAAGATTTTAATTTTATGCAGCTTGATTGCTCTCCTTCACTTAAAAGAAGTGAATAAATGCCTACATCGAAGAGAAACGTTATTAACCTTTTTTTGTTTGTTTGTTTATCAGGCTTGTATAGCTTGCATCAAAATACTCATGTAATGTTACAGTTTGGCTTTTCTTATTGTTATGTGCTGTGAATTTCCTTTCTAACTTACTGATAGTGGTTTGCATACAGCAGGTGCTCAGTATTTCTTATAAACTTATTACAATACATACCAATATTGCCTTTTTGATCTTATTGCAGCATCACACTGATCTTTCATTAAATTTAACTTACAGCTTTACTAAGAAATAATTCACATACCATAAAATTCACCTATTTAAAGTGTACAAGTCAGTGGTTTTTAGTATATTCACAGTCATACAACCGTCAACAGTATCTAATTTTAGACTATTTTCATTTCCCCCCAAACCCTGTACTCTTAGCAGTCACTCCTTATTTCCCTCCAACCTCTCTAAACCGAAGGTGACCGCTAATCTACTGTTTCTTTAGATTTGCCTATTCTGGACATTTCTTTCTTTCTTTTTTTTAAAAATTATGTTCTGTTAGTCACCATACAGTACATCATTGGTTTTTGATGCAGTGTTCCATGATTTGTTGTTTGCGTATAACACCTACTGCTCCATGCAATACATGCCCTCCTTAATACGCATCACCAGGCTTATAAATGAAATCATACAATACGTGGTTGGCTGTGATTGACTTCTTTCACTTAGCATAATGTTTTTAAGGTTTATCCATGTTGTAGCATTTATCACTACCTCATTACTTTCTTTGCCAAATAATATTCCATTCTATGCATATATCACATTCTGTTGATCCATTCATCAGTTGATGGACATTTAATTTGTTTTCAGTTTTTGACTATTATGAATAATGCTGCCATGAACATTTGTATACAAGTTTTTGTGTGGACATGTTTTCATTTCTCTTGGATACATATCTAGCAGTTGTATTGTCGGGCCATATGGTAACTCTATGTTTAACTTTTTGAGGGAATGCCAGATGGTTTTCTAAAGTGACCGCGCCATTTACAATACCAGTGGCAGTGTATGAGAGTTCCAATTGCTCCATATGCTCATCAACACTGTTACTATCTGCCTTTTTGATCATAGCCACCTTAGCAGATGTGGAATGGTATCTCACCATGATTTTGATTTGTATTTCCCTGATGACTGCTATATGTTGAACATTGTTTCACGTGCTTATTGGTCATTTGTATATCTCCTTTGGAGAGAGGTCTTTTCAAGTCCTTTGTCCAATTATTAATTGGGTTGCTTTTCTTGTTTCATTATGGAGTCCTAAGAGCTCTTTATATAACCTAGATATAAGTCTCCTATCAGATATATGATTTGCAAATAGTTTCTCCCTTTCAGTGGATTATCTTTCTGCTTTCTTGATAGTGTCCTATCATGTGTCCTAACATGTAAGTTCTGAATTTTGACTAAGTCCAGTTTCTTCATTTTTTTTCTTTTGTTGCCTGTGCTTTTGGTATTTCATTCTAACATACCATAGAGATTATGCTATGAGAGATCATCTCAGAAGGAATATTTCTTGATTGTGTAATAATTAACTTCTACTTGCATGGGGGTTCAAAACAGAGCTATCTTTAGCACTAACCCTAAGTAAAAATGTGATATAGATGATGCTTGTTTTCGGCATCCCCGTTCTGTACCTCACTGGTACAGAAAGTGTGCTTTTTGCACCTGCCCTTTAGTAGATGTCTCTGGTGTCCCGCATCACATCCCCTCATCTATTGCTGATTTCAGCCAGGGCTGCCATGTGAAGTCAGCTGTCCCTGGAGTGCACAATACTCACTTAGGGTGAGACCGGCATGTCTTTCCACTCTCAGCTCTAGGGTCTTCTCCTATGGGTGCAGAAGCCCACAAGTACAGTCAGAAGAACAGGGGAGTTATTGCCCTATAGGAGGCCTTTTCCAATTGGGGATGGGAGACTATGGATAATTCTTCAATTTCCCTTTCTTTAAGCAGAAATAATTCTGGGCGGTGAGAAGACCCCGGCAGAATGGAGCCCTGTGCTTGTATTTTTTGTCTCATCATTCTCCTGCCCCCTGCTTTCTGCACGCTGGGAGAGAGACTCTTGAATGGGTTTCCTGCTATCATGTCCTTCCCTCAGGCTTTGCTTTTGAGAGAACCCAAACTAAAACGTCCTCGATGGCTCCCCTTCGTCCTGCCTCTGGTATCTTGTGCTTTCCTCCATCTCCTGAGCTATCTCTGCAGACTCCTGTGGGAACCGAATCCACGCCTTTCCTGAGTTTCTCTGTTTCAATAAATCTTCTCTATATTTAATTTCTTTTGAGCTCAGTTAGGTGGTTGTATAGCTAACCTGAGGTACTTCTGTACCTTCTGGGAACACTTGCATTTTAAAGACTAACTCTGGTGACTTTCCTGAGAATAGATGGAGGGAGCTGTTCTAGCAACAGCAACTCAACTTTTCTCTCCTTCCTAAATCACAGCCCAAAGATGACTATCTTCTGTCACATTTGAGACAATCTTGTGTTGACTATTTCCCCAACTAAGATTGTGTTATATCTCTGCTGCAGACAGTGGTTAAATTATAAATGTTATATCTGTGACTTAAGATACTTCTTTGATAATAAGTTAAGCTGACTTGAAAGAAGCATAAATGTGGGGATGTTCTGATGGCCAGAGGACAGATGCTACTGCAAGGCTGCAGGAAGAGACTGGAATAGGTACAATAAGGAAAAGAATAAAGCTAGAAACAAGAAACAAAGGTTTGTTGATGAATAAATGCATGAATAAACAATTTTTTCTTTTATACCAGGAAAGAATGCATATATACATGTATCATATTTACTGTGGTCCTTGTAACAAAATTTGATGGTTTTAAAAATATATTTAGATACTCCTTCAGGAGTCAGAGCCCAATTACCCTCCCCTTGAGTTAGAGCTGGATTAGTGACTTGCTTCTAAGGAATAGATTGAAGTTGAAGTGATGGTGTGTAACTTTCAGGAGCAAGTCATGCAAATGCACTGTGTCTTCTGTCTTGGTTAATCCCCCTCAAACTGTTCCCTTGGGATAAGCCCATAGCCATGTTGCTCTATGGAAAGGCTCACACAGTGAGGAACTGAAGCCTCCAGACAATAGCCATGTAAGTGAGCTTGGAAGTGGATCCTCCAGCTTCAGCTAAGCTTTCAGATCACTGCAGCATGCATCTCTCCCCACCAAGAGATTGACTGCAACTTCATAATAGCCACTGAGCCAGGGGAATCTAACTAAACTACTTCTGGATTCCTGATCCCTTGAAAGTGTGTGAGATAATAAATATTTGTTGTTTTAAACTACTGAACTGCTAAGTTTTAGGATAATTTGTACGCAGCAATAGATTAATATACATGGCCAAACCTCAATAAATGGTAGTGGTGGTAGTGGTTGTGATCATAAAGATGATGAAGAAGAAGATGATGATAGATGATGAAGGTGATGAGATGATGAAGATGATGTGGAAAAGGAATAGGAAGGTGATGATATTGTTCCAAAAATCTCCTGTTTGGGAGGAGAGAAATCTTTCTTACAAACCTCTTTTATATATTTTCCTCTTCTTTGGCCAGCTTTTGTCTGAACCATGAGACAAAGAGTGCTGTGACGTTGCTTCAGGGGTGAGGCTCTTGCTGGTGAGTGGAGAAGTTCTAGGTGTTTATGGCCACGTTGGATTCTCCCACAGTATCTTGGCCCTGTGACACTTTATAAGAGGATACGCAGGAGTGATATCTCGCTTTATACCAGGCTCTGCCTCAGTGTCAGTAGACATGATTTTTCACTTTCTTTGTGAAAGTATCAGCCACTGAGCAGTGAGTCAGTCTCACCGAAATTACGCATCCAGGACAAAATTCAGGGATAATCTAGAAATACGTGCTTGCTTATGCACAAATGACTGTTAGGACTTCTGTCACCTTTGTGCTTTAAAGTAGAGATGAGAACAATTTGGGTTCTGCTGGTCACTAATCTTGGATAGAGGAGCCGTGGAGGACTGTGTAATGATAACGACAATGATAATAATGGGCACTATGTATAGAGCAGACATTTTATATAACCATGTATAGCATCTGTTATGCTCATCACAACCCTGATTACTAAGAAGAAGATTGCATTTCAAAGATGTTAATGAACCCACGGCTACTAGTAGTGTTGAGGCTGAGCTTCCAGCATGGTTCTGGTGATCTCCAAAGAATGATTTCTCTCTACTGTACCACACTCTCTCCCCTCCTTAATACACAACCATTGCCAAAGGTTTAAGAGGGTAAGCACATATCCAGTTTATGGAACTGTTTCAACTTGATGAGTACAAATATAAAAGTTTGAGTTTTCTCAATACTTTTTTTTCAGTTATGCTCTGTTCAATCGCTTTCCCCCAACCATAAATGAGATTCTCGGCAGTACTGTAGCTTATTGATCACTCTAAGTATTTGGTCCGTGCAGTCTGTGGTAGGAAGTTCCTAAAATGGCTCCTGTGTTAGAGAGGTCCACACAACAACATCCAGGGAGAAGCTGAGCCCCTCAGTGTAAGAGCTTATGAGGAGCTGAATGAGTGAGTGAGCTTGGAGTCATATCTTTCTTCATTTGAGCCTTAAGATGGCTGCAGCCCCAGCCACCATCTTGATTGTAGCCTGAAGCAGAGGAGCCAGCTAAGCTATACGCAGATTCATGTCTCATAGAAACTGTGAGATCATAAATGTCTGTTGTTTTAAGCGACTAAATTTGTTTTGCAGCAGTAGATAACATAGTTTGATCCAGTTTAAAATTTTAATATAACATCCAATTTAATGTTCATTTCCTCCTCTTCTTTCTTTTCCCTTCTGGTTGTGGTTCAAGAGACTTGCAGGACCTGCTCTTCCATTTTTTCTTTCACTCCTGCCATTTTGGGGTCCTGTCTCCCCTGGTGGGTTGGGGCTGGGTGTAGGAACATGGAAAGACACAAATATCTCTTACTTGACTGGTGCGTTTTGTTCTCTATGCTGTTACTGTTTTTCTGGCTTTTACTAAATGTCTGTCAAACAAGTCTTCACATACTGGCTTCCTCTGGGGCATGTGTGTGGATGAGTTCTCTGTTGAACTCTTCGGCGTTTCCTAGTTTCTTGGTCCTTTCTGATTCTCCCTGAACAGTTTTCACACCAGATATTTGGGTTCACGTTCTTATTGTTGGACTTTCCTCACCATCAGTGAGATCTTGAATGGGCACCTACAAGGTGGAACAAGTCCAGCTACCTTCAGGTATGTACATTTTCCACTGTCCCTCTGCTACCAGCTCTCTCTGCCCTGCTCTTCCCTCCAAATAGGATTGCCAGATTTAGTAAATAAAAACATAGAAAACCCAGTTAAATTTGAATTTCAGGTCAACAATGAATACTTTTTTAGTATAAGGAAGCTCCAATGCATCTGTATTTTATCTGGCAACCCTATCCCCATACTCTTGAATTTTTCTCTAATCACACACACAGGAGAGATCAGAAGGACCATTGAATTGAAACTGAAATGCTACTCTGTGGTAGTTAGTAGAATGATTCTCATGGCTGTCTCCTTGCTTGACTTGAGATGGGAAACACAGGGAAAGAGGGACAAACTCATCATGAATACTAAATTCTCTTGAGTTGTCTGTTCAGTGGTCTCTTTGATTCTCAGGTGTGCATTTTTGTAGACTAACAGAGGGGTGGGCAGTGAATTTTTGGGGGGTATTCTTTGGGAATGTCTGGCCCCAATTATGCATTGTGATGCTTTCTTGGACTCAGTGTGGGGTGGCATGCCCTGAATCTGGGAAAATAGGAGAAAAATTCTCCTCCATATCATGTGTGCAAGTTACAGCACAGCTGCTTTAGGGCAGTCCTAGGTTTTCTCATCTAAGTTGTGATTTAACTTGCTTTTGTTACCCTAAGTCATCACTTATATTTCAATAGCATGTGGGCTTAAAATTTGTCAGGGTGTCCACATGGTGAAAATGAATAAAATTACCTTATTTAGCCTCCCTCCCTTCTCTGTGTTTAAATATTTTGAAAAACTGTTTCCTTGATTCCTTTTTGAGAACTTGAATCTTCATTAAGGCATCTCTTCTTGAGTTGGTGAGACATTGGTAAGCTCTGATGTACCTAAAGTTCTCTATTATGCGGTCCCACATTTTTTCCTTCCTGAACACCCTAAATTGACTGCTGGTGTTCTTTGCCAATAGTGTTGCCAAGCATTTACCCAGACCCCCCAAAAGGGATCCAGGTACTCATTTCCCAGGCTGCCTACAGCTCACAGCTCAGGCCCTTCCAGGGAATCATCCTGGACTGCAGGAACTGCCTCACTGCAAGGTTGTACCCCACGCTTGGCCGAGAAGGGGAGGCAGCCTATAGCCATGCCTGGTCCCTAGGGGAGGCTGAGGGGGAGGTAGAGAGGGACGCATGATACAAAGTTCTTGTCATTTTTTGGCATGTTTGGGACAATTTCATCTCTGTTTCACAGTCCCTCCCTTGGGTTGTCTGTGTCCTCTGTTGCAATTATATTGTTTAAATTCTGTACTTTTTTCTGCTTTTTTCCTCTTTTATACTGAACTTTCCTTCAAAATCAGTTTGGAAAAGACAATAGGATTAAGTTCCATTTTTATTTAAAATGTTTTTTTCCTAGATACTTCTCAAAACTAGCTTGAAAACACATGTTATTACAAAATGCTTAAATTCCATAATTTCTGTTAACAACATTGTTTTCTATTGTATTTTTACTCAGAAGTTGCTTGGAAACTTCATTTCATTTTTATCCCAGCAGGCATTCTGTACTTTTCTGTTAAGTATTTCTTTTATTAGATTTTTCCTAAAAATTAGCTTGGAAACACAGCTTTTTATCACAACAGGCTTAAATATCCTCATTTTCAGCAGAATTTAGGCTCGTTTTGATGAAAATAATTTTCCCCAGCTAAGCTTCGGGAAAAAAAAATCTGGTATAGACCACCTTTTCAATTGAAGAACTTGATGCTAATCACATTTGCAAGATAGTTAAACATGAATCCTTTCTTACTAGGTCTAAAAGATTATTTCTTTCCCTAAGGAATGTTTTTGATAACAATTTAGAGATAGATTGAGCTCAGCATGTTTTATGAGTATTAATATCTAACATTATTCATGGCATCATACCTGTCAAGTCTTGCCTGTCCTTTAATGACATTCTTACACCAGCTGTTCTGTCCCCAATTTTTTCTTGCTTCCCCCCGCCCCCTTTAAAAACATCCTCTGTCCTACATGGGTGATCTGGTGATGCCGTCCTCTGGTTTAAATTTTTAATGGGCTTTCCATTATCAAGAAAGTGGTTTTTAAACTATGTTCTGCAGGGTGTTGGGTTCTGTGGAGGGGTTCAGAGGCTGCTGTTGACCCTGGGCAAGCACATGGGGGAGTCTGAGTCACAGGGGCTCCAGGCCCCCAACTTCCTTATTAGCCAGAACAGTTCTGATGGGTTCTGGGCTATATAATGCTAGGGTTTCCTGTGCATTTCCTTCATACAAATGATTCCAGGCATTTTTTAAAAACCTCATTTTCAGTGGTATGAGTTGCAAATATTTTTTTTTTTCCTCACTTTGAATCTCTATAGATTACTAGAGTACAATTATGGCCATACACCCTTTATTTTTCCATTTTAACAAGAACAACTGAAATTATTACATGCCAAATTAAGAGGAAGTTTAGCATCTTCTTTTTAGGATACTCCCTGATATTTTATGAACTTTGGGAACTAACATGATTGGAAAGTTGAGGTTAGGGCAACAGGAGATGGGTCAGATACTGCCATTACTCCTTGAAACCACATGATGTCACTGTGGACAATTGGCCATTTTGACAGATTGTGTAGGTTGGCTTCTGGCTCACAACTATTCAAACCACTAAGAATCCTCAAAAAAATGTCTGTGTGGTGGGTAATCCACTGACTCTGTATTGTGCTTAGGCAAGGGGTCACACACCTGAATTCCCAGGGACATAGATCTTGATACTTCTTTTTGGCCCATGTAAGGTCATCTCCTAGGCACCAGAAGCCCCAAGAGCCCTGTTAATGAACTGACTCTGGGATCTGCTCCTTGTGAAATAGTCCCCTATGTCTTGCTGGCAATTCATATTAGTAGGAGTTGGGCAGCTTTTCACCTTTCTAGCTTTTAAACACAAAGGGTCTTATTACATTAACTTTATTGGAGGATAGGTCTATATACCCCTCCCCCTCCTTATGGCTCCCAGATGGCTTCCAGGGACCACAACACCTTCACTATAAGTTTTGCATTCCATGGCATTTCCCCTCTCCTGGGGAGGGGATTCAAGATGACTTTCCGGAAATCTTTTTTTTTTTTAAGAAACTTTTTTTTTTAAAGATTTTATTTATTTATTTGACAGAGAGAGCACAAGCAGGGGGAGTGGCAGGCAGAGGGAGAGGGAGAAGCAGGCTCCCCACAGAGCAGGGGGAGCCTGATGTGGGACTTGATCCCAGGACTCCGGAATCATGACCTGAGCCGAAGGCAGTTGCTTAACGAACTGAGCCACCCAGGCACTCATGGTAATTTTTGCTAGAGAAGAGGATGACTCCTCCCCCTCCTCCACCCTTTCAAGTTTTAGTTTTTAGCAGAACATTCCCCAAATGATCATAGTCACTTCCTTTGAGAAGTTAATATCTGGTAAAAGAGAAAAAGACATAAATTATAATTATTTTAAATTTTTATAAGTACAAGAAAAGAGGAAAAGAGTATGTAAGAACAGATGCTGGAAGAACTGTTGGGGTCAAGATTGTGAAGGATTGGGTTGCCTGGGTGACTCAGTCGGTTAAGCGTCTGCCTTCAGTTCAGGTCATGATCCCGGGGTCCTAGGATAGAGCCCCTCATCTGTCTCCTTGCTCAGAGGGGAGCCTGCTTTTCCCTTTCCCTCTGCCTGCCACTCCCCCTGCTTGTGCTCTCTCCACACCCCCATCAAATAAATAAATAAAATCTTTAAAAAAAAAAAG
The DNA here is from genome assembly GCF_003265705.2 of Callorhinus ursinus. Classification (NCBI taxonomy): domain Eukaryota; kingdom Metazoa; phylum Chordata; class Mammalia; order Carnivora; family Otariidae; genus Callorhinus; species Callorhinus ursinus. The sequence goes on along the minus strand of NW_027397069.1, from coordinate 52,998,341 downwards.
ATTGTGAAGGATCTTATATATCATAGTATGTAAATTTTATTCAGAAGTAATAGAAAGTCAGAATAGACCTTTAAACATCAGAGAGACAGGATCAATTTTGTTTTTAGGCAACTAATTTCAGAGGTTGTGTGGAAGATAATGATCTCTGTAGGGAGAGACCAGTGGTAGGGAGGCTTCTGAGGCAATGAGCTATTGTCATAGTTTAGGCAAGAAATATTGAGGACTTGGACCAGTGCAGTCCTAGTGAGACTGAAGAGGAGTGATGAATTCTGAAGATTTTCTGAGGTGGAATTGTTAGAAATTGGTGAGACTGTAAGAGTCAAAAAAAGAGAAGACAAGGCTGGCCCTAGGAGTTTGGATGTTGATACCATATTGAATGTAGTGAGTTTTAGATAAAGAAAAGTTTTGTAAGGAAAGAAGGTAAGTACTGTTTGGAGACATTGGGTTGGAAAGATATTTCACTGGGTATAGAATTCTAAGGTTGGCAGTTTTTTCTTCCAACACATTTTATGTATCATTCTAGCTTTCATTGCAAATATTAAGTCAGACAAAATTCTTACTGCTGTTGATTTGAATATAATGGGTCTATTCGTTTCTGATTGCTTTTCAGATTTTTCTCTTCATCTTTGTATTTTAGCAGTTTAACTGATGTGCCTAGGTACAGCTTTCTTTGTGTTTTCTTGCTTGGCTAGATAGTTATCCTGTTTTGCTGAGCTTTTTGAATGTGTGGTATTATGTCTTTTTTACCTGTTTTAGAAAATTATTGGCCATTATGTCTACAAGTATTCGTTCTGAACATTCCATTTTCTCTCTCATATTTGTATGCCATTCCACCTAATGTGTTAGAAAACTTCATATTGTCCTACATGCCTTTCACCTTGTGCTCTGTTTTTTGTTTTCAATTCTTTTTTCTTTATTCTCAGTTTGGATAATTTAGTTGACCAGTCTTCAAGTTCATGAATCCTTTTTTTCCTGTTGTTCAGTCTGATATTAATTAAGCCTTTCTAATGCATTTGTAGCTTAAGACACTGTGTTTTTCAGTCTCAGGTTATCCATTGGTTAGTTTTTAGAAATTCTACTTCTCTGTAGAAATTGTCCATCTTTTCATTTGCTTTGTCCATCTTTTCCTCTCATTTACTTAACCTACTTATAATAGTTAATTTAAAGTGCTTGTCATCTAATTCCAATAACTTGTTTATCTGTGGGTCTTTCCCATTGGTTGTTTTTTTACTTTTCTGGTCATCAGTCATCTGATTACTTTTCTTCATATGTCTCACAGTTTTTTATGGTATGATGAACACTGTGTTTAATAAACTTTTTATTTTAGAATAGTTTTAGATTTATAGAAAAATTATGAAATAGTACAGAGTTCCCATATATCCCAAATCCAGTTTCCCCTCTTATAAATATCTTACATTAATATGGCACATTTATCACAATTAATGAACCAGCATTGATACATTGTTGTTAACTAGAATTCACACTTTATTCAAACATACTTAGTTTTTACCTAATGTCCTTTATCTATTTTAGGATCCCACCTAAAATAGATAATTTATATTTATATTTAGATGGGATGACTCTTTAGGTTCCTCTTTGCTGTGACAGTTTATCAGAGTTCCCTTATTTTAAATGACTTTCAAAATTTTCAGGAGTATTGGTTAGATATTTTGTATAATCTCCTCAATTGTCTGATATTTTATATGTGATTAGGCCAGGTTATGGATTTTAGGGAAGAAAATCCCAGGGATGAAGTGCCACTTTCTTTACATCATATCAGGTGTACATACTATTACTGTAAATTATCACTGTTGATGTTAGTGTTTGTCAAGTTTCTCCATTATAAACTTACCTTTATTCCCTCTCTCCCTACTATACTCTTTGGAGGGAAATCTGTATGCATAGCCTATACTTAAGGAGTGGGGAGTTAAGCTCCATATCTTTGAGGACAGAATATCTACACAAATTATTTGGACTTCCTCTGCATGGGTGATTTATTTATTCTCTTATTTATTTATTTATTCAACCATTTACTTAGATCACTATGGCCTCATAGATACTTATTTTGTATTTTGGGTTATAATCCAATACTACATTATTTATTTTGGTGCTCAAATTGTTCTAGCTTTGGCTATTGGGATCTCCTTCAATTAAGTTCTTTGACATTCACCCCTAACTTGTGGGTTTTTTTGAGTGATCCCATCCTTTATGGCATTATAAAATGCTCCAGACTCATCTTTGGTAGTTCTTGCCTGTCCTAGAATCAGCCATTTCTTCAAAAAAGCATTATTCCTTCTACTTAAGAATAGTGTTAGAAACCAGTATCTGAGTTCTAGGTGTGCTTGTTGCTGCTGGTGGTCTGTTGTTGCTTCCGGGCCCTTATATATACACATATGTCTATAAATATTTCTGTATGTAACCATCTGTATTTATACTAAGCTGAACATGAGTTCATAAGGATGCTTTCAACTCCATCACCAAATGGATTATTATAGCCTTTACTCCTTATATGTAACCTCCCACTCCAGCAGTAAGAAGCCTGGTTCCCAATATCTGCCATCCATTTACTTGTTTAATCAATATGCATGTAGAGTTTCAAACTGCTAATCTCTCCTCCCATGGGAAACAACTTAATCAATTAGGGTACAGTATTTATGCATAGTTCCTTTCATCTATAGTCTTATAGACTCCACTTATTTCCAAAGTCACTTAGGTCAGCGCTTTTTCCCTCCACCCCCTTCAGTGATGTTGTCTCATACATTTGTTATACAGTTAGATTATTTTTTCTTCACATTTTTCATTCTATCCTGGGATCTCCCTACCTTCTAAATAATTTAAAAAAACATTTGTATGCATTAAGTTTCACTCCTTGTGCTTTTGGCACAAGTTCCATGGGTTTTGACAAGTGCATAGTTTCACATATCCACCATTACGGTGTCATATAGAATAGTTTCACTGACCTAAAAAAAAAAAAAAATCCTTTGTGCTTCACCTATTTAATCATGCCCCCAACCCCATGGTAACCACTGCTCTGCTTACTATTTCTATAGTTTTATTTTTTTCCAGGATGTTATACAAATAAAATTGTACATTATGGAGCTTTTTCCGACTTGCTTCTTTCACAATGCTTTTAAGATTTATCTATTTCATTGAATAACTTGATAGCTCATTCTTTTTTATTGCTGAATAATATTCCAATGTTCAAAATATATCAGAGTTTGTTAATTCATTAACCTATTGAAGGATATCCTGGTTGCTTCTAGTTTTTGGCAATTATGAATCAATGACTTTTCTAACACCCATCAAAGAATCAAGGTTGGAGGGAAAATTCTTACCCCCAAATAAGGAGAAATAAGTGCAAAGAGAGAGTCATACATGGAGCAGTAGTCCCTGGAGTGATAAAATAGAGAAACATTTGAATGGTGATTTTGATATATTGCTGAGGTTACATTTGGACATGAGACATGACAGTGAAAATCTCCTTGGGGGTGCTCTAATTTCTGTGTGATTTACCCCAAGAAATCTCACTAGTTCTCAAGATAAAAATCCTACAAACATCCCCTCACTGCCTTGTCAGGGGAAGAGGAAGAGTACTAATTGTGAAATATACCCAAACCTTGTCCATAGTAAAGACTTACTCCCCAGGAGAAAAGATTCTATGAGCTTTTTGTCATCTGTGGAAAGGGCTTTACTCCCACTCCAGACCTCTCTAGCCTTCCTGTCTCACCTAAGATGGGGACAGAGGTAGGGAACATAATCAACAGAGATAAGAGGTTCAAAGGAATAGATATGAAACATTGTAGCCAGGCAAAGGAGGGAAATAAAGAGCTATAGCACTGGGGGCAAAAAAAGAAACTTGGGAAGGTCACAGACAAGAGACACAAGCCCACTGAAAGACTGAAACTTAGCCAGAGGATTATAGAACATTTATCCTCCTTTATCCCTTATGACCACACAAATAGGGATCCTGTATAACTGGATTATAGCTGAAAGAGATGCAAGATATAGATTCTCTCTGAGGAGCAGTACTTAGGAATCTTCCCCAAAGTCAACAGGTGAGACAAAAAAAGACACTAGAGGAATTTGAACCCTCTGACAGTTACAACTACAGCAAACATTAAACATAGCCTAACTCTGGCCAGAGTAACATAAATTCCCACACTAAAAGGTTATTTACCTCAGTTTCTAATACCCAATACAATATGCCTGACTTTCAGGAAAAAAATTCAAGTCATGTCAAAAAATAAGAAAAAAATTCACAGTTTGAAAAAGACAAAGCAATTATCAGAACCAGAATCAGATATGACACAGATGTTAAAGTTATCAGTCAGGGAATTGCAGATACTTATGGCTAATATATTAAGGGTTCTAATGGAGAAAGTAGACAAGATGGAAGAACAAATGGGTAATGTAAGCAGAGAGATAGAAGCCCTAAGGAATCAAAAGGAAATTCTAGAAGTTAAAGACAGTAATAGAAAGGATGAATGCCTTCAATGAGCTCATCAGTAGGCTTGACCCAGCCAAAGAAAGAGTCAGTAAGCTTGAAGACATGTGAATAGAAACTTCTCAAACTGACATTAAAACAGAAAAAAAAATTTAAAAATCCAAGAATTTTGAGAAATTTCAAAAAGCATAACATTCATGAAATTGGAATACCAGAAGGAAAAGAAAGAGAGTAGGCAAAAGAAATACTTGAAGTAATAATGATGAAAAATTTCCAAAATTAGGAAAGACCCCGAACCACAAATCCAGAAAGTTCAAAAACACCAAGAAAGATAAAAACAAAAAAAATCCATACCTAGGAATATCACAATCAAACTGTAGTAAGGTCAAAGCAAAGAGAATATCTTGAAAGAAGTCAGAGGAAAAAATACTTTATCTATAGAGGAACAGGACTCAGAATTGCAGTGGACTTCTCATCAGAAATCATGCAAGCAAGAAGAGAGAGAACAAACTAAAGCATTAAAAGAAAAAAAAATACCAACCTAAAATTCGATATTCTGGAGAAATGAAAACTTTCTTCAACAAACAAAAACTGAAGAATTTCATTGCTAGCATGTCTGCCATGCAAGAAATGTTAAAAGAAGCTCATCAGGCAGAAGGAAAATGATATATTTACAAAATATATCTGATGAAAGGCTTGTATCCAAAATATACAGAGAACTTTTAAAATGTAGCAATAAAGAAACATCCCAATTTTAAAAATAGGTAAAAGATGTGAACAGATACCTCACCAAGTAAGATATACAGACAGCAAATAAGCATATAAAAAGGTGCTCAACATCCTATGTTATGAGGGAAATGCAAATTAAAACAATAATGAAATACCACTATAAACCTATTAGAGTGGCTAAAATCCAAAAAACTGAAAATACCAATTGCTAATTAGGATACAGAACAACAGACATTCTCATTCATTGTTGGTAGGGATGCAAAATGGGATAGCACTTTGGAAGACAGTTTGGCAGTTTCTTACAATGCTGAATATAGGGGCACCTGGGTGGCTCAGTCGGTTAAGCGTCTGTCTTTGGCTCAGGTCATGGTCCCAGGGTCCTGGGATCGAGCCCCACATCGGGCTCCCCGCTCGGCGGGAAGCCTGCTTCTCTCTCTTCCACTCCCCCTGCTTGCGTTCCCTCTCTCGCTGTGTCTCTCTCTGTCAAATAAATAAAATCTTAGCTCAGTCGGTTAAGCGACTGCCTTCGGCTCAGGTCATGACCCTGGAGTCCTGGGATTGAGTCCCACATTGGGCTTCTGGCTCAGCGGGGAGCCTGCTTCTCCTTCTGACCCTCTCCCCTCTCATGCTGTTTCTCTCTCTCAAATAAATAAAATCTTTTAAAAAATAAAATCTTAAAAAAACAAAACAAAACAACAACAAAAAAGGTGAATATAGTCTTAGTGTAATCCAGCAGTTGCACTTCCTAGGTATTGACCAACTGATTTAAAAACTTTGTCTACACAAAATCCTGTGTACAAATATTTATCAAGTTTATCCAGCTTTTTCTTATTGTAGACATGGGAGTGACGACTTCTAAGCTGTTTACATGTTGGAGCTGAAACAGGAATCCTGGATATTATCTTTCAAAGAACCGCAGTGACTGGAGGAAATACTACTGGGAAATAATAGTATTTTCCTTTTAAGTATTCATAAAAGCTTAAGTCCACAGGACTGCCTATGTGGAATGATTTTGGAAATTTTTTTGCCTTCCCTTAAAAGAAATCCTACAAATACAAATCTGTTTTGTCCACTGACTAATGCCTGAATTTTCACCATAAAGGTATCATTTAAAAATTTTATATCTTTCTTAAGTGAAAATAATAATTTAACCTGTTGTCTAAAATCATATAAATGACTTTCTGATTCTTTTAAAAAATATTTATTTTTTTTACTTCAATTGCAGTTAGTTAACATACAGTGTAATGTTAGTTTTGGATTCAGCACTTCCATACATCACCTGGTGCTCATCAGGACAAGCGCACCCTTAATCCCCATCACCTATTTAACACCCCTCCTTTCCCCCACCAGTAACCATCAGTTCTCTATAGTTAGGAGTCTGTTTCTCGGTTTGCCTCTCTCCTTCCCCCCACCCCCGTGACTTTCTGATTCTTTACTGGGAAGTTGTTTTGATAGGAAAAGAACTCAAGGCTATACTCTGAAATCCGAGATAGGATGGAATGGGCAGACAAGGAAGAAGTGATGGCTGGTACAGAATGTAGATAGGACCTGGGGGGTTGGAATAGCACAGACAAATTTTACCTACTAAATAGTTTGCTTGGGTCAGCCACTGTGAACTTCCATGTTAACCTGTGAGGAAAGCAGAAGGATGTACCTTTCTGCCCCAGCACTCTTGTGAGACTGCAAATTTTGGTTTGTCACTTTTACCTCTCTTCTCTGGGTTGCCACGTGATGCCTGAGCTATACGCATTACTCCCTACATCCTAAGAGCCATACTTACAGACAGTCCTGATGTGCCCCTTTTTCTCAGTCTTTGAGAATCTTTCCTGGAAGTCAAGGTCAAGTTGTACAGGAGAACTCTAAATGGCATGATGGGATTTTGGGTTAAGAGGGACTAAGGAACAATTGTTAAAACATTCTTTATTTTATTTTATTTTTTAAAGATTTTATTTATTTGAGAGAGAGAGAGAATGAGAGATAGAAAGCTCGAGAGGGAAGAGGGTCAGAGGGAGAAGCAGACTCCTTACTGAGCAGGGAGCCCGATGTGGGACTCGATCCCGGGACTCCAGGATCATGACCTGAGTCGAAGGCAGTCGCCTAACCAACTGAGCCACCCAGGCGCCCAAAACATTCTTTATTTACAAGTGATCTCTACTGAGAGGAGTGTGGTGTGCTTGACTGGCTGTTCAAGAAGGCGCAAAGTCAGTCTGTGAGAGAGCCTTTTCTCTCTTCGGTGGTGTGGAACGTGGAGGCTGCGCCAATGCCTTGAGCATGCGCTGTCCCTGATAAGCCCTTAGGGAGTCAATCAAGAGCTGCGGCTTTCTTCCCTGTGACTTGTCCTGGTGACCCCTTATTTCCCTTTGGGTATCTGCAGCCATGTTCTCGATGCCTTCACGGACTTCTAGAATGCTTTTAGCGTTTCCCTTCCCTGAATAGTTCTGGTGCTGGAAGGTTTCACAACCCAGCCTAACCCACACGGACTGACTGGCACAGCGCCTGGGACCTTTAGCTAGGTGGAGTGAGGAGGAAAGTTGGGAGTTGCATTGTCGGGGCCCCCACTCCTTCTCACCCCCTTCCTGATCTCAGGGCCTCTAGAGAGCCCCTACCTTCAGCAAGGGCCCCAAAGGGGAATGCGCCAACGAGGCAGTCTTGCTGCCTGGAGGGAAGATCCTGGCCTACTGGAGGGAGAATTAGGCATTGGTCCTCTTATTCTTCTCTTGAGAATGGCAGAAACTCTAGTGGGAGAAACGGCCAGGTTTGTATCCACTTTGTGCTATTAAAACATTTTTTTATATATGGTGTACACTAGAGGTAAGGCTATTACTAGCTTAGTCTTGCAAGAAGGACTTTATCTAGGTGGAGGGTATTTTCTGGGACTCTATAAAGTTTTCTCAGTATGCTGGGTGCTAAGCGGAGAAGTGGAGCCTGTGAAATACAGCTTTTATAAAAGAGAGAGGCAAAACACACTTTGGAGGAATTCCCTGGCCCAAACTGCAGAGCCTTGGGAAAATTTAAGCCATTCTTTAATTATGGAAACACTGTATCAGTGATTTTCAGTGTGTGCTCAGCACTTGTACTGGAAACATCAGGGAGAAGTTATTTAAAATGCAGAATTCTGGCTGATTCTTTGCCTCCTGAATCAGAATCTCTGCAGTGGGGTCTGGGACATCTATGTTTTAAACTAATTTCGTTGGTGATCCTTCTAAGGATCATTAAATATTGAGTGCCCTAGGGACTGTCCTTTAACATTCTTTTTAGCTTTTTAAAAATTATAGTGATTAATGTACAGTATAATATTTCAGGTATATAAGATATTGATTTGGCATTTCCATACATTACTCAGTGCTCACCAGGATAAGTATAGTCAACCATCTGTCACCACACAACGTTATTACAACATTATTGACTATATTCCCTATGCTGTACTTTTCATCATTGTGACTTATTTATTTTATAACTGGATATTTGTATCTTTTAATCTGTTTTGTTCATCTCCCCTACCCACCTTCCCTCTGACAGCCCCCAGTTTGTTCTCTGTATTTAGGAGCCTGGTTTTGTTTTGTTTGTTCGTTTATTTTGTTTTTTTAGATTCCACATGTAAGTGAGATCATATGGTATTTTTCTTTCTCTGCCGGACTTATATTCTAAACTTAAAACACTCCACAGTTGTTATATTCATAAGGCTAATGTTATTTTTGGCTTAAATAGAATGGTAGGCAAAATTCTAAGATGACTTCCAATGACCCATGTCCTTGTAAAATCTTCTCCCTTTGACTGTGGGTGAGTCTTTTAACTTACTTCTAACCAGCAGACTATGACAAAAATGAGGGGATATCACTTCCTTGATGATGTTGCATTAGATAGCAAAGGTGAAGGGACTTTTCAGATGTAATTAAGCCCCCGGCAGTAGCTGAGTTTAAGGTAACCAGATAGGGAGATTAATTTGGTGGATCTGACCCAATCACTTGAGTGCTTTAAAAATGGGTCTAGTGGTCAGAAATAGAAGAAGCAGCACAAACATTCTCCTGTTGGCCTTAATGAGAGAAACTGACATGTTGGGGAGAGAGTTACATGGCAGGGAATTATAGGCAGCTGCTAGTAGCTGAGGATCTCTGTCTTATAGTCACAAGGACCTGAATGCTGTCAAACCAGTGAGGCTGGAGGAGGACCTTGAACCTCAGATGAAATTGTAGCCCTGGCTGACACATTGACTGCAGGCCTAAGAGACCCTGAGCTGAGGACCCAGCTAAGTTGTGCTCAGACTCCTGACTCACCGAAGCTGCCACACAATAGATGTGTGTTGTTCACTGCTGCTGAGTTTGTTAAGCAGCAATAGAAAACTCAATACAAATGTTAAAGAATAAAATATCTTATTTCTCAAGCATTGCCTATTAGATTTCTCAATTGCCTTCAGTCTGTAGCAACAGTCTTCACATCAGGGTCCAGGAGCCTGACAGGGAATACGAGAGTTTTCCAAAAGGTACATAGGCACAAAAAGTGCAGAGCATCAATTTTCATACCCTCAGTGTCCATACATAGTCTTTTATATAGTCGCACATACTCTTTTCTCAAATTTATTGGCCTGGAAAAGTGCCTGCAATTCAGGAAGTTGTATTTCTTTTCCACCTTTCTTTTCACATTTGCCTTTCCTCCACTTTCCCAAAGGATGTCATACTTTTGCAGATCTGAAATCCTAGCACAGGGAATTGTTTGGGGGTGTGAAAATCTCCAATGAAATGACACGTATCAGTATTGATGATACTTCCATTAATCAAAACCCCATGCACCTGCTATGGGATTTTTGTGTCTTTCTCTTTTACACATTTCTATTGAGTATACGTTGTGACATTAGAAACAGGCTATTTTGGCTTCTGTGGCAATGTTCTGAACTCACATGTATTATAAGTAGGGGTAGCAGGAGTGATGAAAATTTTTGCTATCCCCTACTTGACGTCTGTGAATGCAACACTTCCCAGGGAGAGGCTCATGAGAGAAAAGTAAAGAGAACATACTCTATGCTCTCTGCACTCCAGGATCCACCTGACTGTGTTCGCATCAGAGGAAAGAGAGATACATAGAAAAAGGAATGATGTAATGATGTAAATTTTCCAACTATGAGAGAAAACTTGTTCATGTACTTTTTAAATATATGATGGTGGGTCTTATATGATATTTTATTCATTTTGGGCAATTTAAAAGAGGGATGGAAAGGTTTTATATAAGAAATCAAAAATTTACAATTTATAACAATCAAAATGACAACTTGTCACCTGTTGGACATACGATGGGAAATTTTAGTTGTCAACAAACAATTTAGAGGAGATCCACATTTGCTCAAAATTATTATGGAGATATACAGTTCAAAATGTGAAGACAATTATCTCATTTAATTACAGGCTAAAGAATCCTGGGTTAATAATTCCCAAATTTCTGTGGCTTAGAACAGTGAAGATGGTTTATATCTCATTTGTGTTACCGGTGACTCTATTCCATGCTCTTTTCTGTCCAGGATCCAGGTCAAGGAGCTGCCCCTACTTGGGACATGGCTGTGTTCATAGCAAAAGGGAAAGAGAGATTGTGAAAACATGGGTACATTCTTGGGGGTTTAACTTGGAAATGGCACCATGATTTTCATCACATTTTAGGGATAAAAGCAAACCACATGGCCAGGCCTGATATTAGGGGAACAGGAAACAAAATTCTCCCATTGGAGGGATCAGCAAATATTTGGGAACACAGTCTACAGAATTATAGCTACTCATTTATAATAGGTGAAATGTGGATGGGCCCAGTGGAAAAGGAAGGGCAGAAAAAGAAAAATAAAGATGAGCCTTGGTATGAAAATAGAGGTACCCGGACGCCAGTGAGGATGCAACTAAGTGAATAGGGCTTCACTTATTTGGACTGACTCGTTTTTTTTTTTTTTTTTTTCCTTTCAAATGATTTCAGTTACAGTCATTTAAAGCCTTCATGAACAAAGTTTTTAGGCTGCTGACACATACGTGAATCGAGTCCAATTGATAGTGGATTTTTTATCAAACACTTGTGAACTTGATGTTTTCGGTTGGCAGGTTTATTTCATTTGTAACTTTCCAGAAGTACAACTTCACCACTTGCCATTGTGTGAAATGATTTGTTCATCTATTTGGAAACAGCATGTAAGAAGATTGTCAGGGAAAATGATGAGACAACAAATTCTGTTTTGAAATCCTAAAAGTTTCTCAGCATAGCAAACTTCATAGAAACCTTCTGGAACTCTTGATGAGAACTTTAGGATCAGTCACCCAAGTTTTAATGCCAATCTGTAACATAAATGCTTCCAATATTCAAAGCTGTTCTGTCATTTGATATATTTTAATGTGGAATCTCACCTCCTACAACTGTATTGGGAAATTTTGCCACATGAAAATTTCATATGAAGTTCCCAAAATTATTATGTGTTTAACATATTTAAACATTTTTTCCCTTTAATTTCAATCTGGAGTAGTAGAAAGATTGATAGATTATGGTTTAAAGAAAGCTTAGGAAAAAAAATATGATCATGAACCACTCTGTCTTTATTCTCTTTTACTCTCAGTAAACTAAATCTGTAGTTACTATAACATAATGTCCTGCTTTGTATCTTGAATATAAATGACCTTTTCCCTCGGGAATCCTGCATGCAAAATATTTAGAATTGCGCCAGCTATACGGTAGGCACTCAATAAACGTTAGCTAACAAAAACAGTAAAAGCAAACCCAACATTTAATGAACTGAGGAAGATGGCTAGGCAACTGAGTGCCACAGGGAAGAACTAAAACCCTATTTTGGAAAGTTAATTTTTATTCTAGTGTGCAGAGCCATGGAAGTGGTGATTTGAGAGAGCTGATTTAGCCAGTGAGTACAATCGGAAAGGGGATGTGGGCAGCAGGATTTGGAGGATCAGTTGTGTTGGATGTTCTTCTCTGAAAGTCTCTCAGAACTTTTCCTGGTGGCCAGGCTCTGATTTTGAAGTATTGTGTTTCATCCTGGAAATTATGCACATGGAACTAGAATCAGGAACATTTTACTTGTTCTGCTCTATAAAGGTAGTCAAATAATTGTGTCTTATTTATTTATTTATTTATTTAATTTATATTATTATGTTCAGTTAGCCAACATATAGTACATCATTAGTTTTTGATGTAGTGTTCAACGATTTATTAGTTGTGTATAACACCCCAAATGTTCATAGCATCCTCTACGTCTTAAAATTCTCTCCTTGAGCTCTTGAGAAATACAGTGATGATTCCAAGATTATCCAGCCAAAAGTGATGGAATTGCACCAACAAGGCAGGTGTGACTACGCATCTAGACTTTTTTTACTCAGCTATGCTTGTTGTGTTACTGAAAGGTAATCAAAATCTCACTTTTTGAAGGCTTGTCCCCATATCAAAAACAATTGCTATGATATTGAGTCATCTTCTACTAGGACATTCCTACAAGATTCTTGGAGACAGTTATTTGTCCTATTTTCCCCATTAGTAAGTACAACCTAATTGTATATAACTTTCCATCTACACAAACAATGAATCATGGAACACTACATCAAAAACTAATGAAGTACTGTATGGTGACTAACATAACATAATAAAAAAAATTAAACCTCAAAGAATTTTAACTGCTTATGTTTCCAGGATTAGCAGGTTGGACTCAGGACTCTGACATTCTGAAAACAAATTAGGCTCTTTCTCTTTCTCTAAAAGGTGATCAGTTTAGTCATTGCAAAGTCAATATTTCCTTTTTGAAATAGTTTGAATATAATGTAAGTTTTTAAGTGTTTGTCTTAAAATGTTAGCATAGCACCATTAAAAGGGGATGGTATACATTTGAGAAGTAGGAAGAGAATACCTAATTTCTTTTGAAAAATTTTTGATGGCTATTAGCTAAATTTTCCCAATTTAAACCTAATATGTATTGAATTGTCTTCCAGTATCCTCGGGGGGGGGGCGGTTAGAAAGAAACAGTGTTTAATTGGATTGTAGATACATGACCCAGCACTTGTCATTAAATCAGTGAAGAATCAGCCAAATCAGTTTGGTGTCTTAAAGGCAAAAACAACTCCTTGATTAACTAAATTTCTCACTTTTTAAATTGGGTGGCTTTCTTGTTGCATGGATACAGTATCAGATAAAACTAAAAATTAGGGATTTTCTGCAAACCATAGGAAGCATTTACAACATTTATCAAGGCAGCTCTTGTTGAACCTACTTGGAAGCAGCTGAACATTGTGGAGAAGACCCAATCAGCTTTGGGTCCTCTCAGCTCTACTTAGAGCTCCCTCTCTCTCTCTCTACTCCTGGTGACCCAGCTGCAGGTACCAGGCCCATCTGGTGTAGAGATACCTATGCGGTGTTGCATTCCTAGGGTATCTGTCCTCTAATCCTACCTGAGATATTAACAAATAATGACTGCCAGCTCTCAGCTTTCAGTGGCTATCTGAGTTCTAATGAGAGTTTAAAAGGAATAGCATCTCTAATGATTATATTTCAAGTAGATGGTAGGTGAAATTTTGGGGGTTAGGGAATTCTCAAATCTTATCCCAAGATATCTGTGTTGCTATAGAGGCTGTTCATGCAATGAACACAGTTGATCAAAAACAGCCAAGGTCAGACAGAGGATTTTAGTCCAATTATTCATCCAGACTCCCACTATTATTCCTCTCTGATTTGCAGGCATTAAGGATGAGTTTTGAGATTTGATACCTATAAATGACAAGCTAGGGAAAGGAAGGATGAGGAATACAACCACAGATATTAACTGAGAACAAATATATCCTAAACACTGAACTAGGTACACAGGTGAGCAAAAAAAGTAGGGTCTCTGTCCTCATGTTACTTGATAGGATAGTGGTGGGAGCTAGAAAGTGATCAAGCATGTACATACATACGACAAATTGCAATAAATACTGTGAGGGAAAATAAAAGGATGCTTTTGCCCAGGGGAAGATTATCTCATTGTAGCTGGTGAAGTTCACAGACTCTGGAGTCCAATGTCTGGATTCAAATCCCAGCTCAGCTGTGTGATTTTGTGCACATTACTTAAATTTTTGGTGCTTCATCTTCTTCATCTGGAAAATGGGGATACTAATAATATCTACTTTATGGAGTTGTGAGGATTAAATGAATTGGTATAGGCAAGGTGATTAGAACAGAGTGGCACAAAGCAGACCTTTAGCTGCTTTTCTGAGGGTCAGGGAGAGAGCCTCTCTGAGGAAATGTCAGTTGAGGTTGATTTAGAAGAAGTTCCATGAAGAGGGTTAGGAGGTGGGCTCCAGGCAGAGGGAAAAGTTTCTGAGATAAGAAGGAGCACAGTGTATTTGAGAAACAGAAGAAAGAACCCATCTGGAGTATGTCAAGTGGCCAGAGGTTGAGATGAAGCTCCAAAGGACAGAGATCATTTTATGCTGAGATCTGCAGAGCATTTGAAGGATTCTGGATTTTTTTTCTAAGTGCAGTGGGAAACCATAGATGTGTTTTAAACTGAAAAATGACATGAGACAACATAATATGCGCTTTAAGAAAGAGTATTCTGTCTGCCCTGTAGAGAATGTACAGGAAATCTGGAGTGAGGAAGCCACCTGGGGGGTGTGTGTTAGTCTAGTCAGGGTTGTCTAGAGAGACAGAAGCAATAGGATGTGAATATTGGGGCACACACACAGATATATTTTTAGGAATGGATCAGGTGATCATGTGGGCTAGGAAGTCTGAAACTTGCAGGGTGTGCCAACAGGTTGGAAATTCCAGCAAGAGTTTATGTTGCAGTGAGTCCAAATTCCTTCCTCTCTGGGGACCTCAGCCTTTTCTCTGAAGGCCTTCAATTGATTGGAGAGACCCACCTACATTATGGAGGGTAATCTACTTTAGGCAAAGTCCAGTGATTTAAATGTTAATTACATATAAAAACTATCTTCACAGCAACATTTAGACCAGTGTCTGATCAAACATCAGGGCACTATAGCCTACTAAGTTGACACATACAATTAACCATCAAAGGAGCTATTTCCATGGTCCAGTGAGAAATCATGGTGAACTAGGGGGCAGCTGTGGGGATCAAGAAGGGTGGTTGGAGTCAAGATTAGTATAAAAACAGAATGAGCACAAATTGGTGTTGATTGATTATGGCCTGGAATAAAAATCAGGAGAAATCAAGAACACCCACTTGATTTCTGGCTTTAGCAAAAATTGAAACAAACCAACAAACCACCGTCCTGCCTCAACCATCTAATCAAATGCAGGGGGTAGGTGAGAGAAAAAGTACCAAGGATGAGTGGAGAGAAGAGGAAAGAGGAAGAGTGAGGAAGACTCAGTGGTGGGCATCTTTTCTGTGCAGAGGCCCTGCCTGGGGGTGGAGGTGGGGGTGAGGGCTCAGCACATGGGCACTGGCATTGGGAAGCATGTATTTCACTTGGGAGCTGCCATAGCTAGCAGGGGATCGTGGCATTCATGAGAGGTTACCTTTTACAATGGTGCCCTTGCTTCCTGTTAAGTGTGCTCCAGTGGAAATTATATACTTATAGGAAAGACTGGCTCACCCCACTGAGAACCAAAGTAGGAATATGGAGACAGGATAATACCTTATTTCTACAAAGGTTGGGAGAAGTTGTTCTCAAAAGGAGACAGTATTAGCTATGATGAATGAAGCTGAGAGATCCAGCACGGAAAAATGCCCATCTAATTTGGTTATATGGACATCTCAGGTATCCTTAGAAGAGTAGTTTTGCCAGTGGTCCCATTTTGCAGATGAACAAATTGAGATTAGAAGATAAGCTAACTAGTTTTGGTGCAAGCTGGCAGCTCAGTTTATCTTCCTTAAAAGACTGTGCTCTTAATCTCTATACATGTTTCCTCCCTCTGAGAATGTGCACTGTATGGGGTCTTGCTGCCTTTGCCCTGACTTCATGCCCTTTTCTTAATGTGGGTGGTGGAGAGTGGTGCTCTGGTTCCGGAATGTTAGCCCAGATCTAAACTGGCTCTTCTGAAAACACTTCAAAGTTCTAATACTTAAGACTCTTTCGCCAAACTCATAACATTTTCTTGAAAGCTTACTGCAGGTAAATTGTCAATTTATTGTACCAACTCTTCAAATCCTTCTTGGTTAAGAGATCCATGCAATTAAAGCAAATGTATTAAAACATTTATACTTACTCAGTCTTAACAAAATTTCACCTCAAACCAAGAACAACCACTTAACCATATTGAAGAGCTAATTTAGTTTGAGCCCAACAATTTTGAAATAAGTACTTCCATAATAAAATCTAAATTAAAGTAGCTCTTTTCTAGAAGTTACTGTGTATATATTTATAACTTTATAATGTATGCTGTTATAGTTGATTTAATATTCTGTTATTTCCAACTGACATTAAATTCATTCTGTTTATTTGACTTCTGGATTCATAAGTGTCATTGACCCTTTGCTCATGTTTCATGCTCTTTATACACTGAGTGAAGAGAGTGGCCTTGAGTCTCATTTGTAGCTGTGGTGATATCTTTTTAACCCTCAGAATATATGTAGGAAGATGCACATGTAAATCATAGTCATATCTGAGGAATAAAAACACTAAAAAGAACAAAGTAGTTGGTGGTTGAAATGTAAAAGGCAGAGTAATGTGGGGGAGAGATCAGAAAATTCTTTATTAGTACTTTTTTAAATTTTTAAAAATTTTATTATGTTAGTCACCATACATCATCAGTTTTTGATGTGATCCGCGAACCATTGTTTTCATATAACACCCAGTGCTCCATGCAGTACGTGCCCTCCTTAATACCCATCACCGGGCTAACCTATCCCCCCCACCGCCCTCCCCTCTAGAACCCTCAGTTTGTTTCTCAGAGTCCATAGTCTCTCATGGTTCATCTCTCCCTCCGATTTCCCCCTCTTCATTTTTCCCTTCCTTCTCCTGATGTCCTCCAGGCTATTCCTTATGTTCCACAAATAAGTGAGACCCTATGATAATTGACTTTCTCTGCTTGACTTATTTCACTCAGCAAAAGCTCCTCCAGTCCCATCCATGTTGATGCAAAAGTTGGGTATTCATCCTTTCTGATGGCTGAGTAATACATCTTCTTTATCCATTCATCTGTTGAAGGGCATCTCGGCTCTTTCCTCAGTTTGGCTCTTGCGGACATTGCTGCTATGAACATTGGGGTGCATATGGCCCTTCTTTTCACTACATCTGTGTCTTTGGGGTAAATACCCAGGAGCGCAATTGCTGGGTCATAGGGTAGCTCTATTTTTAACTTTTTGAGGCACCTCCCCACTGTTTTCCAAAGTGGCTGTACCAACTTGCATTCCCACCAACAGTGTAAGAGGGTTCCCCTTTCTCCACAACCTCTCCAACATTTGTTGCTTCTTGCCCTGTCCATTTTTGCCATTCTAACTGGCGTAAGGTGGTATCTCAATGTGGTTTTGATTTGAATTTCTCTGGTGGCTAATGATGATGAACATTTTTTCATGTGTCTGTTAGCCATTTGTATGTCTTCTTCAGAGAAGTGTCTTTTCATGTCTTCTGCCCATTTTATGACTTGATTATTTGTTTTTTGGGTGTTGAGTTTGAGAACTTCGTTATAGATCTTAGATACCAGCCCTTTATCTATAGTGTCATTTGCAAATATCTTTTCCCATTCTGTGGGTTGCCTCTTTGTTTTGTGGACTGTTTCCTTTGCTGTACAGAAGCTTTTTATCGTGATGAAGTCCCAAAAATTCATTTTTGCTTTTGTTTCCCTTGCCTTTGGAGACATGTCTTGAAAGAAGTTGCTGTGGCCGATGTCAAAGAGGTTACTGCCCATGTTCCCCTCTAGGATTTTGATGGATTCCTGTCTCACATTGAGGTCTTTCATCCATTTTGAGTTTATCTTTGTGTATGGTGTTAGAGAATGGTCGAGTTTCATTCTTCTGTATATAGCTGTCCAATTTTCCCAGCACCATTATTGAAGAGACTGTCTTTTTTCCGTTACATATTTTTTCCTGCTTTGTTGAAGATTATTTGACCATAGAGTTGAGGGTCCATATCTGGGCTCCCTATTCTGTTCCATTGGTCTATATGTCTGTTTTGTGCCAGTACCGTGCTGTCTTGGTGATCCCTGCTTTGTAATATAGCTTGAAATGGGGCAACGTGATGCCCCCAGCTTTGTTTTTCTTTTTCAAGATTTCCTTGGTGATTCGGAGTCTTTTCTGATTCCATACAAATTTTAGGATTGTTTGTTCCAGCACTTTGAAATATGTCATTGGAATTTTGATTGGGATGGCATTGAAGGTATAGATTGCTCTGGACAGCATAGACATTTTAACAATGTTTATTCTTCTGATCCATGAGCATGGAATGTTTTTCCATCTTTTTGTGTCTTTGAGTTCTTTCATGAGTGTTCTGTAGTTCCTAGAGTATAGATCCTTTACCTCTTTGGTTAGGTTTATTCTGAGGTATCTTCTGGTTTTTGGTGCTATTGAAAATGGAATCGTTTCTCTAATTTCTCTTTCTACAGTTGCATTGTTAGTGTATAAGAAAGCAACTGATTTCTGTGCATTGATTTTGTATCCTGCCACATTACTGAATTGCTGTATGAGTTCTAGTAATTTGGGGGTGGAGTCCTTTGGGTTTTCCACAGAAAGTATCATGTCATCTGTGAAAAGAGAGAGTTTGACGACTTCTTTGCCAATTTGAATACATTTGATTTCTTTTTGTTGTCTGATTGCTGTTGCTAGGACTTCTAGTACTGTGTTGAACAATAGTGGCAAAAGTGGGCATCCTTGACATGTTCCTGATCTTAAGGGAAAGGCTCTCAGCTTTTCCCCATTGAGGATGATATTCGCTGTGGGTTTTTCATAGATGGATTTTATGAACTTGAGGAATGTTCCCTCTATCCCTATACTCTGAAGAGTTTTAATCAGGAAAGGATGCTGTATTTTGTCATGCTTTTTCTGCATCAGTTGAGAGGACCATATGGTTCTTTCTCCTCTTATTAATGTGTTCTATCACATTGATTGATTTGCGAATGTTGAACCACCCTTGCATCCCGGGGATAAATCCCACTTGGTCGTGGTGGATGATCCTTTTACTGTATTGTTGGATCCTATTAGCTAGGATTTTGTTGAGAATTTTGGAATCCATATTCATCGGGGATAATGGTCTGAAATTCTCCTTTTTGATGGGGTCTTTGCCTGTTTTGGGGATTAAGGTAATGCTAGCCTCATACAATGAGTCTGGAAGCTTTCCTTCTGTTTCTATTTTTTGAAACACCTTTAGGAGAATAGGTATTATTTCTGCTTTGAATGTTTGATAGAAATCCTTCAGGCCCTGGACTCTTGTTTTTTTGGGAGGTTTTTGATCACTGCTTCAATCTCGTTACTGGTTATTGGGCCTAGTCAGGTTGTCAATTTCTTCCTGTTTCAGTCTTG
This sequence comes from Callorhinus ursinus, assembly GCF_003265705.2. NCBI lineage: Eukaryota > Metazoa > Chordata > Mammalia > Carnivora > Otariidae > Callorhinus > Callorhinus ursinus. Next base: position 52,978,755 of record NW_027397069.1, on the reverse strand, counting down.
GCAGTTTATAGGATTCCAGGAAGGCATCCGTTTCATCCAGGTTGCTCAGTTTATTGGCATATAGTTGTTGTATATAGTGGCATATAGTAATAATAATTTCTAATAATTGTTTCTATTTCCTTGGTGTTAGTCGTGATCTCTCCCCTTTCATTCATAATTTTATTAATTTGGGTCCTTTCCCTTTTCTTTTGGATAAGTCTGGCCAGTGGTTTATCGATCTTATTAATTCTTTCAAAGAATCAGCTTCTAGTTTTGTTGATCTGATCTTCTGTGTTTCTTGTTTCTAATTCATCGATCTCTCCTCTTATCTTATTTCTCTTCTAATGCATGGCTTAGGCATCATTTGTTGCTTTTTCTCTAGTTCTTTAACGTGTAAAGTTAGTTGGTGAATTCATGATTTTTCTATTTTTTTGAGTGAGGCTTAGATGGCTATGTATTTCCCCCTTAGGACCGCCTTTGCAGTATCCCATAGGTTTTGGACTGACGTGTTTTCATTCTCATTGATTTCCATGAATTGTTTAAGTTCTTCTTTGATTTTCTGGTTGACTCAAACATTCTTGAGCAGAGTGGTCTTTAGCTTCCAAGTGTTTGAATTTCTTCCAAATTTTTTCTTGTGATTGAGTTCCAGTTTTAAAGCATTATGGTCTGAGAATATGCAGGGAATAATCTCAGTCTTTTGGTATTGGTTGAGACCTGATTTGTGACCCAGTATGTGGTCTATTCTGGAGAAAGTTCCATGTGCGCTTGAGAAGAATGAGTATTCTGTTGTTTTAGGGTAGAATGTTCTGTAAATATCTATGAGATCCATCTGGTCCAGTGTATCATTCAAAGCTCTTGTTTCCTTGTTGATTTTCTGCATAGATGATCTGTCCATTGCTGAGAGTGGAGTATTGAGGTCTCCTACAATTAACGTATTGTTATTAATATGACTATTTTGGTTAACAGTTGGCTTATGTAGATGGCTGCTCCCATGTTGGGGACATAGATATTTACAATTGTTAGATCTTCTTGTTGGATAGGACCCTTTAAGACTGATCTAGTGTCCTTCTGTGTCTCTAACTACAGACTTTAGTTTAAAATCTAATTTGTCTGGGGGCGCCTGGGTGGCTCAGTCGGTTAAGCGGCTGCCTTCGGCTCAGGTCATGATCCCAGGGTCCTGGGATTGAGCCCCATGTCCGGCTCCCTGCTCAGCAGAGAGCCTGCTTCTCCCTCTCCCTCTGCCTGCCACTCTGCCTACTTGTGCTCTCTATCTCTCTGTCAAATAAATAAATAAAATCTTTAAAAAATAAAAAAAAATAAAATAAAATCTAATTTGTCTGATATAAGAATTGCTACCCCAGCTTTCTTTTGAGGTGTGTTGGCATGGAAGATGGAACTCCATCCCTTCACTTTCAGTCTGGATGTATCTTTAGGTTCAAAATGAATCTGTTGTAGACAGCATATGGATGGGTCCTGTCTTTTTATCCAATCTGCAACCCTGTGCCATTTTATGGGAGCGTTTAGGCCATTCACGTTGAGAGTGATTATTGAGAGATACGAATTAATTCTCATCATGTTGCCTGTGAAGACATTGTTTTTATAGATTGTCCTTGTAAATTTCTGTTCTATATCACTCGTTGGGTCTTTCCTCTTTATCGAACCCCCCTTAATATTTCTTGCAGGGCCGGCTTAGTGGTCACATGTTCTTTCAGTTTCTGCCGGTCTTGGAAGCTCTGCATCTCTCCATCCAGTCTAAATGAGAGACTTGCTGGATAAAGTATTCTTGGCTGCATGTTTTTCTTGTTTAATACACTGAATATGTCTTGCCAGGCCTTTTTGGCTTGCCAGGTCTCTGTGGATGGGTCTGACGTTATTCTGATGTTCCTCCCTCTGTATGTAAGGAATCTCTTCCCCCTAACTGCCCTTAAGATGGTTTCCTTCGTTCTAAGATTTGCGATTTTTACTGTTTCATGCCTGGGTGTTGGCCTGTTTTCCTTGATCTTGGGAGGGGTCCTCTCAACCTCTAGGACACGAATGTTTGTTTCATTCCCCAGATTAGGCCAGTTCTCAGCTACGATTTGCTCAAATATGTCTTTTAGTCCTCTCTCTCTCTCCACCCTCTCCGGGATTCCAGTAATTCTGAAATTGGAATGTTTCATGCTGTCACTTATTTCTCTGACTCTATTTTCATGGATTTTGAGTTGTTTTTCCCTGGGCTCCTCTTTTTCCTTCTTGTCTATTAATTGGTCTTCTAGATCACTAATTTATTCTTCTGCCTCCCTTACCCTCGCTGTTAGATTATCTAGATTAGATTGGATCTCACTGATAGCATTTTTAAGTCCTGCCAGTTCAGCTTTCATGTCTGCCCTTAGAGACTATGTTGCCATTAATCAATTTCTCCCTTCTAGCTATTGTCTTCACAATTGCTACCCTGAATTCCATCTCTGACATCTTGGTTATATCTGTATCCATTTGTAAATATGCGGCATAAATCATAATCTCTGAGTCTTTCCTATTTTGGGGGTTCCTCCTCCTAGTCATTCTGTTGAGGGGTGATTGAGGGAATGTATAGAGTCCAAATTATTGACCAGAACCCAAGCAAGATGCACCTGTTTTCTAGGGACCTTAGGGTTCCTGGCCTCTTGTTTCCCAGGGTGTCTTCTGGGGGATGGGCCTGCTGGGCTGTTACTCAGGCAACCCTCTTTGGTCACAGTTGCCCTGACCCCTGTGGCGGGGGATGGGCTCAGTGGGAACCAGTTTTGGGGGCTTTTGTTCTCTGGTGGCTTTCCGTGTCTCTTCCAAGCGTCTGAGCAGAAGAGATCATTTCCAACCCTCTGCCTCAGAGCAGAGAGATCGCAGTCTGTTCTTCAGTGAGCTCTCCAGGCCACACTCTCTCCGTTTCTGTCTGTGCTGCTATAAACTGCAGCATCCTGGGTTGTGCGCCCCTCTGCAGTGCCCCCAGTCCTGCCTCCAGATCAGGGTACGTCTCTGCCCTTTGTGCTTCCAAAACCACCAGCTGCTCCCATTTCGCATGTGCAACCCTGCTGCTCCAGGTTTCCGACCCCGGGGGGCTGCCCTAAAGTCCTTTCCCCACCACTACAGGTCTGCGAGTCTGTGCCCATCCCCAGCACGGGAGGCTATTGCTCACCGGCAGTGTGGGATCCCCACAGCCAGGCTCCCTCTCACTGCTGTTTATCCTCTGATATCTGCCCGTGGAATATCAGCTCCCCGCTTTGTACCTTGAAACCAACTGCCTGCGATATTCTGTTTGTAGAGATCCAGATCTATATTCTTACAGCTCAGGCTGATGTCATGGGTGTTCAGAGTGATCTGGTAGATATCCAGCTCAATTCCGGGGCCCAGTTGGAATAGGGTCCCCTACTTCTCTGCCATCTTTCTCAGATCTCTTTATTAGTACTTCTTTAGGATCACAAGCAAATGGTTTGGATCATCTTTGGTTGAACCTTGAAAGCAGTCTGTTTTATATGTTACCCTCTGTACCTTACCTTTTTGTGCTTGTCTCTGCTCAGAGTGGAGGTTTTTTTGGGATTCAGGTAATAGTTTCCTTCTAAACTAGATTTCTGAACTTATTTTTAACTTTCACTTACACCTGCTGGTTTGGGACAGTCTTAGCTTGATGAAAATCTTTGCTGTTGGTTGAGGATGCAGTTAATAGTTTTGCCATGTGCAGCAAAGTGACACAGGTTACTTTTCATTTTTCTGTTGTACCTGGGGTGGCTGAGCACAAGGATTTCACTTTTGATTGCTGGACAGAAGATTCCCAATTTTCACATTGGAGTGAATCCTCAGCAGAGTGTGTATACAGCTAAAGGGTTGTAAGGCCCAGGACAGCCTGTTCTCCAATCTTTTCCCCTCTACCCTATTCATAGGGAAGACTCCTCATCCCCCTGCAACCTTCTCTGGGAAGTTCTGGATGTACTCATGTTACCCTGTGTATCTGATTTGATTTAAAAAACCCGACAACCACAAAACCTTATCAATAATAAGCTTTTCTTTTCACATTTAAAGCATTGGGCTTATAACATTTCCCCATTTCATGACTTATAATTTTGCTGTATGACTTTATTTATTTATTTATTTATTTATTTATTTATTTATTTATTTATTTTAAAGATTTTATTTATTTGAGAGAGAGAGAATGAGAGATAGAGAGCACGAGAGGGAAGAGGATCAGAGGGAGAAGCAGACTCCCTGCTGAGCAGGGAGCCCGACATGGGACTTGATCCCGGGACTCCAGGATCATGACCTGAGCCGAAGGCAGTTGCTTAACCAACTGAACCACCCAGGCGCCCTGATGTATGACTTTAAATGATCCGAAGTACTGGTAAGGGCATGCTAATATTCCCCTGTGACTTTACCTATTTCCACATTTCAAAAACAGCTTCCATCATACATCTCTCCTGGTTCTTTTGGGAAATTACCTAATGAGCACATCAATCAGGAGATAGAAACCATACAACTTGCATTGTTTTAACAGAGGGAATTTAATATAGGGAATGGTTAATGAGGTAAATGAAAGGCAAGCTATGCTAAGTTGTCATGGGAGTGTCATGGAACAAGGAGAAGAGGGGGGAATTATTGAAACTTAGAACTATGGAAGAGATGCCCCATGGGGTGAACACTCAGAATTCTGAAAAGGAGCCACTGCCTAGTTGAGTCTGGTGTCTCTGAGCTTGGAGAAGTTGCCCTGATTTCTAAGGCAAGGACACTGGCTCATGGGTGCTGGCAGCTCTGGGCATGCGATGTGGCTGGATCCACAAGTGCTGGGTCCACTTGCTGCTCTGGGTGGGAGCTGCTGTTGGGGCAGAGAAGCCAAGCAGCGGTGACACAGGAAGCAAGCAGAAAATGCAAAAGAAGCAAACAGGAAGGAGCAAATCCCTTTCCTCTCCCCTAGCTTAGCAATCTCCCTGTCACCTTGGTACTTGCAGGACCTGACCAGGTGGAGCAGGTAAGGGAGAATGTGGCAGCATCCCACCTCAGCATCACACAGCCCAGTGTGCAAGGGTGGGTTTGGAGTTGAGAGGCAACAGCCTGATGTCTGGCATGTTGAGCTATTGTTGTAGAAATCCTTTCATTTGTAAAGGACTTATATTTGAGTTCTGTATTTTGAAAGCAATAAGCATGCCACACCTGAAGAATGACTGTGACCAAGGTATTTTGTCACTTTCAAGGCATGCCTATAAAATGCTCAGTAGATGTGCATTTTAAAAAAAAGTGAGATCATTTTGCTGAACACAAGAAGTTCCATTTGTGGGCTATTTATGTCAGGACTGTATTAGTTTATGTGGTGGTTTTAAAATATGTCCATGAATTCTTCAATATTCCTCCTTTCAAGAGGTGCTGCCTAATTCCCCTAGTGTCTCAACTCACCCTACCCTTGCATGTGGGTGTATTTACTTATTGGTTTCTAACACATGGAATGTTCCAGAAATGATGATGTGTGACTCCTGAACACAGCTGTTCCATCTTGTTCTCTTGGATGTTCTCAGGGGGTAGCTCATCACTGTGATGTGGGAACACTCACAGTGACTGAGTAGAGACTCTTGTGAGCAGAATCTGAGACTTCCTGCCCACAATCAGCATCAGCTGCCTGGTAAGTGTGAGTGAGCCAACTGGGAAGGAGGTCCTATAACTCCATGAAAACCTTTAGAAAAAGCTCTAGCTGTCATTTTGACTGCAACTCACAAGATACTCGGAGGCAGAAACACCTGTTTAAGCTGTTTCTAAATACCTGAAGCTGAGAAATTTTATTGTTTAAAACCATTGAGGTAATTTGTTATGAAGCAATAGATCACTAATACACTTTGGCTTTTGGAAAACAATGGGAATAATCAAATTTTTAAAAAGATTCACAGTCCTGGGGCACTTGGGTAGCTCAGTCAGTTAAGCATCTGCCTTCTGCTCAGGTCATGATCCTAGGGTCCTGGGATCGAGTCCCACATCAGGCTCCTTGCTCAGTGCAGAGCCTGCTTCTGCCTCTCCCTCTGCCCCTCTCTCTCACTTGCTCTCACTCTATCTCAAATAAATAAATAAAATCTTAAAAAAGAAGATTCACAGTCCTCATTTGGGTGGTCACTATCATTCAGGGGGTCCACTTCAGATGACCATGTCTTTTCCAGGGAGTCCCTTGTAAATCCAGCACTGCCATATATGTTTAAAATTATAGAAATATTTTCACCATTTTTTATTAAGATGGAACATACATTATCATAACCCCTGTAGAACTTAGAATAAGCCCTGGTAATAAGCCCAGATGTATATGTTTCTGAATTTATTATCTTGGGTTCCTAGTACCTTGTGGAAAATATCTATTCTGACAGGGACTTCTAATATTCTCCCAAATCCGTTGTGGATTCCACACCAACCTTACAGAATATCTGGAACCTAGCAGTTAGCATGAAAGAAAAAGAAGTATTTTCCAAGTGAAGCCATATGTTGTTGCTATCACATGGTAATCACCGTCATCACCATCATTGTTATTAAACATTAAGCTGCAGGTAATATTATAATGTGTCCATTTAAGTGAAATCAACCACAGGCCCCCAAGGGCAATTGCAGAGACCCTTAATTATTTTAAAAATTAAATTAAAATAATTAAAAATAATTATTTTAAAAATAATTATTTTCCTTTTGTCTTAAGTCCTTAATATTTGTAGGTGTGGACAGTGCTTACATTTGGCTGATGTAGCCAGCATTCCATGGGAACAGATATCCTGTATCAAGGCAACGACACTTACTTTATCAGCATTCCATTGGAAATGCTGCTGTCAACTCAGCCATTAGCTTCATTTTGCAAACTGATTCTCTTTATAGTTACCCATATTGGATGACAGAGTTTCGAAAGGGAAGAAGTGGAAGAGAGAAGTATGCCTGCTGAGCTAATTGCACTCGTCTGTCTCCGCAGGATATAAAATATCTCCTTTATCCATTCATTCTTCTAAGCATGCTATTTCAAAGTACAGTTCAGCTAAGAACTCAAATGTTAAAAAGCCCACATGACATTTCCAGACCAATACATTATCCAACTTTTGAGCTAGTACAGACAAGGTGACCGATGGCTGGTGGGCTGGTCATATGCCCCAGAGAAGTGTATTGTCGTGCTTGAAAGTGATTCCTCTTGGGGAGTCCGGGTTGGGGTTTTGAAACTATGATTTGTTTGCTGCAGAACAAGCCAACCATGGTTCCTTCACGCAATGCTTGTGTTCCATGCAGCTAGAGGTGAAGCAAGGATGTGTTTTCTTCTTTCTCATCCTCAAGTTTGAGTGACATTTAGTTTGCTATTTGAGTAGGAATATTAGCTCCCCTTATAGATGTGGGTGTCAGGAGATAAGAACTCATGCTCTCCTCGGCTCTTCCTTATGAAGAAATCTTGATGTTACTTTTGATGATGCAACTCTTCCTTTAGATTATAGGGGTTTTGTTAGAAGATAACATGGACAGTTTTTTTCAGTTTAATACAATATAAGGCTAGGAAGGAGGCAGGAGGGGGCGGTGCTCATTGGAGAGGAAAAAGAGGCAAGGGGAGAAAGGCAGAAATGAGAGACTTGGAATTGCAAATCTGTGGTTAAAAAGAACAGCTATGGAGGTATCAATTTCTGTGTGTTTTCAAGGCCTGTGCAGTGAACAGACATGTGTGGAGCCCTCCCCAATCATTCTGCACACCCGAGTCTTCCCCTGAGTGTGATCTTAAACAACCCCATCCCATCTCCTGGCCTTCCGTTTTGGAAATACCAGGGAGAAGAAGTCTGATTATATGCCCAGGCTAGCATGAAAATAAAGGAAGTTTTCTTTAAGGGGAAAAAAAAAAAAGAAAGAAAACAGCCTTTGATTGTTGGGCAGGAGTCCGCCTGCTCAGGGCAGGGCCAAACTCCCTCTGTTTTCATGGTACCTCAGCAGCTTCTGTTCCAAGAGACCTCATAAACCTGGCCTCCTGGGAAAGGTTTGGAGATACTAGAAGATGATTAGAAAAGTGGGGAGTGTTAAATAGTTTCTCTATTGTAAATATTATTAATATGATGCTTAAAAATGCTTTTCTCCAAAAAGACTGGACTTTTGAGGGACAATTTCTGTGGAGTTTGGATAAGCAGGAGAGATGTCTGCAATGTGCTGGGGGCAACTAGGGAAGCATTTTTATTTAAATAATGATAGCAGTAATGCGATGTGGGTTAGTTAGAGGGTAGAGGTAGAGGGTAAGTTAGAAGGATTTCATATCACCAGGTAAGGAACTGAGCATTTCATATGCCTGAATATATTTGTCTAATTAAAAAATCATTTTGGAAATAAGACTTTATGTTTCAGAGTTTGTCTTATATCTAGGCCAGTAAGATTTAGTCTTTAATGATGGCTCTTCTGTGAGTTCTGAAAATATTCTTCGAGTATGGATTTTACTAATTTGTAAGGGATTGCTAGATAATTCTTCCAACTCATGTCCTGCTTCCCTGAGGCATTTCCAACTTTAAAGTCACTATTTCTCTTTTTCACTAACTAGATGTGTTTGGTATTGTAGGGGTGTTATAATTGCTGAGACCCTAACCTTCCTTCCAACTTCTCAGGTGGGTGGTAACCTATAGAAGCCCTTGTGGCTACTCTGTTTTTACTGGGATTGAAGCATTATAATTCACTTCTGAAATTTCCTCATACATACTATAGTGAAAAATTTTAGAAATATTTTCACCATTTTTTATTAAAATGGAACATACATTATCATAACCACTATAAAACTTAGAATAAGCCCTGGTAAACAGATGTATATGTTCCTGAATTTATTATCTTGGGTTCCTAGTACATTGTGCAAGTTATCTATTCTGACAGAGACTTCTAATATTCTCCCAAATACAGTGCTCCTCTCTTTCCAGACACATGGGAGAATTGTACTTTCCTGCTGCCTTGCAGTTGGGTATTACTGCCATTGAATTGAGAGCAGAAGAAACATGTGTCACTTCAGGGCTAGAGCATTTATTTGCTGGTGTGTGACTCTCTAGCTCTGCCCATTCCTTCCAGTGGTGAGCCCTGAAGCATCATGGAGAAATGGTGGCATACCTAGATGCAGTGACCTCAGGAAACAAAACTGGTCTGCCAATCCATACTGGACATATAGTACGAGTGACAAACTTTTGTATTTTTAAGTTACTGAAATTTCTGGGATTCTTTGTTAGTGCAGCATAACCTAACCTATTTTAACTACCATATGCTTCTTCACTAACATACACAGATGATGGCCTGTGGACAAATTTGGCATGCTGTCTATCTTTAAAATCTTTTTTATTTTCTGTACTTCTTTTCTTGTGGTAAAGTAGATCTAATATACATTTTACCTTTTGTTTAATTTTATTATGTTATGTTAGTCACCATACAATATATCATTAGTTTTTGATGTAGTGATCCATGATTCATTGTTTTCATATAACACCCAGTGCTCCATGCAATACGTGCCATCCTTAATACCCATCACTGGGCTAACCCATCCACCCACTTCTTTTGGATAAGTCTGGCCAGTGGTTTATCGATCTTATTCTTTCAAAGAACCAGCTTCTAGTTTCGCTGACCTGATCTACTGTGTTTCTGGTTTCTAATTCATTGATCTCTGCTCTAATCTTATTATTTCTCTTCTAATGCATGGCTTAGGCATTGTTTGTTGCTTTTTCTCTAGTTCTTTAAGGGGTAGAGTTAGTTGGTGAATTCAGGATTTTTCTATTTTTTTGAGTGAGGCTTGGATGGCTATGTATTCCCCCCCTAGGACCACCTTTGCAGTATCCCATAGGTTTTGGACTGATGTGTTTTCGTTCTCATTGGTTTCAATGAATTGTTTAAGTTCTTCCTTGATTTCTTGGTTGACCCAAACATTGTTGAGCAGAGTGGTCTGTAGCTTCCAAGTGTTTGAATTTCTTCCAAATTTTTTCTTATGATTGAATTCCAGTTTTAAAGCATTATGGTCTAAGAATATGCAGGGAATAATCTCAATCTTTTGGTATGAGATTGAGACCTGATTTGTGACCCAGTATGTGGTCTTCTGGAGAAAGTTCCATGTGCGCTTGAGAAGAATGAGTATTCTGTTGTTTTAGGGTGGAATGTTCTGTGTATATCTCTGAGGTCCAACTGGTCCAGTGTGTCATTCAAAGCTTTTGTTTCTTTGTTGATTTTCTGCTTAGATGATCTGCCCATTGCTGAAAGTAAAGTATTGAGGTCTCCTACAATTAACGTATTGTTATTAATATGACTATTTTGGTTAACAGTTGGCTTATGTAGATGGCTGCTCCCATGTTGGGGACATAGATATTTACAATTGTTAGATCTTCTTGTTGGATAGACCCTTTAAGACTGATCTAGTGTCCTTCTGTGTCTCTAACTACAGACTTTAGTTTAAACTGCAGCGTCCTGGGTTGTGTGCTCCTCAGCAGTACTCCCATTCCTTGCTTCCAGGTCAGGGCCTGTCTCTGCCCTTGGTGCTTCTAAAACCGCCTGCTGCCCCCAGTCATAGGCACGGCCCTGTCATTCTGGGTTTCCATCCTGTGGGGGGGGAGGCTGCCCTAAAGTCCTTTGTCGCTACTGGTCTGGGAGTCTGTGCCCTGTCCCTAGCACGGGAGGCTATCGCTTACCAGCGGTGTAGGATCCCCATGGCCAGGCTTCCTCCCACTGCCGATTATCCTCTGATATCTGCCCATGGAATCATGGCTCCCTGCTTCATACCTCGAAACCAACTGCCTGTGATATTCTGTAGAGATCCAGATCTATCTTCTTACTTCTCAGGCTGATTTTGTGGGTGTTCAGAATGGTCTGGTAGATATCAGCTCAATTCCGGGGACCAGTTGGAATAGGGTCCCCTACTCCTCCATCACCTTTTCCTCCTCCTTACATTTTACCATTTTAACCATGTTTACAATTCAGTGGCATTAATTCCACTCCCATTTTTGTGCTGCCATCACTATCATCCATCTTCTGAACTCTTTCATCTTCTCAATCAGAAAATTGGTAGCTGTTCAACTTCCATTCCTCCCTTCCCGCAGCCCCTCGTAATCACTATTCTACTTTCCATTGCTATGAATTTGCTTTTTTCTAGGTACCTTATATAAGTGAATAATATAATATTTATCCTTTTGTACCTGGCTTATTTCACTTAGCATGACATCCTTAAACTTCATCCATGTTGTAGCATGTCAGAATCTCCTTCCTTTTTTAAGACTGAATAATATTCCATTGTGTGTATATAATACATTTATTTACTTGGGTTGTTCCCACCTTCTGGCTATTGTGAATAATGCTGCTATGAACATTGGTGTACAAACACCTGTTTGGGTCCTTACTTTAGTTTTTGGGGGGTATATACCCAGAAGGAGAATTGCTCATATGGTAATTCTATGTTTAACTTTTTTTGAGGAAGCATCATACTGTTTTCCACAGTGGCTGCATTATTTTACATTACCATGAGCAATGCATGGGGGTTTGCCGCATCTTTGCCAATATTTGCTATATTCCATTTTATTTTAAATTAATTTTTTAAATTATAGCCATCATAATGTGTATAAAGTGGTATATCATGGCTTTGATTTGAATTTTCCTAATGATTACTTTTGTTGAGCATTTTTTCTATGGCTATTGGTATATTTCTTTTGGAGAAATGTCTATTCAGGTCTTTGCCCATTTTTGGATCAGGTTGTTTATGTTTCTGTTGAGTTGTTGCTGCCTGTTTTTGTAAATACAGTTTTTTTTGGAACACAGCCATTCATTTTTATAGGTGCCGTTGTGCTATAACAGCAGAGTTGAATAGTTGTGATAGGAGCTGAGTAGCGTACAAAGCTTAAAACATTTACTTTGTGACCTTTTACAGAAAAATATTGCCAAGTGTAGAACATTAGAGCTTCTATTTCCACTTTCCCCAGGAAACCAGGCAAGTGTACCCTCCTCACTCTTCCGTTTTCATCCTCCCCACCCTTGACCTCAAGACGTGAAACTTACTCCATCGATCAAAGCTGTGAAGAAAGGTAAAATTTGGGAGTTGGGAAGGAGAACAGATATAGGAAGAACAATATTTCAAGGTCATGAGGTGAAAACATGGAAGAGGGACTCCATAATGCTTATTTTTTTATATTAATATTTATTCATTACCTTTAATGTACTAGGGTCCTGCTGGATACTTTTCATGCATAATAACATTTAGTTGTCAGAACATATCTCTGAGATAGATGTTTTTATTAACCTTATTTTAAAAATGAGGGCATTGAGGGATTTTTGCCCAAAGTTACATTGTAAGTGACTGAATCAGGATTTAAACTCAGCCCAGTCTAGCTCTAGAGTCTCAGCTTAGCCCCTCCATCCCTATGCTGAGCAGAAACAAGTTACATGTGGAATAAGGGAGCCAACTAAGTAGGTTGGAGAAGAGGCTGTGTTCTGGAAAGTGGATGTAGGGAAGGCAAATGAGATTTAAACTAAATTTCAGGTGGCCTTGAGTGCCAGACTGTGGATTTTGGACTTTATTGTGAGAACTTTGGGGAGCTTACATGATGGAAATCAATCTGGGGTTGTGAAGAGTTGAAGGCATGAGGTGAGTAAGGCAGAGGGAGAGCTTGGTAGGCTGTTATAGTATAACCTAGCACAATGAATAAGGCTTCAACTATGATGCTATAAATTTTAAAGTGGATAATAAAAAGTCGTGAATCTGTTTTCTTAGAGTAATGACTCTAAAGGTATTTCTAGGTTAATTTTAGAGGAGAATATAGGTCTCCCCTCTCCTTTCTCTGTCCTTGGCTGGATTTTTCATCTACCATGGAGATTGCTGTGAGAGATGCCATAATAAAATTGGGAAATGGAAAATATCATCCCCTGAAGCACCTTTGCCTATGAGTGTAGTCATTTGTGCCTTTCTTAAGGCTTGTGGGGACTTTCTTAATTCACGCAAGGACTGAGAACTTTAATTTGATCTCCTTCTAGTTACTAATAAATTACAATCTTACTTTGTTCTATATGACAGATAGGACTCTGTTTATAGTACTTCTATTAGTTTTGCCGGATAGAAGAGGTCTTAATTTATTCTGAAGGGGTCTATAGCAGGAATAAGTCAAACTGTTGTTACCACAAATGCATATTTGAGAATTGGAGGCGTGTTGATGTTCAGAGAGCTTCTGGTATTATGAAAGGTCCAGACACAAGGTAAACATTTAAGGTGAGTTTAATGAAGAACTATAACAATTGTACCTAGCTTTGGCTTTATCAGGATTTGCTTTAAAATATAACATTCACAACAGAGTGAGTTCTCATGATTCATGTAGTTATGTTCCATAAAGTCTCTGTGAACACAGAGTTAGCAAATAATGAACCATTGCTGTTGGGAAAATGCAGGATAAGTTCCTGCAAGCCTCTGGTCACAATATTTTCATTAACAGATCAGTACATAACCTTGTGGTATGTGTGTGTCTGTTTAAAGACATTTAAAACAGACGGTTGATTATTGAACATTGAACTATGGCCAACAGCATTGTAACTCATGCCTGAATGAAGCTTCTTTAACACACATGTTTTCTGCGTAAGGCACATCATAGTCTCCTGTGCTTAGGAACACTAGACAGCACTTCAGCACCCCAGTGATTGGGAGCCATTTTAACCCAAAAATTCACAAGTGTGGCACTAACTAGACAGCAGAAAGGATACCTATTTCCAGTATGGGAACTGGAATAAGAAGGTGGAGCACCAGCTTGTTCTACCTTGGCTGGGAACATGTGCATCAAGTGATTCAAAGTTTTTGCCACTCTGCACATTTTCCTAAATGATCACAAAAGCTCCACAAATATTGATTTTGGGGTTACAAATAAATTTTAGCAAGTAGGTAAACTTGTAAACATAGAATCCATGAATAATGAAGATCGATTATATGTGATTAATGAATGACATTATTTTTATAACCAAAGTTCAGTTTGGTTAATTATGTGCTAACCCATGCTTAGTTAAACCCTGTCTGGGTGAAATCCTAGATCCCACACAGTTCTTCTCTGATTTGTAGGGAGAAAGCATAGGGAGGTAGCAACAACTGGACCAGGTACTTGCCTTGCAGATCGAAACCCTGCATGACAGTGAAGACCATTTCACCAGTCCAGGTGTGAAAAACACCAGTTGAGCGATGACTAACCCATATGCTCACCCTAACTAGTGAGAACTCACAACAGACTTAATTTCCTTTTGCCTCTTGCACATCACTTAGAACAGTTAGAGCATGTGAAGCACAGAGGGTTTTAATCTTGGGACGGGACTTCCACCCTAGGAGTCAAAAACACAAGGAATTGCCAAAGCTAGCCTTGCATGTCTCCCAAGACAGGAGCATTTCAAACTTTGGAAGCAATTGCCAAACAAGGAACTGAGTCCCCAAAGCCCTTAGGTCCAAGATGTCGTGGTGCTAGTTCATTGTCCTGTCCAACACCATGGAGAGAATTCAAGGTCTTGCCTCAGACCTCTTGCACTCCCCTGGCACCCAGGGGCCTTATAGCAGTGGTGACTCCTCCCCATGCTTCCCAACTCAGACCTGTCCTTCATTGCAGGCCCCGTGCTTCCAAACCATCTGTGAGGCAGGCTTGTCACTGCTGTGTCCCTGCAGGGAAGGCCCAGACTCCTTTGGCTTTACCCTGGTCCTCTTCCATGATGCCCAAAATCTTGGGCATTGATTAAAGTGCAGTCATAGGTACTATCATTTGAAGTTCTGGGGAATTAGAAGTGACAGCAGAAAACAAGGCAGGAGGTACTTCCACAGAAGCTGTAGATATTTTGAGGTACAGTGTATATCCTACCTGGGGTGGGTTGAGCAAGATAGGGGCGTTTGGTGTGGAGCAAAAGGATTCTCTTGGGGTATTAGAATGTTTATGCCCAGTGCAGTAATTGGTACCCATAATGGCAGTTCTGCCATTCAGTATGTGTCAAATTACTTTCAGACACACTACCAAAAAGACATAGAAGTAAAGGATTTTAGTAAAGATTGTCATAGGAATGGTGAAAACACAGTAAGCTTTGGCACTTTTGGAGAAGGCTTATCTGCAAAATTTAGTTCTGTGCAATACTTTATTTCTGGATGATGCTGAGGTAAACAAGACCTAATCATTTTGGATGAATTGCTTGGTTCACAGCCTTCCTGGTTCATGCATATTTCTATTCTAGGTAGAAAGAATGATAGTAAATTTTCTCAAATGAGAGAACCAGCATGAAGGAGGATGGCAGGGTCTCTTGGTTAGTGCCCCAATAGCCAGGTCCCACCCCGTTCTTCCAGGATGGCTCTGCTGAGGCCACCATCTCAGAAAATATCAAATTTCTGGTCTCCCTTGCAGCTAGGGGAGGGCATGTGACTGACATATGGTTAATGAGATGCAAGGGAAAGTCAGTGGGGAAGCTTCGGGAAGAAGGTTTCCTCCTGGATTTAAAAAAAAATTGAAAAAAAAACAATGCAGAGACATATCAGGAAAGTTCTCTGACAGCCCACGTGACTCTGGCCCCCTCCCCTCCTTCCTTTGCACTGAGTTGTGATTAAGTCCACTATAGCCCAATTGCTGTCACAAAGAGACCCTCTACTCATGCACCAAAAATGGCAGGTGGGGGAGATAAGTCCTGATCCTTGATGACACATTGAGTCCTTGAGCCAACCTTGGCACTGCCTTTTTTCAGATTTCTTGTTATGTGAAAGAATTAAAACTCCTCAAGAGTTATTCTGGATATTCTGATACGTGTATTTGTAAACTTCCCAACTGATCAGGGGAGGAAGGGACTTCCTTTTAAGGTTTGTGTTCTCGGAGCACATTTGAAAAGTAAAGAAACTGATGGGCAAAGTTGCAGAAAAAATCGTATGTAGACTGGTAGAGCAAGTTGTTAATGAGGCCAGGGCTGGGGTTGATTTTTTTTTTTTAAGATTTTATTTATTTATTTGAGAGAGAGCATGCACAAGCAGGGGGGAGAGGGAGAAGCAGGCTCCCGGCTGAGCTGAGAGCCCAACGTGGGGCTTGATCCCAGGATTCTGGGATCATGACCTGAAGTGAAGGCAGACACTTAACCGACTGAGCCACCCAGGTGCCCCTGGGGTTAATTTTTTTGGGCAGTTTGGTTGGTGTTTCCATTTCATGGTCATCAGCTGAACCCTTAATGCTCTCAACAGCAGCAACAACAGCACTACCACCACCACCACAATGGTGATAGCTAACACTTTACTGAGTGCTTACACTGGGTACTGATACTGTTCTAGGACCTTTACATTTAAGAACTAATTCTGCTGGGAACCTGTCAGGTCTCCAAGGTGGCCCTCGATGGTCCCCAGCTCCCGGTGTTCACACCTTCGGGTCCTCACTGCTCACACTGTACCAGGGTTGCTTTGTGTGGCTAATGGCATCAGGCAGAGGGGCTGGTATGTCACTTCTGAGATTAGATGATGAAAGACAGCCTTCCTTCTTGGAGAAGAACTGAGGACTCCACCCAGACTGCTGCTTGGTATTTTTGTGGACACGTATTATTTGATCACTTGGGTGGGGTGGTCCCCAGTGTGGAAGAAGTGGTATAAATCCATCATCATCTCTACGAGAAGAATAAGCTCCCCTGCCCACGGTGGGTCAGCAGAATCACCTTTCTACATCAAGGACACTGTGTACAAAGGACTCAGCCCACTTAGAGTCACTCTTTTATTAAATCGGTGACTTCAAAGGCTAGTGCAGATCCAAAGCCTGAGCTCAGTAGCTCTCTCACTCTGATATTTGGTGCCTGTCAAGGATTTGGACTTGTGTAGAGGACAAAGAAAATTTGTTAAAAATAGGGGTTACACTTTGGGAGGGATTTATTTTGTCACAGGTTGGTTCCTGCTCCAAGCAGTGGGTTAACTTAGAGTTCATGTGCTTTTCAAATTTGTATTAATTAATTCCCCCTCCCAATGACCTCTGAATGTGTTAGAATGAGAGCTCCTGGCAGGTCGAGGTCTTGGAGGAGATGTCAGACATTTGGAGAAATCACAGAATATTCATTCCAGAGACAGTGCACGCAGAGGCTCCCAATTACTGAATAGAAGTGTGGCACAAAATTAAAAATCCCCTTTGTAATAATAAAAATTGTATCATTTTACAGTCTATCTAACTCTTAATTTTTCAGAATACTTCCACATACATTGTTTCTTTCCACTCCACTCTTATTCTGTTACAGCTGAGGAAAAGTGACTTAGAGAGGTCAATTGATTTGTTAAGGTCATCCAACAATTATAGCTTGTTTATTTGGTGCTTACTGTGCCTATTTACTATTCTAAGCACTTTACAGATACCAACTCATTTAATCCCAACAATGCTGTGAGGTAGTTTTTGTTGTTAGCCTCATTTTTATGAACAAGGAAGTAAGGCCCAGAGGGCTTAATTAACTTGTCTAAGATCACATAGCTAGAAAGAAACTGAGTCAGGATTTGAACTCCTTTTGTCTGACCCATGAGGGCTGCCTACCTCCAAATCTTTACCCGCTACCAGGCCATGCTGTTAATCATTGAGCTTTACTGTATTAACTAGCAATATAGGTTGGAATCTGAACCCAGCCTCACATTTGAAACTCTAATATTGGTTTCTTTGCTCAAGATGGTAGCCATCTTTTTATAGAACCAAATATATAATTACATATCACATGTCCACCGTTTGTTCTAGAAAACTGTTAACTTGTAAACATGACCTATCTTTTCTGCTAGGTTGCCTGCCATGTTTGATGGAAAGACCTTCAAATGATAGCACTGGGAACCATCCCATAAACCTTGAGAAATCTATCGGTCTGACTGTTACTTCTGATTCCCAAGTGTCCCACATGGACCACAGGGCAACTCTGAAGGTGCCAAGTCATATCTGCACGTGGGTACCTGTCCTTCCCCCACTCTACCTTAAACCTAAATGGAAATCAGGCAGATGTCTTCCTAGGTTGCTTTCCCCAGGCCCCAACCTGAATTTAGCTCTCAAGGTCTTATTTCTCTGAGAGTGGGACCTGAGATCTGGGGCCAGCCCCTTATTGCCTTCAGTATTTGCTACCATTGTGCATGAGCCAACTATTTCAGCGTGACTTATAGGAGGCAGCATGGTGCAGGGGATATAGTGTAGGCTGAGGGTCAGGTCAACTGGTCAGGGTTTTTATCTCTCCTTTACAATTTTCTCTCTTAAAGGCTCTCCTCCTCTTCCTTGACCTTATGCATATGCGGTAGAGGCAGCCTCTAAAATGGCTTGTACCTATTTCTCCCACCAGACATCAAAGATTGGGCAGAGTTACCCTCTGTGCCTCCTGACATCAAAGACACCAGCAGTTTTGACATCCTGGAGGGAGGTTGGTGTGGGGCCAGTGGCTGGAAAATGTTTACATTTGTATAGAATCAGACTACCTTCTACCTTGCACACATAGTACCTGAGTGCTTACTTTCGAGAACTTTCCTATATACTGTTACACTGACAACAGTTCTGTCAACTAGTTCTATTATTATCCTAAAAGATCTTATGAGGTTACACTACATCAAAAACTAATGATGTATGGTGATTAACATAATAAAATAATAAAAAAAAGATCTTTTTTTTAAGATTTTATTTATTTATTCATGAGAGACAGAGGGAGAGAGAGAGAGAGAGAGAGAAGCAGAGGGAGAAGCAGGCTCCCAAGGAGCAGGGAGCCCGATGCGGGACTCGATCCCAGGACCCTGGGACCATGACCTGAGCCGAAGGCAGACGTTTAACCATCTGAGCCACCCAGGTGCCCTAAAAAAAAGATCTTATTAGGTTTCAGGACTTGTCCAAAGGGTGACACAAGGATTCAAATCCAGATTTTTTTACCTTAACTCCTGTGTTCTTTTCATTATGCCACACTGCTCTGCCCATTACCATCCTCTTTCAAGAACTTTTTTTAAAGATTTTATTTACTTATTTTTGTGAGAGAGAGCTCGAGCACATGAGCTGGAGTGGCGGGGTAGGGGCAGAGGGAGAAGCAGGTTCTCTGCTCAGCAGAGAGCCCAACATGGGCTCGATCTCAGGACCCTGGGATCATGACCTGAGCAGAAGGCAGACACTTAACTGACTGAGCCACCCAGGTGCCCCTCTTTCAAGAACTTTTTAGAACAGTATAAAGAAGATCTTATAGACTATCCAACCACTAACTTTGAGTCACCCAATAATTTAGAACTGACTAATAATAATAATATCAGCTAATAGTTATTGAATGCTTACTATGTGTCAGGCACTGTGTTATGTGAGTCAAATCTCATTTAGGTCTTAAAACCAAAACCCTGTAAAGCTTTGCTCCTCAAAATGTGGTCCGCAGACCAGCAGCATGGGCATTACTAGGAACCTGTGAGAAATGCAGCCTTCAGGCCCTGCTCCAGATCCCCTGAATCAGAGCCTGCATTTTACTAGGATCCTAGGCAATTTGTGTGATCATGGATGTCTGAGATGTTCTGCTCTGAGGAACTGCCCTTGCCCATTTTATGGGGGAGAAAAATAAGGCTTGGAGAGATTTCAGTAACTTAGATGTCCGTTTAGCCAGTGCATTCAAACCAGGATGCCTGCCTCCAAAGCCTTGCATATTACAGATGACTACTTTCCATATTTGAGCCTTAGCCTGTGTGCCTATCACATGGGGATAAAGGTGCCTAAGGGTTTGGGTGTCATTGCATGAAATGCAAGATAATCATGCAAAGCAGAGCAGGCTGAGCATCTTGCCCATAGCTAAAAGACAGCTTGGGTTATTTTCTGTAAAATGGTGTTAATAATGCCCACTTGGCAGCATTCTGAGACTCTCCACCATAATGCCTGCCAAGAACTTAGCAAGAGTTTAAGAAATGGTGATTATATTTTATGTGTATAATGATGAAAACTCATGGTTGAGGACTAACAAGTGTTTCTTCACAAATTTCCAGGCAAAGTGTGATTTCTCCTTGTTTAGAAGGACAAGGACTCCCTTTTCGTGGCAACCCCACCCCCCTTTCCTGTAGCAAGAAACCTAAAAGTGAGATAAGCAGGAACAGAAACATTTTATCTACCCAAAGGCCTTGGGCTTTTCCTGTACTTATTTGCTTAGTAGGGAGAAAACTGGTCCATGAGAAAATGTCCATTTCTGTATTTTCTAGCAATATCTCCCTGCTATGGGTATGATTCTAAAAGTATTTCAGCCTGTGAATGAATGCCACTTTTTTTTGTATCACTGCCTCACAGGGCCCCTTTCCTTTCTATGTACCCTGCTGGGAGTTGATGAAACTTTGAGACTCAGATGGCTTGCCTGAAAAACACAGTTAGTGGTAACCCATGTTATGGAGTTGCTAGGGGATTAGATAAAGGAATGCATATATATTCAGAAGACTGGCCATCCTGTTCTTCTCTCAGATGGAGACTAACTAGAACTGAGACTTCTGGGACAAGTATAATAGGGCCCCCAGAATGAGCTATTTAAGGAGCCTCTTGGGAAAATGATTGAAATGTAGGCCCAGTTCTTGATGTGTAGGTTCTGGGGCAAGCAGGAAATGAGCCAAACTCTACCCCCCACCAATGTCTTACTGGGTCAAAGGGGCTCAGAGGGGCTCTATTGCTAATTATGAGGCAGCAAGGGCAGATGTCCACTCTGAGCCAGGTTTAGATGCTAGTTCCCATCACCCCAGCCCTGACCCCACCTGCACTGACTGCATGTGCCTCTTCTCACAAACCACCCAGGCTCTGCTGCAGCCTCCACCGCCTGTCTTCTCCGCCCTCCAGCCCCTGGGCACACAGGTTGTCCTTCCATTTCATGAACTCTGAGTTCACTCCTGGCTCTATGACTTGACATTTGTGGACCCCTCTGCCTGGAATATTCCTCTCCCGGATCTTCCTACAGCGGGCTCATCATCTAAGTCCTAGGTCTATTGTCACTTCCTCAGAGACAGGACCTGGCCACCCCACCTAGCTAAATGACAACTTGCTTCTCATCATTCTCTGTCTTACAATCCTGGTTTTCTCCCCTTTTTCTACAGAGCACGTACCCATTATCTGATGTTATCTGATCTATTGGTTTATCTTTTTGTCTTTCCTACTGCATACGAATGCAAGTTCCTTAAATGCGGGGGCTTTGCCAGTCTTGTTCATTATTGTGTCCCCAGGCTCTAGAACTGTGCCTGGCACATACACTTACTGACAAATAAATGAATCAATGAATGGGAAACTGTAAGGGAAATCCAGCCTGGAAGGCCCTGTGTCTACTTTATACAATGGCATCAGATTTTATTCCCTCCTCCAGACTGTTTTGAGGAGCATGGAAATCCTGCTGGTATCATGGAAAGCAAATCTGAGGCGACTCCAGCCTGAATGATTGAGGCTCAAGGAAAAATATGAGGCAGAACACAATATCCTGTAGAGCAGTTTCTCATAGTGGCAGTTGGGGATAGAGTATGGAATGAGCCTGGGATTTGGGGTGGTGAGTTTGTGGGGATTCAACTGTACTTGTAAAATGTTATTCCCTTTTAAGAAAAAGAATCTCAAGCAAATATAGCAAAGTGTTAAGATTTGATAAAGCTGGGTAGAGGATGCATGAATATTTGGTATACGATTCTTTAGAGTTTTATCATTGTTTGAAATATTTTTTAATAAAACTTAAGGAACAGATATTTCTATTAGGTAAGATCCAGGAAGTTAGATTCCTCTCTGTGCATAGGGGTGTTTTTACTGAGAGGTGGATGGAATTCATAGATGGAAGCTTACAAAAAAGAAGTGATTGGGAGAGAGGGAATCAGAACCCTCAGGGTAGGGCAACCAGGTTAAGATCCTCTTGTGAGGGGCTGATTTCCTTGGGGACTTTTCCTCTAGACTCTGGGAATAGTTGGTGAGAATTAACCTCTCCCTCTCCCCATGTTGTAGTTACCTTTAAAAATTTGTCCTAACCCTTTAATGAAGAAATTCATGTAGTAGAGTCTGTTACAGCATTCTGGAGAGATGAAAGATGGGGTAGTAAGGAGAAAAGGGAATCTTGTTCCCCTTCTGCCTCGCATCTTGAAGAGGAAGCTTCGTTCTATTGGGTAGATGCATTTGGGATTTCCACATGTGGCCTTTGGGACTGTGAGCAATTGCCCAGCGGGAGCTGGGAGGGCTGGCGTATGAATCCTTGATGGTGAAGGCTGCTCCTGAGTGGACGCTTAGAGCTGTATAAAGCTGGATGCTTGTCCTTGCATGTTAGTGAGACCTAGAATATGACCAGTAAAGGGAAGTGGGCACCTGAGTTGTATATGAATAATAGAATGTCAAACGGAATGCGAAATTCTTGGAATTTGGGTGAAACCCGAATCTAGAAGAGGATGTAAGTACCCTTACATTCTAAAGACACCTCAAAGTAAAAGACACATCTAAGCCAGTCTTATGAAGAGATGACAAATGTGATCCAGCAAGTAACATCCTGCTTCACCTATTTTTGCTTATAAAAAAAGAAAAGACATTTGAAAGGATTTTATTGAAAGAAATCCATACAAATGAGAACTCTGGCTTTTTTTCCAGCATGTTCCCAACACCTCTCCCCTTCCCAAGAGGACCACTATAGAGACTGACAGTGCCTACGCAAGGGGATGCTGGTCTCTTAGTCCTGGCAGAGGCCTGGGGGACAGTGTTAACACTGGGACAGGGCGTGGAGAAAGGTCTGGGAAATCTCATGTGTCCCTGGGAGTCAAGAGTAAGACTGATGCCCACCTCCTGCCTAGAGAGTTCTGAAGCGGTAAGGCTGTCTGGAGCAGCCCACAGAGGTAGGGAATGGGGAGGGGGGAGGGGGACACTGCATCTGGGCCAGTCAATAATGATGTTTGTGTTCCCATGGCCATGACCAGTAGAAGTTAACAGGGCCTCAGCCATCTTCAAGGGATCCTTCCCCAAAAGGCTACCTGCAATGGGAAGGAGACAACAGCAACTGGAGGTCGAGGCTGGACTGCTGACGACAGGAGTTGGGGGAGATTGAAAGAGGCGGCCCAGATTGTCCAGGGTCCAGTTCAGAGAACTGGGAAGTGCTGAGTTCAGAGCTGGCAGGGAGGCTCTGAAGGATGGGCACCTATATTACTTGAAGGCTTGATATCCGGCTACGGTGATCTCAGGGCAGATCTTCTGTAGTTTGCTCCCCTTCCCCCCGCCTCTCTGAGTCTGTAAGTGTGCAAAGATAGAAAATGAAAGGTGGAAAAGGCATAAGAGACCAGATCATGTACCCTGGTACCTATGGTAGGTATTTGACCCATGGGCCAGAACTGGATTAGGAAGAAGGAAGAAATTATAAATAAGATATGATATTGCTGTTTGAGACGATTCTACTGAATTTTTTAATACCTGAGAGAGAGTCTTAAAGTGAATTAAAGTGACCAGGGCTGCCTGAGATGTTGTCTGGGAGGGGACAGGAAGCTTTGATGGAGCATGCCAGTAATGGGAGAAAAATAGCACTGTTTCCTGGTTGTGTCTTACTGTAATCAGCTCATATAATAAACCACAAAGAACTTGGCACAGTACCTTATAAATGACAAATTCTTGGGAAATGCCAAAAGGCAGTTATTATGACCATCATTTTTGTCCTCCCCTACATAGCAAGTGAGTCAGGTCCAGATCACCACTCTGTAGACTCAGAGGACACAGGGCAACAGAACAAAGCAATGTCTGGAAACCAGTGTAAAAATCCAAGAAAGTATCAGTAATCAAATCACACTTTAAAGTTCACCCTCAGATCCACTTGCCAGAAAATGCTAAAGAAAGAAACAGGAAAGATGAAATATTTTAAATTTTAAATAAAAAATGTGCTGTCCTTCCCAAGGAGGGGAGGAGGCTATTGACACACCTTGAGTGACATATTCTAGATGTTCCCCCTGGAAAGGTCTCTTGATGGAAGCCTTCAGGGCATTTCAGCAGATTGGGATGGGGTACATTTTGATTTTGGGTGTGGTTTTCATACAATCTGTGGGCCTTGGGATTGCAGTGCATGGGTCCATTCTTGTTCCTCTGGCTTTCTTGTGGAACTAGCCCCACTGTCATTTTGCATATCAAGTCATGTCATTTCACCATGGCCTCACCCTAGAAATGGAGAAGAGACTTATGTGTAAGCACTCACTTTGTGGAGAATCTGGAAGGCACGACTATGCTAGCAAACACAGATGAACAGAGGGAAAACATGGATGGTAGAAATTTATGCTAATCCAAAGATGTCAATTGCTTCAATCCTTACCAACCATCTTCCTTGACACTCTTAAGTTCTTCACAGACTAGTTTGAGTTTTGTTTTTGTTTCTTGCTAATCTAATATTTGGGGATGATGAGAAACACTGAAATGGAAAGAAAATAGGTAAAGTAATGGGGCAGAAGAGCCTAATCCATAAACTGGATTGAATACTTTGGGGTTAGCTATAAATACTGTTTCGTAATTATGTGTCACTGTCTAGGTGATTTATACGGACACTCTGTGAAGTATGAGAGGAGAGATGTACCCTGTACCTGTTTTGCTTCCTCTTTGGATTTTGCTCTGTTAATAATAAAGCTTATAAAGTTAAGAAAATTACCACTGACACAGAATCACAGAAGGTACCAGGGCATTGGGTAGGTATAAATTTTAGGCAATCGAGACTGCATTTGAAAGAATCCTTTGTTAGATCAGAGCATTTCCTGGAATAACACACTATTGAGATTTGCCATGATTGATTCTGGGAATCTTGGGGCCACTTTCTCTACTATTGTTAGGGAAAACACCCATCCAAGGAATCAATATGGTCAAGTAGAACATGCACAGAACAGTTTGATATATCCATCTCTCCTTGGGAAATAGCTTATTTTTTAAATCACAGGAATACTTTGCTCTTTTGAATGCTGACCCCACCTTTATCTTAGGGGACCTGAGACAATAATTTGACAAAAAAAAAAAAATTCTTCAAATACATGATGGAAGTTGACTCACTAATGTGCAGACAGGGACATGTAAGGAAATAAAACGCTCTAAATTCAGCAATCTTATTATTCTGCCATAGCCCATGTACCTGCCTCCACCTTTATTAGCTCTCTACGCTCACTGAGACCTCCAAACTTTCCCCTTCCTGTTCCTTTCACTTGTTTGTTATACACAGCCGTGCTCATTTCATTCATTCATTAGGTAGCTCCTTGTTCATGCACTTTGTTATATAACTCCCTGTGTATCTCAGGCACTTGGTACACGCTTCCACTCAGTTCCACTAGGCAGCATGCTGTGAGGGGACCAGGTGAATGGGAATAGAAAAAGCATCAGGACAGAAGTGGCAGGTACCCTGTCCCTTACGGGCCAAGTCTGAACAAATGTGAAAAAACCTCAATCAAATCCAGGCTCCTGTCACTACCCAAATAATTGGCTTGAATCACAAAAGGGCAAAGACACCCCCATCTTGACTGACATATGGGTCTGGCCTCCACGTGAGAAAAACCAGTAGCTGCTTAACACTCCCAAGGGCACTGGCAAGAACTAGGCAAGTATGTGAGATTGCCTGGCTCACTGGTTAGAAGTCAGATGTTCTAGTGTTTTAGTTCCCCTCTCCAGAATGGTGGTAGGTGGTTGAGGGGGGAGACAGAGTTAGCCGAAAGACTGGGCAGCAGGTTCTGGTTGAGGTGGGACGA
Organism: Callorhinus ursinus; assembly: GCF_003265705.2. Lineage (NCBI taxonomy): Eukaryota > Metazoa > Chordata > Mammalia > Carnivora > Otariidae > Callorhinus > Callorhinus ursinus. The sequence continues at coordinate 52,953,197 of NW_027397069.1, read as the reverse complement.
TCCTATGGAATGGGAACAAAATATAAAATCTGTGGCTCTGTTTAGTACCCCTCTACTCCTAGATACTCAGATTTGAGATAGAAGGTAACTAGGAGGTTCCTAGTTTGAAGCTAGCTTGAACTCCTCTTGCCCCATGGCCACGCCTTCAGATGACCGACTTAGTATATTTTCAGTTGCCTCTTGAGGGCAGTATCTGTGCCTTACCTATTCTCTCCCCTGTCTCTGGACCTCTCACTATACACGGAACATGGTCAACATGTCTCAGGTGACATCTGAGTAAATATTGGAATGAATATTTTAGACAGCTTTAATCTATAAGCCTTATCATTTATTTTTCATTTTTCCCCAAGCTCTCACATTTAATTCTTTATTTTATTTTTAAAAATATTTATCTATTTGAGAGAGAGAGATACAGAAATAGCGAGAGAGAGCATGAGCTGGAAAGAGGGAGAAGCAGGCTCCCCGCCAAGGGGCATCTGACACAGGGCTCGATCCCAGGATCCCAGGATCCTGACCTGAGCCGAAGGCAGCTGCTTAACTGACTGAGCCACCCAGGTGCCCCTAATTCTTTATTTTAGACACCAACCAGTTTTAGATACTGATTTATATTTTCAAGTCCTTGCCCTGCTTTAAATGCCCTTGTGTCCTTTCTTACTCTCCTCCCTGACCCAAGTGAGAATTATGTTCTACCCATAACCTGGGCATGCAGCTCCCATTGATTGCACAAATGGGATTTTTACAATCTCTTCCCCTCCCCAGTTTTGTTGAGATATAATGACATTAAATATTATGTAAGTTTTAGGTGTACAACGTAATAACTAGTTTTTGCAAAAATGATGACCACAATAAGGTTAGTCAACACAGCCTTATTATTTATTTTTCTCACTTCAATGGACTCTGTGGTCAGAAAGATCTGCATTTGGACTCCAGCTGTATTAATCAATAACTGTGAGACTTTGGGCAAGTTATTTACCTTTTCTGAACCTCTTCTGCTCACCAATTGTGAATAACACAGCTATGTCTTAGCATTATTGTGAAGATGTAATAAAGTCAAAAGTATAATATACCTAAGAGTGCTAATGAATAGGTGTTAAATCTTTATTAAATCCCTTTTCTCCCATGGACCATGGCTAGGCTCTACTTCAGTGGTGAGTTTACCTCTCCATGCATCTCTCCAAGCTACTGTTATAACCAAAAAGTTTATTATCTTTATTTGCTATTAAAAAATAAATTAACTTGTCCATGGTCACATGACTGGAGTTCAGTATAGCCAGGATTTAAACTCAGTTTTTTTTTTTTTTTTAAGATTTTGTTTATTTATTTGAGATAGAGTGAAAGAGCACAAGCACGGGGAGTGACAGGCAGAGGGAGAAGCAGGGAGCCCGATGCGGGTCTCCATCCCACAGGACCTGAGCTGAAGGCAGACACTTAACCAACTGAGCCACATAGGCATCCCAGTTCTTTTTGACTCATGCGCCCACATGCTCTTTTTACTCTGTACATTAGCAGGGTGCTAGCATCAAGTGTATTTTATTCTATTCTAGCATTTTGAAACCGAACCAAGTTTTTATTTTTATTTTTTTAAAAGATTTATTTATTTTGGAGAGGGAGGGAGAAAGAGAGAATAGGGGAGTGGGGCAGAGGGAGAGGGAGAGAGAGAATCTCAAGCAGACTCCTTGCTGAGCATGGAGCCCAATGCAGGGCTTGAGCTCATGACCCTGAGATCATGACCTGAGCTGAAATCAAGAGTTGAACGCTTAGCTGATTGAGCCACTCAGGTGCTCCTGAACCAAGTTTTTAAAGTTCTGCGTTTTTACAGAATCACACACGATGAGTACAAAGCGGATATCAACAAACGCTCAACTGCTGTGGTTGTATTTTGCTGATCCAATATCCCATTCTTTATCCAGCACCAAAAATAGATTTCCCTGAGTGTATGTCCTCACCTTTATCCATATACTCATGTGTGGACCGCTGAAAAATGATATCCATGTCAAGTTCCTGGAACCTGTGAATGTTACCTTAACTGGGAAAAGGGCCTTTGCAGATGTAATTAAGGTAAGGATCTTGAGATTAGGAAATCATTCCGGATTACCCAGATGAATCCTAAATCCAATGACAAGAGAAAGAGGGATATTTGAGACAAAAGAGGAACAGACACAGAGAAGAGAAGGAAGCAATGGAACCACAGAGGCAGGTATTGGAGTGATATGGCCACAGGCCAGAGAATGCCTGGAGCCATCAAAAGTGGGAAGAGGCAGGGAGGGATGCTCCTGTACAAACTTCCAAGACACCTTGATATCAGACCTCTGGCCTCCATAACTGCAAAAGAATAAATTTCTGTTGTTTGAAGTCACCAAATTTGGGGTGATTTGTTATTACAACCTCAGGAAACGAATACACCATGCATTTATATGTGTAAGCTAAATGAAATCAGAAATTACATTTCTTTAGTGCTTTCCCTCTCCTGTGATTCCTACCTCAGACATTGTTCCAGACTTTGAAGCAATGTTGTTTGCTTGGTTTCCTATCTTAACTATTAATTCTATGGCTGCCTCGGCTGGTAGTGTAGCTGTAGGGCCTCTACCAGTCAATCTTGAATAGACCAAGGTCAGATGACATTGAGCGAAGTTTGGAGAGTTTGGGTCTTAGAGACCCAGGGTCAATGCTTTGTCTTTAATCATTTGCTTAGAGGAAGACCGAAAGGCGAGGTCAGAATTTCCATTAAATATGGAAAATTTAATTAGGAAAATGGGCAAAGATGATTGTCTCATTGCCTGGCAAATTGAATTTAGCTCACTAGCAACTGGTACCCCTAGATCCGAAAATCATGCCAATGGGTAGTTTAACACATTCTTTGAAGAGATGTGACAATTGCCTCAGTGAAGAATGTGCATCATTTTAAATTAAATTCCTGTAGGATAGTATTAAGGTAAAAATGAGAGTGATCTCTTGACATCTAGAAGTGAATAAAGTGACCAAAGGTTATTTGCAAGTGATTTGTAGTGAATAATTGCAGACCTAAGATGGAAAATGAAATAGATTAAATCTTCAAGACTTGAGATAAAGACTCCAGTTCTGAGCTAATGTGGTATAAGATCTGTATCTTACTAGATAGGAAAGAAAGGAGAATAAATAGCTTTCTGATAAAAGAAACTTGTCTGTAGTGATGATTTCTCCAAGGACCTATTTTCTCTGTTAGAAAATCAAAGAGGAACATTATATTGCAAGGTCATGGAATTAATCTTTCTCTGAACAACAGCAACAAAAATACAATTAAAAAGACATAGATTTATACCTGGAAATAAATCTGTTGAAAGTGATTGTGGTTCCTATTTGAGTGTCAGCTAACTGGAGACTGATACATGAATAAAAATCATTCCTGATTAAAAGAACTGTGGAAGTCAGGTTTGGTTTCAGGTCAGAGTCCATTGGTCACTCAGAGGTGGCTGCACTCTGTTCCACAGGAAGGGTAAATCAATCAGGGTGAGAAAGAATTAGAAGCTGAGATGTTCCTGTTCATCCTGATTTTGTCACAATTTTATGAATTCTAAATTTTAACTGTAATAGCCATCACAAATTTTCATTTTTCATAGCTGGTCTGACCATTACTTGGTCAGAGATGTCACACAGCTGTTCCTATGTCTCTGATCCTCCACTCTCTCTTTTATTTCTATACATTCCTATCATCGGTTATGGTGCTTTGGGTGATAGGTAACAGGTGTAGGGGATGGCATTTAGAGGGGGAACTTCCTCCAAACTGTCAACATCTAGATATAATCTTCTGGGAAATAATAATAAAGTGCAATTTTTGGAAATCAACTACTTAACTATAACCATAAAGCATGCTTCTGTCACATAATGTAAGAAAAAGTACCAAGACAGAAAACTAAAATAATAATAATAAAAAAAAGAAGTGAGCACATCTCTTGGAGTTCCTTACCACTGTCTCATCTAGGTTATCTGGGACTCCTTGGTCACAAATGTTTTTCATGCTAGGTGTATGTTATCCACTATTGTGTAACAAACTATCCCAAGATTAACAGATTAAAATAATAAACATTTTTTATATCAGAGTTTCTGTGAGTTGGAAACTAGGAAGCAGCTTAGCAGGATGGTTCTATCTTGGGGTTTATCATGAGGTTACAGTGAAGCTGTTGGCTGGGGATGCAGTCATTTCAAGACTTGAGTGTGAGAAGATCTGCTTCCAAGTTCATTCACAGAGTTGCTGGCTCTTGGGAGATTGGGCACTAGCAGTAGCTGTAGCCAGGTTGGCCTTGAAGAGTGGAAGTCTGTGTTGTTGAACCCATGCATAACCTTCCTCCCTGCCACCATAGCCTTTTTGCTCACAAGCCTGTTGGGCAATGGTAGGGGTGGCTGGGGAAAGAGGCTGACTGCTCTCTATGGATTAGCCATCCAAACTGCATGAACGTTAAAATCCTCCTCTGAGATCCATTCAAAAATGTTTGTCTACATACCTCTTTCCTAGACCTCCTAGCCACCAATTTTCTAATCTTGTTCCTTCCAAAACCCTGACCATCCTGCCAAACCATTAGCTACAGCTCCTAAATTGGTATAGACATGTATCTTTGGGCATCTCTCTCATCATTCCCCGGTATTTAATTATGTGTCTCCTCTCATAGAAATTTTCACACTCTCAAGTGGACATATTGGACAAGATTACTTTTTAGTGGCATAAACAGGTATAATACCTTAATCAAAAGGGCTTTATTGTTTTTATATAACAATTAGTCTGAAGATTAGAGCAATTAGTCTGCAGACTAAGCTGGGTCCTCAAGGGAAACTTTAAAAACCAAGGCACCTTCCAGCCTTCCACTACTACCCCTAGGCCATGGTTTTCCTACTCTTGACGATAGCAAAGTTCTATTGACTTTTTGCCCAAATACATCTTTGTGCCTCCATTCTACCAGAGAGGGGGAAAGAAAGGAGTAGAGCGTTATGCCAACAAATCCTTTTTATCAGGAAAACAAGAGCTTCCTTACTCTGCTCTTATCTCATCATGCAGAAGTAAGTTCCATGGTGTTCTTCAGTGAAATGGGGTCTGGGGAGATGAATATTTCTCACTGGGATTCTCTATGTGAGGAGAAAAGGATGAATGGATATTGGCAGTTTCTACTATTTATGATCTTTTTCTTTTCTACAGTTAGTATATGTTGAAGTTAGTGGATAGAAATGAGACTAGGCTGAGGATCTGGGGGTAAATATAGGAAAAGGAGGAGCGGACTGTCAGGGGGAGGAATTGGTTGCTAGAGGAATGGAATCCCTTTGTTTTTAGTAAAGTTAATTAATTTCCACTTCATGTAAGGTCCCACTGTTTTTCTAAGAGAGGAGACCTAAGAAGTAAGGATTCCTTAAATTTCGTGCCACTTTTCCTGCCTTCCTTACCTTCTGAAAGGAGAACCTCTTGTTCACCCATTATTGCATGATGAGTCTTATGAGGATTTGCTTTGGTCCATGATACCTGTTTGGTGGTTCTGTGTCTTCTTTGTGAAAAACCAAAGTGGCTTCTTTGGGTTTGGACTTCCATTTCCCTTTTCCTCTGGAGATATTGACTGTATATTTGCTGTCTAAACAAAAGAATGACTCTAAGGTGATGGTTTTTGACTGAGTAGTTGGGAAGGGCAGAGATTATTAGACCAGTGAGGCAGGTAATTTTAAGTAGGTGGAACTTGGGAAGATACCAGATGACACCATCTATCTAATATACCAAGTTTTCTACTTGGCCTAAGCAAGGGTGTTTGGCTGTAGACATCATCCTGTAACTCATTTTAGTTAAAGACTGACTACCCAGGCCCCATGTAAATACTCTCTAGATTCCTGGGAAATAGCCTTTGAATAGGGTGGCCTTCTGTGCAAAAGCTTCCCGTTCTACGTTCATGACCATATTTAAATAAGCCGCCAGTAGCACTGAATATTAGTAAAATGTCAGATTTTCCTACCAAGATCTTATTCTTATGCCATCTTCTGACACTGCAGTGGAATAGAACATAGATTATTTGTGGGGGGAGGGGATCGTTAACACATTTGTTATGTGTGAGTCTAATACACATTATAAATCATACATATATACATTGACAAACTGAAAGCATGAAGCTGCAGAATTTACTGTGCAATAAAAATTTCCAGGTCTAAACTAGTAATGAATACAGTGACATGAACCTGGTGTCACAGCTCATAAACAACATGGAAAAAGATTTTAATTCTTCACTTACCCTGAGACAATTATTGCCAGTCTCGGTGGAAACCTATTCAAACTATCAGAGTTTCTCCTTTTTGGATTAGTAGGTTTTAATAATTTAAGTCATGCCTTTGATTTCTAGGTTGTTTCCATGGCAACCTAGTTGGGAGTCTTTTTGGCAACTAAGTGGGTGAGAACATGTCCCACAAGCACCCCAACTTATGGAAAAGTGTCAACAGCTTTTTTTTTTTTTTTTCCATTTCTAACCAGTCACAGAGCATCACATTAGAGCTGAATTATCCCCTGGCATATTTGTTCCAAGGAAGATTTAGATCCTTACATTTTGTAGTTTGGGACTCTGCTGATCTCCATCTGACATGACACCACCCATTCCTCTCCAGTCTATGTTCTCTATTCCGGTGTGGCCAGTGTCCCAGGTCATTGATTCTGTGGGAAAGCCAAACTTCTCAGAAACAGAAGGGCTTGTGGCTGCCAACCTGGTCATTGTCTGTGACCCTGATGTTCCCTCTATGATCCATGCCTTGTCATGACTTCATGATTTTCTGTCCCCTCCAACCCAGGGATATACTTTGTCAGCTGATCTGTCATGACACTTGAATAAAGTTCTCTTCTTGTTCATGATCCACTTCGGCATAGTAAGAACATAAATTTGAAGAGGAGGAAGGGAGCTTAGAGCACTCAATTTTTCATTACCTGCCATCCTATTCTCTGGCAGCTCATTACACAAAGCTGCCAAATCCCTAGGTAAGATGTCAGGCTACCTTGAAAACTACATTTACTAAAAACTTCATTTGTAACAGACACCCAAAGGAACATAAGAAAGTGGCAAAGAACACTTAGCTGACAGTATCTTTTTCTGGATCTACTTTATTATTTATCCTTTTCTTGCAACTGTCAGAACATATTTGTGTGTACATTCGTTTAAAAACACTGCAGGAGCTAGAAGAAATCCAGTTTTCAGTTTTTCTCCCATGACGGTCTCATGGAGAGACTGTCCTTCATATCCTAAAAAATATAGCTTGCAGGAGTCCAGAGAGCAGGAGCTTCAGATTAGCTGACAAGGTAAGGTTTAAGAAATCCCCTCATAAAAATATTGTACTTTACATCTTATTTCTCTTTTTTATCCTCTCATAGTACTCTTTTCTTTCTTCACATGAAAAATTATTTTTCTTTATACTTGTAATTTCTCCTCAGGTTTTTATTTTTCCTCAGATAAGCCCCAATCCTGGGTTCCTTGGTTTAGCTGGCTATAGCACAGAGAACTAGCTGTCCACCACACGTTTGTGCTCCCCTTTCCGCAGTGGGCAAGTGTCCAGCTAGAGACGACACTTCCCAGGCCCCTTGAATCAAGGTAGGATTGTATGATTAGTTTTCCCCAAATAAATGTGAGCAGAAGTTATCTGCTTCTCTTCTGAGCTTGGGTTTTAAGAAATGATCGTGCATTCTCTGCCCTTTCTTCTCAGGACCTCTGCTGAGATTCAGAGAACTCCAAGGCCCAAGGGGATGATGGAGCCACAGGACAGAGGGTGACTGTATCTTGAATTAACATGTGAAAACCGTTGACAAACACTTGGACAGTGCCATGAGTATGAAATAAACTTCTCTTGTGTTAAGTCACTAGAATTTTAGGGTTTCTTTGTTATAGCAGCTATTGATAGTCTATCTAATATACCATCTTTATTCTGAATCTTATCTTTTCCATCCTTGGTCCTCTATACACTGGCTGCTTTCTGTCTATCCAGTGGGAAAGGGACAGAAATGATACAGGAACACACGTACCATGACACTGCCCAGCTGTTCAACATGCACAAGATGCAGTGCAATTTCTTCTTACTCCACGGGGTCTTCCATGATTGAGTCAACCTACAGTGACTTCTGCCTCCTCCAGCCTCCTCCAGAATGTATGATATGTATGGCTTTTCATATATTTACTCTGAACAGCCTAGTATGGTGGAAGCACCAGTGTTTGGAGTTGGCAAGACTGGGATTGAGTCTTTCTCCATCTGCTTTCCGATGCTTCTCCAGACACATCTCTTTTCACTCTTTTCACTCCTTCTTACTTTCTATTCCCAACCATTCAGATGCACTTGAAGTTCATGTATATTGCCTCTGTAAATTCTTGACCTTTGCAGGTGCTATTGCCCAGGTCAGGTATGCCCATTTCCTCTTCTCCCCCTCTCAGAATGGCTAAATCCTACTAATTAAGGTCTAGTGTCTTCTATATAATATTTCCTTGATCTTGGTAGTTAGATGCTCCTCCAGTGTGCTCCCACAGAAACACTGCATTCTTCTGCAGTAGCACCTATCACACTGAAGGACAATTGTCCTTAACAGTCTTACTTTCTAATAGGCCTAGAGCATCTTAACAGTAGAAATCATGCCCCATTTATCTTTGGATCCCACGTGACTTTCACAGTGTCAAATACATGATAAGACATTCAAAAAATGTTTAATGAATGACTGGGTGACTGAAATAGTCAGAAGATTGGCTGTTGGGAGTCAGTTGTCATTAACAATCTTTATTTACCCAGTGTCTAAACAAAATCTCTTTGCTTACATAGTTGCTCAGATAGAGCCCACATTTAATCATACATCATTATGCTAAAGGAAAAGGAATGTCCATGTCACTGCAAGAAAGTTAGTAAAATATATTCCAATAGTAGGTGATATGACTTAAGAAATTTTAAGAAATGGAAATAGAGTTGAAATTGAGTAGAACAAACACAATCTATTGATTAAATTGCTTGGAAAAAAGCTTTCGATTTTAAAGAAACCAAGGGACATTATACAATGTATTTCTAGTGGTGAGAAAGTTAATTCTCTTTGGGTAGTGAAAATTAATTTAGGATACAATGTCAGGAATAATTATCTTAGTTGATGATGAAAAAATATCTTTCTGTTACTGTTGTTTTAATCCCCCCTTGAGATAGAGGGGTAGTGGGGGAAGGTATTATGTCTCATTTTCAGGGCAATTTCCTTTAACAAATATGTCGCTTTTCAGTGAGACCATTTGTGAATTAGCTGTAGGTGCTTTGAAAAGCCAGACTTAAAATTCTGTCATAAGCAGCCCATTTGTTTTATGAAATCAGTCACCTTTAGGCTCTGTTATTAGAAGAACTGTTGGGATCTCCCAGCTGCTTCATAATGGACATTGAAAAATGTCCTTGCATTTTAGGGGATCAAAGTGACAACAGCGTACTGAATGGAAGGCAGGGAACTTATGAGCTGTAAGTTGTCTGGAACAATTGGAGGAAATAACATCCTTATGGCAAATTATCAGCATGACTAAATATGGCTTAAAAACTCAAAACTGTAAAATGGAATATTAATCCCAAAGGAGAATTTTCTTCTATTCCCCCTCCCCATATTTAAAAATAAACTTTCACTGATATGAGTAAGAGTTTCCTAAGGAAAATGAAGGCAAAAGAAATTAGCTTCAGGTTATCAGAGTGTATGTTAGGCCTAGAAGTAAACATCTTTATAAACCTCACTTAATGGTTGAAGAAAGCCAGGGTGAATGGAATGCTTTGCATTCTTAAGACCAGAATGTAAGCGCAAGACTCTGGACTCTGGGAAACAAACTGAGGGTTACAGAAGGGAGGTGGGTGGGGGGGGGTAAGCCGGGTGACAGGTAATAAGGAGGGCACATGTTGTGATGAACATGGTGTTTTATGCAACTAATGAATCGTTGAACATTACATCCATCAAAAACTAATGATGTACTATAGGCTGGCTAACTGAACATAAAAAAAGTACTGTATTCCTAACTCTAGAATGATTTCACATGTCATCTCATATTTATAAAGCATGTTTGATAACAGAATTGAAATACAAGTTCTATGAATCCATTCAACAGACTGAGAAACAGGTACAATGAGGGGTAATAATATGAAGAATAAGGATCAGGGCAGCAAACCCTAGGAGACTGTTAGAAGTGCAGAATCCAGAATCTCAGCTAACTCATGTGCACATCAGAATTTAAGAAGCACTGTGCTAGGCTGCCTACTCCGAGTTAAGTCCAGCTATTCTGCCACTCTGGGCCTCCGTTTTTCCATTTGTAGGTTGGATGGAGTGGCATTAGTCACTAAGTTCTTATTCCTGACCTTGAAGAGACCCTGAAGTGGAGGTGACCCCTGGAAGGGAGAGGGTTTTGTCTGTGCAAGACACCTGGCCAGTGGTGCGCTGAACACCATGTAAACTTTGTACCATGTAAAATGCCCTATACATGCAAAACTGCCCTGTTTTTGGATGAAATGACAAGTCAGGACTGGTGACATTTTTTTCTTTGGAATTTCATGCCACGATGGCAAGGGTCATTTGCAGTCACGTCTGGGAGCCAGGGAATTGAAATCCAGAGAGAAAGAGCACAAGTGAGCAAGCTTGGGGCAGAGCAGCTGCAGTGATCCAAGAGGGTCAGGACCCAGTTAAGAGTAAAGATGAAGGGTCATATTAATGATGATACATTCATCATGCTTTTCCCTCTGTAGAGTTCTCACTGGACGTATTTCAGTGCATTCTACCTAGTCCTTACTGGCCTCCATATGTTAACCACCATTAAATATTTACATGGTCTTAGTGTACCTCAAATCTTTTTTCATTTAATGCTAGCCTCAGGGCTCCAGAGTCTTCTCTCTCATTTCACCTCTGTATCTCCCTCTCTAAAAATGTCACAATGTTGTTCTCAGGTGCTGCGTGTTGCTGACTAACAGCTGTTCAGTTAAGCCGTTCCTTTTCAGTCCCATCTATTAGCAAATTTTTACAAGAGCTACAGATGTGCAGAGAAAACAGAAATGACAGAAAAGTTGGCATTCCAAATGGTGTAAAAAAGAAAAGGCTCTGGATAAGTCAATGATAGTGTAATTAACCCTTGTATGATTTGGAGGTGACTGTGTCACTTGTTGTCTTTCCTGGGACCCATCTGAGAAAAACTGATCATCAGGGCCTGTTGTTGCCCATCTTGAGTGGACACGTTTCCCAGGCGGCTCATCTTTCCTTAATCTAAACAGGATTGGCTTTAGTCTCTCTAAATTTAGTTATTTGCCTAGGAATGCTATTTAAGGAATCTCTGACATTTTCATCATGAAGATGTTCTGGTACAGGAAAATCAACCCTAGTTCTGGAGTTGGAAGACCGGGTTTGAGTTCTGACTCATTAGCTAAGTGCCCTTAGGAAATTCGTGTAGTCTTTCTGAGCATCAGCTGTCCTCCAAAATCTGTTCTTTCCTTCCTCATGGGCATCCGGTTGCCCAGTGAGAGACCACATTTCTCAGCCTCCTCCATAGCTAGGCATGGTCTCATGACTAAGTTCTCTCCATTGGAATATAAGGAGAGGGGATGTGTAAGGAAATTGCCTACCATGGATTCTTTCTCCTCATTCCCCTTCTTTTGGGGAGCTGGGTCCTGGACCTAGGGATGCCCTTTTTAAATGGTGCAGATGAAGACAACACCCCTAGGGGATGGCAGACCAACATGATAGGGGAACCTGGATCCAGAGATGTCTTTACAAAACACAGCTGACCTGCCAGCTTATACCTCCAAGCTCCATACTATAAAGTATGAGAGGAACAAATGTCTGTTTCATCCACTGCATTTTTTGTCTCTTTATTATAGCTTTTATATAATACAAGATTATTATTCTTTTTTTTGCTATTTTTCCACTGCATTTTTTGTCTCTTTATTATAGCTTTTATATAATACAAGATTATTATTCTTTTTTTTTGCTATTTTTTAAAATTTTATTTTATTATGTTAATCACCACACATTATATCATCAGTTTTTGATGTAGTGTTCCATGATTCATTGTTTGCCTATAACACCCAGTGGTCCATGCAGTACGTGCCCTCCTTAATACCCATCACCAGGCTAACCCATCCCCCACCTCCCTCCCCCTCTAGAACCCTCAGTTTGTTTCTCAGAGTCCATAGTCTTTCATGGTTCGTCTCCCCCTCTGATTTCTCCCCCTACTATCTTTTTTTTTTTTTAACATATAATGTATTGTTTCAGAGGTACAGGTCTGTGATTCAACAGTCTTGCACAATTCACAGCGCTCACCATAGCACATACCCTCCCCAATGTCTATCACCCAGCCACCCCATACCTCCCACCCCGCATCCGTAATACAACATCTATATCTTTATTTATAAGATTGAGGAAATCATAGCTTTTGACAGAACTGTTGTGAGGGTTAAGTTATATGATGTATGTGTTTTATAATTTGTAAAGTACATACTATTATAATATTAGCTTTTATTGTTTTTGTCATTCCTTACACTTATGAGACCAGAGGTAGGCATGACAGAGGAAGGGATAGAAGATGGGTGCCAATAATAAAGTGTCTGGAGGGGCATAAGTCACTTCTAGAAGATATCCTGATCCTGCTGGGGAAAATGGGAAGGTATGAATAGAGAAGCATAATGGTCAAATTATGGATTTGGATTCAGACTGCCTGAATTTAAATCCAGATTCTTCCACTTATTATTGTAGGGAAGTTACTTAACCTCTCTGTTCTTCAGTTTTCTCAGAAAAATGAGGATGATAAGGGTGCCAACCTCACTGAGTTCTTGTAAAGACTAAATATGAGCTGTGAGAATTCGTGCATATATGACACTTTGAACAATGTCTGACACACAGGAATCATGCAACAAAAGGCATTAGTATTTGAATTACTGCTGTGTTTACAGGAAAGGACAAGTGGAAATGAGGAGTTGGGTGTATAAATGGGTAAGTGGCCTCTCCATCTCAAGACTGACCATTATCCAAGACTACTTCAATATCCCTGTGGAGACTTACTAACACTCTGAGTCCAAAATTCCTTCTCTTCTCAACTCTATTCCCATACTTCACTGGTTCTCAAATGTACATTTTTACATTTCAAGAACTGGAATGAATCTTAAAATGGATGGTGTTTTACCATTGTCGTGAGCCAGGCAGGAACTGTGATGGAGTTGTCACTCCCTGTCATTGCATGAAAAACCTGGGCCATAGCTATTTACGTATTACTGTTACTGCAGTTGAGTTATGTACAGTGTTGGTTTCATTGTTATTTTAAATATCTTAATGTTACGCTGATATTTGGCATTAAAGTGATAAATTATGAATCCAAATGGATATGGAAACAGAGCAGCATGTGCATTTAGTATTATTGAAGCAGATATTTTTAGTTGGAGTCATGATAAAATTCCATATTCACTTGAAAAGCAAGAGCCAAGAGTATCATAAGTAGATGAAACTGTGTTATGTTTTATTGCTGAGATATATATATATATACACACAAGGATTGTTGACCCCATGCCTAGATATGCAATTCAAGATGGAAAAATTGTCAAAGTTCTCAGAATATATGAAAAGAACTTGTAAAGCTGCAAGAAACTGTGTGTCGAAGAGGATTATGTTTAAGGCATCGAACCACTAAACATCAGTTGTCAGAAACTTCCTGCTAACTTGGAATGGAAGCAGATTGTCAGCAACATGTAAGTCAATCTTGGGAAAAAGTATAAATTAAATTGAATGGGAAATGCTGATAAGCTCAGTAATTTTGGCATATTTAGAAATTTTTATATTAAAGATATGAAAGACCCTGAAACAAATAGTACATTATATGTTAATAAAAAATTTTTAAAAAAAGGTATGAAAGAGATAAAGAACTTGATCATGGGTGCAGAAAAGCATCATATCACTGTAATAATCAAAATTTCAGAGGCCAGAAGTTGTTACCACATTTAATTTAGTCCATAAAAATTAAGAATGAGATATTCTTCAAAAATTAAAAAAATGGATGGATGATGGTTGAATTGATAGAAGACTGGCTTAAAGTAATCTGATATAGACCACCTGGAGCTGTGCACCAAAAATGTTGATTCTTAATGTAATTTGGATTTATGTTCAAATAATTAAATAATAAGCTCACATAAAGTTTAGGGACTTGGTTATTATTTTTGAGAGGCATGACTGGACATCTACAACCCTTCAACATCTCTAGCCACAAAGCATTTAAAGGCAATTTGAGGAGGGAATATGGATCCTGGCTGTTGTCTGGGAACTTTCTGGTGAAATAAAGTGTTAGTACTAAAATTGATAGTTTGGGTGGTAAAGGGCTTGAAAGAAAGATGGAGAGACAAGTGCTGCTCTTAGTAAGAAGGACAGTAATGTGCAGGAAAACATGAACATCAATGACTTTGAGTCAAAAAGTGATTTGAACAGAGCTGGATTCAATGTGAAAAAGTTTGGGGAATGCCTGAAACAACTTATTATATATATATACATTTTCCTTTTAAATGTGCAGGAGTGATATATGAAAGAAATCTGCATCTAAAATCTAAAAGGGTTTTTTGATAAAAAGTTGTGATAAGAATATATCATGTTACAGCTTAATTATCTTAATTTTTTTTCTTTCTTAGTGCCTCATAAAATAAGGGTGCATAGCATATTCCAGTTAATGATGTGTTAGAGACAAGCCACTTCCAAAGCTGGAAAATTGGGAGCACTGGAACTGCCCAATCTCTGATGTCTTAAATGTCAGTATTGACACCCCAACCATACTTTCACGTCCTTCCTGATTTCTTACTTCCGTACTCATACAAAATATGTTCTGTATGCCAAGAAAGCCTTTAATTCCCTCAGTTCCTCTTTTTTATTTTCCTTTCCACTTCATTGATCCCTTCCTGTGTCCATCCTGCCATCTAGTCTAGACGCCATGAAAGGAAGCTGGCACCTTCTGCCTTCCCTCCCCTTCCCTTTGGCTATGCCTTTGTCACAGGCACTTGGCTAATTGTCAATTTGGGGTCCATATGCTTTAATTTCATTAGAAATTAATTATGATGTTTTACATATACACCAAAGTATAGGCATCTGTATACCCATCACCCAAATTTAACATATGTCCTATTTGCTTCAGATTTATCTCCTTTTTTTTTTTTTTTTTTTTATTTGACAGAGAGACCACGAGAGCAGGAACACAAGCAGGGGGAGTGGGAGAGGGAGAAGCAGGCTTCCCGCCGAGCAGGGAGCCCGATGCGGGACTCGATCCCAGGACCCTGGGATCATGACCTGAGCCAAAGGCAGTCGCTTAACCAACTGAGCCACCCAGGCACCCCTCAGATTTATCTCTTAACAGGTTGCAGTGAAAGCCCCACTCCCCCAAACTGTACCCCTCTGTGCTAGTTGATAAAGTTTTGTCCCCCAGCTCCAAGCCCGTAACTCTGTACTCTGCTGTCATGCAAGGGCTGGGACTTTGTTGGCATCCCTCTCCTTTGTCAGTGGATCCCTCCTACCTTCGTTCAATAGTGGGTGGAGGAGGGAGATGGGAAGGCCAGAGGAGGGAAGAGGGATGTGCTTTTCCTGCCAGTGTCATCTTGGTAGTGCTGCTGCAATTGGTCCTAGCAGCGGTTGGCTTCAGTGTGCTGGTTCCTGGACCTTTCATGCCACCTCAGAGACATCAGTACCAGTTAATCAGCACCTTTCCCTTAAGTCTGAGTCCCCAAGATATCAGCATCAGCTGAACAGTGTATCTCCTCAGAGATCTGGGTTCTAGACCTGCCGGACCTCACTTGTAAATCTCTAGTTCTAATAACCCATCTCTTCCTTCACTCCCTCACCCCAGGAACAGCAGGAGTTTCCTGCCATTACAATTTCTGTATTACCTGCGCACTGGGTATTAAATAAGACTGATGAGTCCCTGACCTCCACCTCTGATAATACATCATATGTTAATTAATTGAATTTAAATTAAAAAATAAATATAAAAATGTAAAGTAAGATAAAAAAATAAAATTTACTGGCTTTTACACACACACACACACACACACACACACACACACACACACGAAACAAAGTTAAATGTCTGGCCTAATAGGAAAAAGATTGATTGCCTATGTATATCTGGCTTTGGAAAAATCAGGCTATCTCTATCAATCTGTGATACTGTGCATTTGAAGGTATCATGGTTACCAGAATGCAGCAGGAAATCAGTGAGTGGTTCACTTTTCTTTCACCCCAACTACATGTGTTGTCTTCCTTTAAGGTAATGACTGTGGGTGTTGTTTATTTACATATATAAAAATAAATATATATTAGCCAGTCCATTTCTAATCCAAACTAGAAGGCTTTGACTGTAGTAGGGTTTTCAGGACTTTTTTTTTAAGTATGATAATGTATTCTTCTTCTTCTTCTAAGTATTATATCTGCTTGTTGCAAAAATTTTCCAATAGTCCGAAACATACAAAATAAAGACTTAAATTCTCTCATCAAAAAGCAAAAAAACAAAAAAAAACCCCACAATTTCTGTATTACCTCAGGGTTCACTTCTTGTTTTCTGAATCCATTTCCCAATACCTGTTTAATTTCCTATATTCTCTTTGTTATAACAACTGTTACACTTTTGTCTTTCTGGTGGGGACTTGATGGATACATTTCCCTTTTCTCTCCAGAAGAAATGACTATTTAGAAGTTGGTATAGATCACTCACACATTTTGGTTACATAACACTGATACGAAAAATTCATTTATGTATAATTTTGAACATTTTTTCCCTGATTTTGTTGTTTTTCAGACAGATTCAAGATGAAACAGATCTAATTGATTCATTTACATTTTATTGTATGAATAGATTATAGTTTATCTATTGTCCCACTGGGTAATAGGTAGTTTATGTCCACTTCGTTTTTAATATAAACATTGAGGCAAAAAAGATTTTGACGTCTCTTTGGGCTCATGTGCAAGAATCTCTGTAGGGTATAATCCTAGAAGTGGAATGGCTGGAGAGTAGGGGATGCACCTATTTAAATTTACTAGGTCAAATTTGATCTTCACATATATTGGTGCTGTACTTTTCCCCATAAACTTGTCAGCTGTTATTATTAACAGTTTTCCCCCCAATCTGATGGTATAACATGGTTTTGATTTAACTAATTTGCATTTTCCTGATTATTAATCAGGATGGTCATTAAAAAATTGTATATTGGCTGTTTGAGTTTCCTCTTTTACATTTTTTCCCTATTGGGTTTTTTGTCATATGGTAAGGGGTAGGATATATATATGTATAGATAAAATATGTAAAATATATGTGTATTTAATATACATGTTAATATGTATACTAATCCATTGCCATTATATGTATTTCAAATATCTTTTCCTATACTTTGGCTTCTCTTTTAACTCTATTCTGTTTTCTGTCATAGAGCAGCTTTAAATATTCTGGAAGCCTAATTTATCAACTTTTTTTAAATGAGTTTTTACTTTTTTATATTTTGTATAAGAAACCTCCTCCCACCAAGTCTTGAAAATATTCTATATTTTCTTTAAGTTTAATTTTGCTTTTTTAATTAAATTTGTTCTTTAATCTACTTGCATTGACTTTTTTGTATGGCATAAAATTACAATGTAATTTTTTCACTTTCCACATGGAGGACCTTTTGTCTGAGCAAATTTTATTCTATTTATTGGTCTATGTGATTCTCCTGGTTCCCACACACACTTCAACTTTTATAGCTTTGTTGTTCATCTTAATATCTGGCAGGGTATCAAGGGTGAGTGACTCATTGTTATTTATTTTCTTCAAATTGTCTTGGCTATTTTTGGCCTTTTATTCTTTCAAAGTGAATTTCAGGATCAAACTTCATGAAAAACCCTGTTGGGATTTTGAGTAGAATTGCTCTGAATTTATAAGTTAGTTTGGGGAGAATTTTTATTTTTATCATATTGAAGGGGCCCTCCTACTTGCTAAGGTCTTGCTCATTGATATGTAATTTTTAGACTAGTAACACTGACATCACCTGGATCCTGTTAGAAATGCAGAATTTTAGATTTCATCCCATACTTGCTGAATCAGAATCTTCATTTTAACAAGAGCTCCAGAGTTGTATGCACATTATTAAAGTTTGAGAAGTGTAGTTTTAAATTCAACCCTTTCCTCTTTCTAAATAGAGCTAGGGACTTAGGGTTTTGACTTTATTTTTTAAACCTTTCTCTCCACTAGATCCTCTTAAAAAAGAGACATGCTGAAATATCTATCATCTTCATACATTCACTCCAACCCTAGGTGCATATCACCCATTATCATTTTGCTCCCTTCATAGTCAACCTCCTTGAAGGAGAGGTCTGTCCTCATTGCCTGTACTTCCTCACCTTCCAGCCATTCCTTGGGCTTCTGTTGCTCATAATTTTATCAAAACTGCTTGAACTCATAAAAACAAATGATATTTTGCCATGAGTGATGACATGGATGGACCTAGAAGATAATACGCTAAGTGAAGTAAGTCAGAGAGAGAATGACAAATACCATATGACTTCACTTACATGTGGAATCTAAAAACCAAGCCAACAAAAAGCAAAAACAGACTCATAAATACAGAGAACTAACTGATGGTTGCCAGAAGGAAGGGAGTTGGGGATGAGTGAAGGGGAGTGGGAGGTACAGACTTCCAGTTATGGAATGAATAAGTTATGGGGATAAAAGGAACAGCCTAGGGAATATACTCAATGGTATTGTAATTGCATTATATGGTAACAGATGGTAGCTACAGTTATGGTCAGCATAGCAAAAGGTATACATATGTTGAATCACTATTTTGTACATTGCAACTAAGGCAACATCGTGTGTCAACTACACTTCAGTAAAAAAAAAAGAACAAAAACCCACAAAATATAATACTGAGTGAAGAAGGTAGACACAAAAGATTACATATTATATAATTTTGTATGTATGAAGTACAAAAATAGGAAAAGACTTAGGGTGACTGGATCAAAAAGCAAGAATCATTTATATGCTGTCTATATGAGACTCACTTCAGACCTAAAGAACATGTAAATTCAAAGTGAAGGGATGGAAAAATATTTACTATGCAAATGGAAGCAAATAGAAAGCTGGGATAGCAATACTTATATCAGACAGAATAGATTTTATTTTTTTTCTTTAAATTTATTTTTTTATTTTTTCATTTTTTATTGTTATGTTAATCACCATACATTACATCATTAGTTCTTGATGTAGTGTTCCACGATTCATTGTTTGTGCATAACACCCAGTGCTCCACGCAGAATGTGCCCTCCTTAATACCCATCACCAGGCTAACCCATCCCCCAACCCCCCTCCCCTCTAGAACCCTCAGGTTGTTTTTCAGAGTCCATCGTCTCTCATGGTTCGTCTCCCCCTCTGACTTACTCCCCTTCATTCTTCCCCTCCTGCTATCTTCTTCTTTTTTTTTCTTAACATATATTGCATTATTTGTTTCAGAGGTACAGATCTGTGATTCAACAGTCTTGCACAATTCACAGCGCTCACCATAGCACATACCCTCCCCAATGTCTATCACCCAGCCACCCCATCCCTCCCACCCCCCACACTCCAGCAACCCTCAGTTTGTTTCCTGAGATTAAGAATTCCTCATATCAGTGAGGTCATATGATACATGTCTTTCTCTGATTGACTTATTTCATTCAGCATAACACGCTCCAGTTCCATCCACGTTGTTGCAAATGGCAAGATCTCATTCCTTTTGATGGCTGCATAATATTCCATTGTGTACATATACCACCTCTTCTTTATCCATTCATCTGTCGATGGACATCTTGGCTCTTTCCATAGTTTGACTATTGTGGACATTGCTGCTATAAACATCGGGGTGCACGTACCCCTTCGGATCCCTACATTTGTGTCTTTGGGGTAAATACCCCATAGTGCAATTACTGGATCCTATGGTAGCTCTATTTTCAACTGTTTGAGGAACCTCCATACTGTTTTCCAGAGTGGTTGCACCAGCTTGCATTCCCACCAACAGTGTAGGAGGGTTCCCCTTTCTCCACATCCCCGCCAACATCTGTCGTTCCCTGACTTGTTAATTTTAGCCATTCTGACGGGTGTGAGGTGGTATCTCATTGAGGTTTTGATTTGGATTTCCCTGATGCCGAGTGATGTTGAGCACTTTTTCATGTGCCTGTTGGCCATTTGGATGTCTTCTTTGGAGAAATGTCTGTTCATGTCTTCTGCCCATTTCTTGATTGGATTATTTGTTCTTTGGGTGTTGAGTTTGATAAGTTCTTTATAGATTTTGGATACTAGCCCTTTATCTGATATGTCATTTGTAAATATCTTCTCCCATTCTGTTGATTGTCTTTTGGTTTCGTGGACTGTTTCTTTTGCTGTGCAAAAGCTTTTTATCTTGATGAAATCCCAATAGTTCATTTTTGCCCTGGCTTCCCGTGCCTTTGGCGATGTTTCTAGGAAGAAGTTGCTGCGGCTAAGGTCGAAAAGGTTGCTACCTGTGTTCTCCTTTAGGATTTGGATGGACTCCAGTCTCACGTTTAGGTCTTTCAACCATTTGGAGTCTATT